>NC_048576.1:77696437-78021794 GCF_013265735.2 Oncorhynchus mykiss | reverse complement strand
TTGTTACAATACATATTCTGGCAGAACTTTCAGAGATACCAAAGTATTTTCTTATTGAACAGTACTAATGTAAACGGAAAATGAAAGCAGAGATCAGATGACGAAGCTTGTGATGTGTGCGGCTACTGAATCCTCCCTTTCTAAGAACACTCCATCTCCTCGTCTTGTCCCAATGCAGAGCTGAGGCTGGTTCTGCTCGGCGGGACAAGAGCAGGACAGAGTGCAGCTGGAAACGCCATACTGGGCCGCCAGGCTTTCCTTACCCAGACTGCCAGTGAGCCAGCTGTCACTCAGGAATGTGAGAAGCACAGAGGAACCATAGCAGGGAGATGGGTAAGATACTTTGTTGATTCTTTACAAGGACAGTAGCCTACACACTGATCAAATGACTTAAATGACAACCAGAGGATCTAACATTACACACTGTTTTTGCCTGCAGGTATCAGTGGTAGTCGCCCAAGACTGGTTCTGCTCAGAGCGCCCCCCAGAGGAGGTGAGGCACCATGTCTCCTCTTGTGTGGCCCTGTCGGCCCCGGGGCCTCATGCCTTCCTGCTGTGTGTCCCTGTGGACCGGCCGGCCGACATGGAGCTGCGGGCCCTGGAGGCCCTGGAGAAGGTTTTTGGCCCCACTGCAGTCAGTGGACACACCCTGGTCCTCTTCACCCACACAGACCAGATGGTTCTGGGACAACAGCTGGACGAGTACATCGCCACCAGACGCAAAGACCTACTGGAGCTGGTGGTAATGTGTGGAGACCGCTATCACTCTCTGGAGAGGAGGAGTAGAGGAGAGAAGGATGAGAGGAAGAGTGTGGAAGAGCTGCTGGAGAAGGTTGAACAGACTGTAAAAGAGAGCGGGGTGGAGTTCTACAGCTGCCCCCTCTACCAGGAGGCTGAGGCCAGGGTGAGAGAGAAGCAGGCAGAGATAGTGTGGCAGGGAAGAGGGGGAGAGGAGCTAAATAAAGAGGTGCCCTCCTCAGCCTCACCTCCAGAGGAAGAGCTAGATGAGGAAGAGATGGCAAGAGTTAGGGAGGAGGCAGAGAGGAGTGTGCACAACCTGAACATAGACACCGAGGGTATTACCTCTCTTTCTCCTGCCTCCTCCTCTCCCTCATTTCTCTCGTCCCTGTGGCAGGGGTTGACAGGGTGGCTGAGGAGGCTGCCCAAGATGCTGAGGATGGAGTCTCTGTTGGGGGCTTTCGTTGGCCTGTTTGTAGGTGGGCCCGTTGGGCGGATGCTGGGGGCCACTGTGGGCTCAGTAGCCACTGAAGTGGGGAGAAGGAAGACACCGAAGACAGAGAAAAATAAATAATGGCAATGGGATCCATATCTCCAGTTATTAACCTTAAAGGGACATTTCACAATTCTTCAACTTCATATTCATCATCTCCAGCACCACCTCAACATCAACATATGTGAAAATGATGCATTTCTATGTTTTGTAGTAAAACATATTGAGAAAGATAAGTGTTTTCCAATGATGACGTCAACCATTTGCTATTTTTAATAATGCCTACTCACAATTAGTCATAATCATCTTCCTCTTTATTTTTTACTACAAAACATAGGAACGCACCATTTTCACATATGTTGATGTTGGGGTGGTGCTGGAAATGGTGAATATAAAGTAGAACAATTTTAGTTTCCCTTTGTCATTTCACTGCACTTGTTTTATTGAGCATTAACACAATTGGCTTGTATTTGACCAACGTACAGTCCTCACAATACTTGTTCTAAAATTGGTTGTTTCACTGCTGGCATGCCTATTTTGACTGGTCATATTTTCTAAACCAGTTATTATAGAAGGTATGGTAGGGTCTACTAAAGACTACAAATAAAGGGGAAGTTACATACATGATCCACTTGGTGGCGACGTTGACCAAAACATTGACGTTATACATCAAATATGATCAACTGAAAATGAATACCTTACTGCTAACTTAAGGAAATAAAAATACAATCATCTCTAAGGCAATTTGTTGTGTCCTGTATATGTCACATAGTTGATACTTTTAAAGCATACAATTACACATTTCCCTCAGACTGAATATAGCCATTTATTGGCCCAAATTTTCAAGCACTATATTTAGGAGTTGAGTATAGGCTACATCTCGAAAATAAGACTTTCACATGATGCATGATAGATAACGGAGACCTCCGTTATAGACGGACCATCTGCAGCTGTGTGTGTTAGCTGAGGACAATTGCTGCAGCGTATATAGGGCATTAATAATAGTGGTGTGGAGTCCTAAGTGAAAGTGCCTCTGACTTTGGAAAACACTGAAGCACTGCTCTCAAAGCTTCCTCTTTTCTCTTTATGCAAGGGTAGGTTACGGGTTTGACATTGATGTAATTGATACTCTGTTAAAACCATCAGTCAAACCCATCTTTACATCTCTCTCTTTAAGTTTCTCTCCCTCTCTCTCTAAGCTGACAGAGACCCTGCCTGTGGAACAGCTAGGCGTTTCCGAATGTGGGTGGTCCGCCGGGGGAGGGAGGGAGAGAATTAGTCCAGCTCTCATGTTTCCCGAAAAGAGAGGGAGGAAAGGAACAAGAAAGAGAGAGTGGGGAGAGAGCGAGAAAGAGGAGAGAGTGAATATGTGTGCGCAAGCGAGAGAAAGAGAGCGAGAAAGAGAGAGAGAACATGCTCAGGGATTACATCTGTCTTCCAGATGTGGCCTCCACAGTTGTCTGAAACGGGGAAAAAAAGAAAGTTAAAAAAGTAAAGGAAAATTGGTGCTAAACAGTTTTTTATTGTTAAGAATTACGCATACAGTACAGTGCGGACTACAGTATGGCGGTCTACAGTGAACCAGGGTATGATGCCAGTTCATTCCTTATGAAACTGCAATGAAATGACGTGGTGCACCCGTCCAGTAGACCCCTTAAAGATAATGCATATAAAAAGGAACACCTGTCCAAATATTGTTCTGTCTTATTGGATAAGCATCAGCGAGAGGACAGTGAGTAATGAAAGAGGGAGATAAGAAGAAAGAATAAGAAGGGATGAGAGAAGGGTGGAAAGTAGGGAGATGGATTTCCACACGCAGACAATGTGAGTAGAGGCAACCATGCTGTTAGGCCTAAATCAGAGTGAGGCTGTATCTCGTCTGTGTAGACAGTTGTGGCCCAGGGTTGGTCCTCAGACGCTGAAGCCCCATCAGGACAGCAAAGGATGCAGAGTTGATTTATGCCTTTATGCATAACCAAAATCCCCAAATCTGAACAAACAGCTCATGGAATCACTAGTGACCCATCATTAACACAATGGCTGTAACTTCTGAAGCTCTCCCTCTGAGCAAAAATGTTGTTCTAAAGACCTTGTGGTCCCTCATTGAAGTGGGGGCAGCTCGCTGTGATTCGTGGACACCGCAATATTTTTTTGTTATCATCGCGCAAACCAAAATGAAAATAAACAGGATGACACACTTCTTCCTCCACCGCAGACAAGGCCTCTCCCTTTGCTAGCTCACACAGCACTCACCGTAAACTGCTCAAAATATCAACAGGACAGGACTGATTACAACCACAGCATACCCTCTAATACACATCAAATACTGTATGGTCTTTGTGGTTTGTTGAGAGGAACATCTGAATAAAAATACAGCAGGCTACAAAGACATTGGCTGAATGAATCTGGACCACATGAAAAGAGACTGTTTCATCCCTGGAGGTAATCAGAGGAAATAACAAATATTACACGAGCCAACCAGAATTAACAAAAAATAGGTTTTGAGAAAGGTAGACAGAAACGTTTATTAAAAATATGGGCTAATAATGTGGTGATATGGTGTGTCTGGATATTAGAAAGGCCTTTTGATGGTGGCTAGCCTACTGGATGAGTAGCAAGTGATATGCCAACTTGGAAATTCAAGGTTGATAGTTACTTTGCGTCATATATTCTTTTGCTTTGCATATAGTGAGGCATACTGTAATAATTATATCACAGCCCATGCTGTTCCCCTTCCAACAGAGCAAGGCCTAAAAAGTTAGGTCCAGCGGCCTGCCTGCCTGCTCTCCTCTCTCCTCACCAAATGTTCTCCATGGCACAGGCTCTAAGTCCACTCATCTTTTTCCTATTAGTGCTGTTTTCATGTTCCTCCCTGTAGCGTGAGCGTGTGTGTGTCTGCAATTGTTTATGGAGCACTGTGAGGAGCTAACATTTGCCCTGTCCGTGTGGTGGGTTGGTGGGACAATTCATAAAGCCAAGATGGAAGCTTCGGCCAAGTTAGCAAATAATAATGCAAGGAAGATGTGTCCATTGTAACGGCACATTGAAGGGTTTGAAGATGTTTATAGCTGGCTGGCAATATTAAAGTAGTTGACGTTGAATGGTAGTGTCAGTTTATTGCTTCATGAGGTGATATGTCATGTCAAACACATGATTTACTATGGCTTTTGACATGTTTTACCTTAGAAGGGGTAAGCCTACCTCTGTCAATAATCACATAGAACAGTCAACATAGAACTTCCAAATGAATCAGTTTAATTCAGTTATCCAGACCATTTGACATTGCTTTGATTGGTAAAGCATGTAATACATATTCTGTAGTTACTAACAACATGTATTATAATGCACAATTGAAAGCAAGGACAGCACTAATTTCCTTAGAGGAGTACAATTAGTGCATGCTTTCACTCAAATCAATGTAAGTGTCAGGACGAAGAAGAGACCACAGCCAACATGACTGTAGGCCTACAATCACGCACATCTGCCGAGGTTAGGGGGAGCTAGCACGATGCAGTAGGACACACACACATGCACACACCAACAGCTGGGCTGATGTTTAGGATGGGAGAAGCATGACTGGGTGGAAGTGGACTGGTGCAGCCAGCCAATATGAGAGTCACCCTTTCATCCCCTCACACATCGCTGGCCTGCCTTGGACCCGAGCCAGATGTGGAGAGAGATGGAGATGGAGACAGAAGAGGGGGAGAGTTTTTGTTTATTATCACTTTAGTTTATTATCTATTTCACTTGCTTCGGCAATGTAAACATGTTTCCCAATAAAGCCCCTTGAATTGAGAGAGAGAGAGAGAGAGATGGTCTACATCTCTGTCAGGAGGAGTGTACAGTACTTGGTAATACTATGAGATGTTTTATGTGTGTGAGAGCGGTACCACAGGAGGGGAAGAGGGGAGAGAGAGAGAGAGAGAGAGAGAGAGAGAGAGAGAGAGAGAGAGATAGCGAGAGAGAGAGAGATGGTCTACATCTCTGTCAGGAGGAGTGTACAGTACTTGGTAATACTATGAGATGTTTTATGTGTGTGAGAGCGGTACCACAGGAGGGGAAGAGGGGAGAGAGAGAGAGAGAGAGAGAGAGATGGTCTGCATCTCTGTCAGGAGGAGTGTACAGTACTTGGTAATACTATGAGATGTTTTATGTGTGTGAGAGCGGTACCACAGGAGGGAAGAGGGGTGTGGATGGACAAGAGGCAATTACATAAGAAGGAGGAGCAGGAGGCAAAAATGAGCCATCTTAAAAAGACACACGTCCAGGCCAAATTTTCCAACAGCTTTGGAAAGAGTTTTAAAAAGAGTTATCTGTGTTGCGGTGAACGTTTTAGAACGTGGGATAAAGGGCTGGGAGGGCTGGGTTGTTGTTGGTGTGACAGTTCTTAAGGGTTTGTGGTTTTACACCACACCTCCTACAAAATCCAGTGCGTGAGAATTTTCCGGAGGGGAGGGGCCTGACTCTGGACTAATGACGACTCACTATGGGCTGTGGGTGCTGGATGGCCCCAGAGCTGGCCATAACTGATGAATAGTGTGGTCCACACTAACTGACATGCGCCGTTGGCTATAAGTGGGTGCGGTGAGCAGAGCCTTTTGAAGCTGGAGCCGTGGGCTGTGTTTGAACCATCAGCAGAGACCCTGCTCTCTGTAATGGACACCAACCTGTGGCTTGATCAGGGGCTCCGGCAGGCCAACACAAGCACACACTTTCCTCCAATTGTATTACTGGGCTTGGGGGAGGTGATGGAATTATTTCTGCTACAACACTGGTTTAATTCAAGGCAGATTTGACCCCAGCCTCACTTCTCCAGTTCAACTCATTGGATCAAGTCATAATCCTGCCTCAACCACATGAATAAGACACAGAGGGGCGATGCACTCGTTCTTACCGCATACGTCAAATGTCACTCTGGTCCACATTCAAGTCATGTGGCTCATGATGATACCATTTCATCCGAAAGTTGAGGGAGCTTAACTGAGATCTACAGAGAAGAGAGGAGAAGACAGACAAGTAGGACGAATGGTGCCACGCCACATTGACACAGAATCAACTTGGAGCTCTGTGGCTCTGCTGTTTGCACAGATCCACAACCCAGCCCAAGATTCAGTAGATTACACTCTGTCCATGCCTTTTTACAATGCTGAAGTTACTTGGTGGCAAGTTGATGTATTAACATGGCAAGTACTTGTCCACCAGAGGCAATGTGAGAGCCTGTTAACATCTAGTAAACCATGAGCTATGGTTTGACATGTCGTACTTGGTTCGACAGGGGTATTCATATTTGACTGTTGAGAAACGGGGGACCATCGTTCTGGAGAAATTCTGAAGGTTGCGTTGCCACAACCACACATAGGCCCACTGTAGGCCTACACTGCACCAGATAAACTAGTGGCTGACCCATCACACCTCTTCACAGGAATAATGTGCCAAACCGTCCCTAAACAGCAGAGCCTTATGAGACGTTTACTGTGAGCTATGACTAAACTAAGGCATCTTCGAGTGCTCTGCGAAACATCCAAATTCCATCCCAGAAATACAGGCCTTTCTCCAAAACACATAATAACTCCTGTTCAAAGGCCCTATCTTGTATTATCATTTCAAAGGGGCCAAACACAAAACATACTCACACTCAACCTTGAGCTAGCTAATGAGAACGGGGCCCGGGCGAGGCCTGCTTTTCCAGTCACTGTGCAGCGGATAGCGACGGTTGTGGTTGGTTGCCGTTTGGTGTGTGACTGGGTCCGGCTCCCACACAGTTGAAACCAGGGGTCCCGGAGCGGAGGGTGCTACTGAGGCCCCTGATCCTCGTGAAGTGGGGAGTGGGCTTTAATCTGAGTTTGAAATGAGAGACAGGGTCGTCCCTGAGTGCCGACGGCCTCTGATTTGGTCTGTGGTTCCTTTGATAGCATGCATCCTACAGAAGTGAGGGAAACAATAAAAGATGACAGAGACAGTTATTGGGGAAAACAGGTTTTAATCCATGGAGCTTCAATTGCTGCACTTCGGTCACAGCCTCCCCAGAGAGGGCAAGGGAGTCAAGCTGAGAGTGAAAAGCTGATATAACGTACAGTTAAAACACAATAACGTACAGTTTCTGATAGCAATTAGAATAGTCTTCTCTTTAAAGAGATTGAAGGGGCTCTTAAGCACTTACGAATTTGTAACATATCGTACGAATTGGAATTCAAATTCCATTTGTATCAGAATCTTTCCAACTGACAGTCCAACCTTCAGAATTAACCAACAGACCACTTATTGTTTAGTTCAATGCACGTACCTCGCTCAGGATAATAGCGTCTGCTGAATGACCAAAATTGAAATGCAAAAACAAACAGTTGCAAAGAATGCTTGGTATTATTCTAATGAGCTCCACCCCCAAAACAAGTACACATTTGGATGGTGCTGACCAGATTCAAATCTGAACAAATCATAGACGTCTAGGGTATATTTCACAAGTTTGAACAGTACAGTACAGTATGGCACAGTTAATACAGCAGAGTAAAGTAGAGAGTATAGAACAGTACGGTCCTAAACAGTACAGTTTAGTTCAGTAGAGTACAGTACAGTACGGTCCCAAACAGTACAGTTTAGTTCAGTAGAGTACATTACAGTAAAGTTTAGTTTAATTCAGTGCAGTACAGTACAGTTCAGTAGAGTAGAGTAGCCTACATTAGAGTAAAGTACAGTAGGGTACAACACAGTACACCACACTTTACTGTACTCTAGTGTGCTCTACTCTATTGTACTCTACTGTACTCTACTGTACAATACTATACTTTTATTTAATGTACTGTGTACTGTAATGTACTGTAGGTACTCTGCTGTGCTCTAATGTATTGTATTGCGCTATGCTGTCCAAACTTGTGAAACATAGATGTCTATGTTTTGGCCAAATAAAGGCAGGTCTGGACCGGATCAAAAATCAACGTCCCTGGACGTTGAAATCAAAGTCGGTCGGGACTGCACCAAAACAAGTGCTGAGTGGGAACCTATCATACGAAATGGATGAAGTTGTACACAAAATGTACAGTTTGTATTGGTAGCACTGGTGCTCCTAACTTCTAAAAGATAGTAGCAAAACACAAAATGAAGGAATACCAGAAAAGATTTTGACATCAATTGAGATATAGCCTATATTGGGCCTAGTGCTTTTTACACAATGTAGAAACCAAATATTCCACAAATGACTTTCAATGACAGAGATTTGTATCAACATTATAGCTGTTTATAATAACCATATTAGCCCATCACTGTCTATAGTGAATGATAATTCTTCACATTTTACAGATGAAACGTCCAAGCTGCAACTACATGCCATCCATTTTATCTCAGTCAAATGGGAATATGCATTTAGATTTTCTCAAATGATGAACGGATTTTGAGGAGCATCTGCGACCAAAATGGCTGACTTTAGAGTCCTGGTTGTACACCAATTTTGCACAATTTTCGGGGACCCGCTTTGGCTCGTGACCTCTACTTTCAAATCTACTGGCTGAAATTATACAAACCTCTGTAGCATCACTTTAAGGCAACATTCTAAAGACATTATTGTTGATAGTCAATGATCTATATGGTAGTAATCTGTCCTTCCTGATTTTGTCAAATAGAATTTTACCCTGATGTCCATCATGCTTTGGCACGTTCATTTTGGTCACATTTAAATCAATGTGTCAGTCTGAGATAAAGCGTTTGCAAGACTGAAATTAAAATATGAAAATATAATCAAAACATGATGTAAAGAAAATGTTTAATCCCTCACATAGCATATTCTTACACAAAGGTGTTTGAGTTTGTGCATGGTTTGTTTAAAGGCGTGGGCTTGAGAGAGAAATCAGAGTGTGAGAGACAAACCGTGTGAGAAACAGACAGATCGGGGCTACTTTGATGTGCTTCGGTGCTGGGTGCTGCTGGGAATAGATGCTAGATAGAAAAAAGCACACATCGCATACGAAATGGACAAATGTCTGTCTACAGACCACTACAGTAGAACTGTGTGTGTGTCGCACAATAACTCACAAGAGACTCACACTCATCCATGTGTGCAGACTCAAGTTGTCAATCACGTGAACTGAAAAAAGAAAAGAAAAGAAGAAAAAAACATTTTCTCCCAAATATCCTCAAGTGAGGCAGACAACCGACACGCCTTTAAAGGGAATCAAAACAGCCTCCACCACATTTCAATCTTTGTTGTATTATGTTCCCTCCAGAAGGAGAAGGAAAAGTAGTATTTGTGTGATCAGAAATCTGCGACCAATATGCTCCCCATATGTCTGACTTCAGCGTTGTGTCTTTCAACTCCGGTCTTGTTTTTGTCTTGGAGGAATTTGGCTTTTCTGCACATATCTATTTATCTATTCTTTGCTCTTATATACCCAGTGTATTAAGTGAAGCCTGTCATTGTGTGGATGCTGACAGCCCATCACTTAGCAGTGACTGTATGGTTTGCTTTATCAATAGCACATACAGCACTATTAGGAAAATGGGCCTAAATGGGGCCATAGGCCTACATTAGACACAGACAGAGTCCTGTAAACAGATCATGTAGAACTGCCGTTCAGATATGAAGCACATCAAGAAATGTCAATGTTTTTTCAATCTACATTCCAAGATTACTTCATTTCCATCACACCGCCAGACTAGAGTTGCAGCCAACATCTGAACACTTCATCATTCATTGAAATATTACAGACACTAAGCTCAGTAACTCACAGCCATAGTTTGAAATATTCACCTGTGTATTCACGTCTATTGCCATGACTCAACGTGGTTCAACATGGCCTCTGTACAACAGTAATTATCTATGGAAGCTGTCATATTTATTTTCCTAGTAATTTTAGACTGCTGAAGTCGGTTGGCCGGTGCGCTCACTGCGTCGTGTAGATTTTTAGATTGTGTCAGATTGAAGAAGTAACAGATTGTGTCGACTTTTCCTTATTTGAGGCAGGGTGGTCCCTCTACAGCCTAGTGTTTGGGACTGTCACAACAACGTGACCCCCTGAACATTTCCAACACACACTCACCCCTGTCTCATCTGTAGGGCGAGGGAGCAATCCTCCCCAATAACAAAGCCGCCATTGACACTGACCTTAACCTCCTCATCACCCTCCCACGTTGCCCACCCGGGCCCAGTGCTGGGCTGGCCATAGGGCCCCGGAATGCGGTTCAGGTGGAGAGCTGTGCTGTTTCCAATTAGCAGGGTATAAATTAGCATTGCTCTCTCCTGTCTCCTCTCCAAACATTGCTGTCTCCCCATTCTTTTTGACCCCTCCACACTTCACTCTTGCTCTGACCTCCCCTCTGCCACTCCGTCACATAAATGTCCTCTGTTTATGGCTCTTGTCTGCAGCCACTGCACTACCTACTCTCATGCTGTGTGGTTAACGTGCAGTGCATTTGGTATAAAGTTTGTCGTCGGTCAATGAGTGTATAAATCCAGTGTTTTATATTTGAGTCTGAAAGGATATATACCTCCCAAGTTTACTGTAACTCTGCTCAAATCCTGTACAGAGGACAAGGACAAAGACAGACTCATATATTGTTTCTGTCTGCAATCCAGTATACTGTATGTTGGGTCATATTAATATTAAATTACAAAAGTAGAATGTGCAAAATGTGAAACTGAGCGAATGTAGTCTTTTATTTCTGGACATGCTACAACGTGTTTGCGAGCTCTTTTTCCACAGGTCAGTCTGTTAAATGGAGTGTTATTTTTCCAGGGCAAATAGATCAGGCTCAGTGTAGCCAAGTAGGACCTGAGGTCAACCTGGCACTGAGGGTTCACATCTGTTTAAATAAATCCTTCACGGTGCCATCAGCAGTATAAACACACACACACACACACACACACACACACACACACACACACACACACACACACACACACACACACACACACAAAACACACACAGAGAGAAACACACACAGTGATAGTTTTTCATCATTAACTTTTTTCACATTCCCGCTTTTGGCACCTGTCATCCCTATATTTTTTTGTCTTGTTCTTTACGAGCGCGGGCTGCCGTTACTGAGAACACTGCACATGGGAGGGAAATTTACAGAGCGTGTCTTCCCCAGACCGCGCACGTTCACAGGGATCAAATGCTCCCAAGGTGTCCTACGTATAACTCTATATTTTCCCTCTGCCAGACCCCCCCCCCCCCCCCCATGCACTCTTTTACAGAGCCTGAGACCTCCGCTTGCCCTCTGAGCTCCCATTTTATGAGCCCCAGCTCATCCCTTGACTTGTAGAGAAAACAAGACCGGGGCAGCGTTTTATAGGGCTGCTGGGGAAAAGACAGGAGAAAGGCCCAAAAAAAGAGAAAAGTATGGTTTAGTCTCCTGCTCCCTGAGCATCAGAGAGAGACATGGGGAGGGTGATAGAGGGAGGGAAAGAGGGAACGAAGAGGGAAGAACTGTGGAGAAGAGAGGAGCAGTTTGCTGAGGAAGTGGTCATGCTGTGTTTTGCAGCGGCCTGCCACCAGTGTCTGCACCAGAGACCAGACCAGCATCCCCTCTTCGACTGGCATTCCCTCCATTCAGCTGACCAGGAGGGTGAGGGGGATGAGGATGCAGAGAAAAAGAGAAAGAAAAGGGACGAGGGCGTGAACTCTCCTCCCTGACACAGGCTCACTCGTGGTTTCCCTCCTCCGCAGGAGTCCCGTGCCTCTTTAGATAAACACAGCCGATCAGTTAACAGCTTTCACCTCCCTCTCTCCCTCCTTCCCTCCTTCCCTCTCCAGATGTTTGGCCCATGCAGCCAAGAGCACCCAGGACTGAGGAGTGGAGATCTCCAGCATCGATTGGAATGCTGCTCCTCCATCCATCTCCATCAGTGGAGACGCCATTTGTTTGACTTGAGATATGATTGTGTTTTCCCTTCCCCACACCTGCAGCTTCCTCTGGATCTACCCTGGGACCTATGATCAATCGCATTGACTTGGGAAAATAGTAGCAGAGCAGCTGCAGCCACATGCTTTATGAGTTCTGCCTGTGGTTCCAGGCAACCTGTGGATGAACAACAGTCTGAGCACAGTTTAATTATCAAAGTGTTATTCCCATCAAACTAAACCCAGGAACACATTTTATGTTCCTCTTATATTCTTGCAATGGAGTAATCAGGCTCTACCTACCCCATCTGTTTTAAGTTGTTGCTCCCTCTTCCCTTTCTGCACTGCTGTGACTTTGTGTCCTTCAACAGCCTGTGTTTTCTATGGATTAAATGCTCCTCTAACACTGTCTTATCATGCACCAGGCCCAACCTCATTAGTCAATAGCGCTCAGCAACTGGTAGTGGGGAGTTCTGAAGAGACGGCCCAAAGTTAGCAGTGCTCATTTCAACACGGTGGGCTACCCTGTTGTTCAAATCCTCTCAAGCTGTTCCAGACATCTGACAACCGCTACTTTTATTTATTGACTTCATTTTGCTCAGAGGGCAGGTTTTTACTTCTCCCCTGAGTGATGCAGAGTTAATGTAGAGCTGTGCACTGCAAGTGCTTTTCCTCTCCCCTTCAAACCGTACTTAAGTGTTTAAACACTCTGGGTAATGACGTGCTGTTGTGGAAGTGAAAAACCATGCCGGATAAAAAAAAAAAGACAAACATCCCTGCAGGCTTTCCCTGAGGAGAGAGGAAGCCATCGAGGAGAGGATGAGAGAGAGGAGGACCCTGTTAATCAAAATGAATGAGCACCTCTTAGGGCCCTTGTGTCGACTGAGCTAGGAGCGCTCCGAAACCCCTGGGCTGAGTCACTGCTTGCTCAGAGTGTGAAGAGAGATCCAGATTCTCTCCCACACACAGACAAGATATCACCCCAACCAATTGTAGGTTTCTGTTGTATTAATTGTTTTCTCTTCTTTGCTTACTTTTCCAACATGTTGAACATTTATATTGACGTCATATTTTGTCAGTGTATCCCTCTAGAAAAGATGAAATAGTCTTTTTATGATGAAGAACTGTTTTCTCCCATTTGTCAGCACAATGAGGGAGGACTTCCGTTGGCATCTGATAGATCCTCCCGGAAATTGGAACGATCACATATCAAATGTATCTTAACCAGAATTTTTACGTTTCGCCAGTTGGTTTTAAATTCTACAAACTCTACTGCTGCTCTACTGACAAAGGAAAGAGTCTGCTATGAAAATGAAAGTAACAGACATACAATGGTGATTCCATACTGCATTTCAAACACAATGTTTGTGTATGCAATTTAAAAACAAGAGTTACTTGGAGTGAGCACATATTACAATGATCAATGAATTAAAAGAGCTCCGATTGTTGGCAGAAGCTCAGAAGGAAGGATTTCAGTTTCCCCAAGTTATTATTACATACATGCCTTTTGAGTATGGAGATCATCATGAGTATGGAGATCATCATGAGTATGGAGATCATCATGAGTATGGAGATCATCATGAGTATGGAGATCATCATGTTTAGCTGTGTCTGTTTTCCTTTGGATGCATTGAAGTGATTCTCCCTACTGTAGCTCTACTGCCTTATAGAATGCCTTCCCCAGAGCAGCTTTTTCAAATTTGGGGCTTGCGACACTCAGCCAAAAGCCGCAAATTACCCCCCTCTAGCAGCAGTGAATTAGGAACCATTTTGTGTTTGCTATTAAAAAAAAACAGGGGAGAGAGAAGCAAGGGGAAAATGTAGCTTACACCAGGGACCACCAACGGAGGCAACACGGCTCGCTGGCCGACAGATTGGGTGGCAGGGCGGTGCTTTTACGCTTACTCTCTAATCTCTGAACTTCACAGCAATCAGCTTTATCACATCACTGCTACATAGTATAACACAACATTCATTACATACAGTAAGAATTACTGGACTTATGTTACTGTTCCATTGTTTACAAGCCTTTGAATTAACTTTGTAATTTCCCCAACTCAGACCTGCAGCACTGATAAAATAAGGTTTTTGCTCCAACACCAGCACCCTCAGGGATGCAGTGACTTTGTTGACATTGTGTAGCAAAGGGTGAGAGATATGAGGTGCCAATTCAATGGATGTACTCTCTTTATGTCATTGATGCCATTCTTTTCAGTAGAGGGAGAGGGCTAGGTTTGGCTTCCCTGCTATGCGGTTGGTCTGAGCACCAACCTAAAAAGTATTTTTTTCGTATTTTTTACAAAGCGTGAGGTTTGGCTCGCTTGCCTAATCTGCTTCGATTGAGCCAGTTCATGTTTTTCCCATTCTGGCAACATTTTCAATGCCCCTTTAAAATCCACTTCCAAGTTGTAATATGCCACTGCAGACGTTATTGAGAGAAGGAAGAAAACCAAAACTGGAGAGAGAGGGGGTTGTAGGAGGGACCTATCCCCTACTGTTACTCTTTAACTTCAGAGTTTCCAAACTTCATCACGTCTCCATGGTGATGCCTGGTGGAGCAGGCAGGTCACTCTGTCTTGCTCAGAGATCAGTTGGCCAGCAGATCATGGCCAGGTTGGGGTTAGAGTTATTCTCGTTAAGCCATAGGCCTACTACAACTGTAATCAGAGCCCGGTTAGCCTGACCCCACTCTGACACGTCTTGGACCAGATGTTAATTGTGCTTCCTGCTTCTTTTTGATTAAATGACATCAGGTTTTAGTCTTGTTTGTATGGCTAATGACGCTCATTTGGTGCAATAGGCGGTTAAGGGGCTGCTGTGGGTGACATCACCCCTCAGTGCCTTTGATCTGAGCTCTCTGAGGATATGCTAGCTAGCGTTTCTTGTTGGCCACGGTTGTGCTAGGGTTAGAGCTGTTGGTCCATACCTGTGGGTCTGGACTTGATGACGACAAGAAGGTAGCGTACATGATATTGCCCGATTCTTGTTGCCCAACCATTGGGCACATTGGGTAGAGCTCTCTTCACCCACCAGCCCTAAGAGGTGCCAGGCTGCAGGAAAATGGTGAGGGCATGAGGTCGCCAGCTGGGACGCAGCAGGGTACCAGTAAGATTGAAGGGGGGCATTGGGAAGCGTAGGGGGGTCATGACCAAATGCCACCCATTGAACTGCATAAAGGCTGCATTAGAGGGCCTGTGTTTTTGTCTCACAGATGTTATAATGAGGCTGATTCGATTAACAATAAAACCCAGAGCGCAACTGCGGATATTTTGATGTTGTTTGCGAGAATATTTTTGATCTTGGTGTTTCGTGAGAGAAGTTGGGTGTTTCTTCTGAAATATATAGGGAGTCAGTGGGTTTTAGGGTGTGGTTAGTCAATTCATGGGTATAGAGGCGAAGTCCATTAGGGTTCTATGATTAACACCAGGAAATCTAAGTCTCGACACCAACTCAGAGAACTTCACCCTTGTCTTATCAGGCACCTAATCAGACCCCATGCCTACTTGCCTTTTGCTACCTTGCAATCTCTTTATCTCCATCTCTATAAAACCTTCTCCCTCCCTCTCTCTACCCCTCTCCCTCTTTTTCTCCCTCCCTCTCTCTACCCCTCTCCCTCTTTTTCTCCCTCCCTCTCTCTACCCCTCTCCCTCTTTTTCTCCCTCCCTCTCTCTACCCAGATCTCCCTCTTTTTCTCCCTCCCTCTCTCTACCCAGATCTCCCTCTTTTTCTCCCTCCCTCTCTCTACCCCTCTCCCTCTTTTTCTCCCTCCCTCTTTCTACCCAGATCTCCCTCTTTTTCTCCTTTCCTCTCTCTACCCAGATCTCCCTCTTTTTCTCCCTCCCTCTCTCTACCCCTCTCCCTCTTTTTCTCCCTCCCTCTCTCTACCCAGATCTCCCTCTTTTTCTTCCTCCCTCCTCTCTCAGCACGTGGCTGAGGTGTGAGATCATTCTCCTTCTGGGTGGCTTTCCTGCTATATGTCATTGTCATCTGCTGGCACTGAGGGTTGAAGGGGTCCCTTTTCCAAAAACACACTGCACTGCCCTCCACCGCCCCACACACATAAATTCTTGGGCACGAGACTGGAGAACGGTGCACCAACGCAGCACCCTTTTTTACTGGTCCTGGCAGGGTGAAGCACAGACCGGTGAAGCAGGGGAGAGAGGGAGACGCGGAGGGTGGAGGATATATAATTGAATAACTCTCAAAAGCGGGGCAGCAGGGATCAGCCCTGCCAGGAAAAGCAAACGCCAACAAGCCGGGCCTGTGGAAGTCAGCCATTAAAGTGAGAGGAGAAAACCTCTGCTCTGATCAGCCGTAGCACAGGGCTAGCTTTTCAAAGGCTAACTCAAAATGCCACCTACTTACTGTAGCTTCCCCCTCTATACATTGATACTACCACCCCCTCAATTCTGATCACTGTAGCCAACAGATAATCCCTTTGAAATTGTGCTGCACTTAAGTGCTTGTATTGTCTTTGGTCTCTTTCAATCAATTTAAATTCAATCAGTTTAAATAACTTACAAACCACTCTCAACAGTTCAGGAAAATAAAAACATTCAAGGGAACTCATTCCAAATGATGCATTTCAAATGTAGGAATAACATGTAGGAATAACATTGAACCGTTGTTTTTCATCTAATGACTGAATTAGCTAAGGCTATCCCACAATGCACCACTCTCTGCACTGTGATCTGGCTGTGGAAAGGAAGAAAGGGGAGGGTGGGTGTTGGAGGAATGAGTTTACCTTGCCTGTTTGGCTTGGCCTTAATAATGCTCGAATGAAAGCATGGCATAGCAACCGTGTCAGGCATGAATGGACTTCTGACTAAATCGACAGACTGCCCAGGAAATGGCCTCTACATCAGAGGGAAGATGTGAGTTATAATAAGTCATAACTGATAATCCACGTGGAACTGAGTAGAAACCTGGAGCGGTAACAGGGCACGCATCACTGATGGGAGTCACATAAACCTACATTCATCATGTTCATAGTGTTATGAATAACCATAATGTGACATCGATTGGAGTCTCCTCTAGTGACGTATTCATTGTTGTTACAATTGCTGAGCCCTTTTACATATTTCATTTCTAAATGAATTGGCAGTCTCAAGGAACATTCTTTCACATGCCATTTAACAAGAACAAAAGTGAGACTATAAGAGAGAGAATGTAGGAGAGAGGTGGTGCCGCCCAGGGGTTAATGCAACAGGTCTCCAATGATAGAAAAAGAGGAGGTAGTAACAGTTTCTCTCACATCCTGTTAGACACCCATCTTGAAGGAAAGAAAATAAAGGCAAACACAACTGATTATTGGAAAGTTTATTCTTCCCTTACAGCAGGGATGGAGAAGTCATGTATGATAAAGGACAGCTGAACACACATACAAGTCGACATACATGCACAGTTTCTGTCTTGCTTATTTTGTCAGGTGCAGTGACTTTCCCCGCAGATAAATGTCACTCCTTTCTCTCTCTGTCAATCAACAGCACTCCTCTGCATTTCTGATAGTTTGTTTGTCTCTTTCTCTATTTGTTCTTGATAAAAGAGGATTGACTTCTGCATCATCTACAAAGCTTTCACATAGACCCATTGACTGACGCATGACGAGCACTTGACTTGGAGGTCTCATACCTGACCAGGGAAAGTGACTCAACCTTAACGCCTGGTTAAAATGTAGAAGTTTCAAAGACGCGCATTTGCAGCTCCTACAGTTGAAGTCGGAAGTTTATAAACACTTAGGTTGGAGTCATTAAAATGTATTTTTCAACCACTCCACACATTTCTTGTTAACTAACTATAGTTTTGGCAAGTCGGTTAGGACATCTACTTTGTGCATGACACATGTAATTTTTCCAACAATTGTTTCCATACAGATTATCTCACTTATAATGCACTATATCACAATTCCAGTGGATCAGAAGTTTACATATACTAAGTTGACTATGCCTTTAGACAGCTTGGAAAATTCTAGAAAAATATATCATGGCTTTAGAAGCTTCTGATAGGCTAATTTGAGTCCATTGGAGGTGTACCTGTGGGTGTATTTCAAGGCCTACCTCAGAAAAAAATTGTAGACCTCTACAAGTCCACAAATTCATCCTTGGGAGCAATTTCAAAATGCCTGAAGGTACGTTCATCTGTACAAACAATAGTACGCAAGTATAAACACCATGGGACCACTCAGCCGTCACACCGCTCAGGAAGGAAACGCGTTCTGTCTCCTAGTGATGAACGTACTTTGGTGCGAAAAGTGCAAATCCATCCCAGAACAACGGCAAAGGACCTTGTGAAGATGCTAGAGGAAATAGGTACAAAATTATTTATATCCACAGTAAAACCAGTCCTATATCGACATAATCTGAAAGGCCGCTCAGCAAGGAAGACGCCACTGCGCCAAAACCGCCATAAAAAAAAGCCAGACTACGGTTTGCAACTGCACATGGGGACAAAGATCATACTTTTTGGAGAAATGTCCTCTGGTCTGATGGAACAAAAATAGAACTGTTTGGCCATAATGACCATCGTTATGTTTGGAGGAAAAAGGGGGAGGCTTGCAAGCCAAAGAACACCATCCCACCCGTGAAGCACGGGGGTGGCAGCATCATATTGTGGGGGTGCTTTGCTGCAGGAGGGACTGGTGCACTTCACAAAATAGATGGCATCATGAGGATGGAAAATGACGTGGATAAATTGAAGCAACATCTCAAGACATCAGTCAGGAAGTTAAAGATTGGTTGCAAATGGGTCTTCCAAATGGACAATGAACCCAAGCAACTTCCAAAGTTGTGGCAAAATGGCTTAAGGACAACAAAGTCAAGGTATTGGAGTCGCCATCACAAAGCCCTGACCTCAATCATATAGAAAATGTATGGGCAGAACTGAAAAGGCGTGTGCGAGCAAGGAGGCCTACAAACCTGACTCAGTTACACCAGCTCCAGCTCTGTCAGGAGGAGTGGGCCAAAATTCACCCAACTTATTGTGGGAAGCTTGTGGAAGGCTACCCAAAATGTTTGACCCAAGTTAAACAATTTAAAGGCAATGCTACCAAATACTAATTGAGTGTACGTAAACTTCTGACCCACTGGGAATGTGATGAAAGAAATAAAAGCTGAAATAAATCTTTCTCTCTACTATTATTCTTATTTCACATTCTTAAAATAAAGTGGTGATCCTAACTGACGGAAGACAGGGAATTTTAACTATGATTAAATGTCAGGAATTGTGAAAAACTGAGTTTAAATGTATTTGGCTAAGGTGTATGTAAAACTTCCGACTTCAACTGTATATGTGCCGAGGCCTGACGATGCTAGTATAATCAATGAAGGCACTGGCTGTCCCAGAGTTTACACTTGATCTATTTTCTAATTTACCTGAGTTCTGAGATGAATCATGACTGACCCCATAATAAAAGATGGCATTACGGCTCTGACACTGTTATCATACAGTCTCTGTTCGATACATGGGCTAAAATGACCCATTGGTGGTATTTTCAGTTTTCTTTCAAGCAGATAAGTATCATTCGAACACTAAATATTTACTGTCAGATGATACGAATCTCATGCTGGATCTATTAAGGTTACTTCACCACAATTCCCACCACACTGTTTAAGATTATCAATAGCAATAATAAACGTTTAGTGTTTCATGTGCAGAAAAATATATGACCACAAAAAGGATCAAATAAACAGTGTGACCCAGTATGAGCGAGTCTGTACATTTCCTGAATCAAACTTATTCCTTATTCAAACGGGGACCCACAAAGAAAATCATTGTGTATTTCTCTCTCAGTCAAGCAACTTAACAATTCGCCATCAGGCAACAATCTTTTATATTTATTTAACTCCTTCAATGGGTGCCAAACGGCATTAGACTGAATTGGATATTGTACTTCTATCCATCAGCCCTTTTCAAAAGCTTTAGAGTAGTCATCAATCTAAACTAGACTTAGAGTAGAATGAAATAAATACTTTCCTCCCATGAAAGCTAACATTATTTTCATCCTGTCATGTTCAGTGTAACACAGCACGGTCTGGCATAGAAGTAAAAGAAAAACACACAATAAATCTAAACAAGGACGTTAAAAAGAAAACAACAAATATGGTTAATTATATAATTCAACATTTACATGAATAATCTGTCTCAAATACTCAATCTTCATTATAATCCATGAGAAATGTCTGTTCCTTTGGGTTGAAACAGTACTAGAATCATCTCCAATGTGGCTCCAGATATTTTAAACGATATTAAGAGGCTAAGGAACCCTTTATATTCCTTTTATGTTTTGTTCCTTTTATGTTTACAAATATATAGCATGCAGTATCACCATTTTACTTGATTGTGATATCTATCAAGTTATAAAGCTATTTGTTATTAATTACTTTAAAATATTGTTTTAAAACATCCAGAATTCTCAGGGCTTTAATATGGCTTTACTATTCTGACAATGTAATATTGCTTTTATTTTCTGACTAATATATCTATATTCCACGAATCTGGTTCTAGCAAAACCGAGTTAAATCACTTATTGTCGATGTCTATTTAAACACATATTTGAATAAATCCTCAACTGGCAACGGTTCGTTTGTGGTATACCTCTTTGAATAGTAAGCTATAGGCTCAAGCTACATCTCCCATACAAACATATTAAAATATTTATATGAAAAAAATCTTATAAGGAATGCTTTGGAGAGAGACAACCAAATGCGGATTTAGAAATTACCTCATAATCCGACAAGAAAATATGAAGTCTTTGAATGTGCTGTACAGATTTTTTCAATTTTTGGTTTGAGATCGAGCAGGCTGTGTGGAGAATGACGCAAAATCAGGCCATAATAATACGATGTTGAACTAATGGATGGATGTGGTGTAACTCAATTGACAATCTGAAAACTGCGCAGCTGCACAGACCGTTACTTCTAGACATCAAATTTAGAAAGAGCATTCATTTACAATGTGTTTAAGCGTCAGTTTTTGGGGATAAATGGCAAACGACAGCGAGATGCTGCAGAACAACCACATTGAGAGATTTTCATGATATATAAATAATTGCAATAGGGCCTATATCGTAGCCATAAAAAAACGAACAAAAATAAAATGTTTCAATTGTAGTATCAGAAAATCCTCAACATGTAGTCATAACATTCCAGGATACTTGATTTAGAATAGATTAGAGTCAACACAATATTGCATCTCGTTCATGTGATCTTTATATCGTTTGATTCCGCACATCGCTTGATCCTCAGTCCTTGTTTCGAAAGACACTTTTAAAGCTATACCGTCAAAATTTGACAATTATTTAAAGAATTTTATTTGACTTAATATAGGCTTACATTTTTACATGTAGGCCTAAACATCATATCATTGAATAAAATAATATTTTATTATTAGAGAAATGCTAACCAGCCAAACTAAAATGACCCTAATTTTGTAAAATGTTCTGAACATAATTTAACCCACACATCATCTACACACTCAACAACATTTTGAATTAAATGGTTTTCCTGCTGAAAGATGCAATCAAGTCCACTGCGCATTTAGGCCTACTATAGTTTTTTTTTTAAATGCAGCTATATTTCCATTGATTAAAAATATACGCTATGCAATCATCAGTTGTTAAAGGCATCAATTACAGATCTTCAATTGTGCCAACATTGTCAGGTCAGTGACGCAAAGGCATATAAGAAAATGACTGAGTTAAATATATTGTTTTAAATATTTCCCTTTATTTCTTTCCGAATGTAAAAGGAAACTCGTCAGTTAAATATTTGCATTTCAATTGACAAATGTCATTTCATACATTAGAAAGTAAAAAGCAAGATGCTATGAAACATGTAATCAATGCAAGGCATAAATCTACAGCATTCTTAAGAACTTTTCAAATAGGCCTAGATCAACAAGAAAGTCCAACCAATTACCATTTGCCAAATAACTTTTTCCACAAGAGCTTCAAAAATCTCTATCACCTGAGATACAAATAAAAAATGTAAAGTCTGAAACACAACTCAAATATTCACAAGCACTGATCATTTAGCCAGGTCAGAGGTGCTGCGCTGAGTTTGTAATTTCTGATATTCTTGATGCAAACTGGCGAGATGTGGTGACGCCGCGGAGTGGAACAGCGCAGGGGAAGCGTAGGGAGCGCTGGAGGTCAAAGCGGAAGAAAAGGTGGCACAGCGGCTCGGATTGAAGGACCCGATAGTGACAGGCTGCTGTGATTGAAGAAAAGCCTTGGCAGCGAAAGTGTTCCGGGTAAACAGGCTCGACAAAGCCGGTAGCAGGCAGCTAACAGGTGGGATGGTGGGCGCGCATGACGAGTGTGCATGGTGATGGAAGCCGAACGGATATATCTCCAAACTGGGTAGCTGAAGACCCGCTGTGCCAAGTCCATAAGTACTATACAAGTTGTGAAAGCCACTGGGCTCAAGGGGTTGCTCTTTGAGCACCCCGAAACGAAAATGCTGGCGTTTGAACCTCTTCCTTCGACGCAGAAAGCTCCCATTCTCAAACATGTCCGAAGAATTGGGGTCCAGTGTCCAGTAGTTTCCCTTCCCTGGATTACCAGGCTCCCGGGGCATTTTGACAAAGCAGTCATTGAGCGAAAGGTTGTGTCTGATGGAATTCTGCCAGGCAGGGAACTTCTCACGATAATAAACGAATCGGTGGCTGATAAAGTCACATATCTCGCTGAGAGTAAGTCGCTTTTTGGGGCTTTGTAATATGGCCATTGTTATCAAAGCGATGTAGGAGTACGGAGGCTTTACCGACGCCGGGCTTTTACTTGCTGCTGGAGGACGCTTCGATGTCGGTGAGTACTCGTCCCTATCCTCGTCCTGCCCGCTCGAAGACAAAAAAGTGTCAGGTTCATGCACTGCGCTTCTCGCCTCTTCCAAAGGTAAGGACACGAGATGCTCATCTCCGTTATCCCTGAGTCCCTCTCCCACTACGTCAATAACAAAATCTTCCATGGGCTCCAAGTCCAATGTCATAGTCCACGGGCAGAGCCAAAACCACCTGCCCCAACAGGTGGGAAAGGGTCAGTTATTTGAAAGGGATAGATGCTCACGCGCAAGGCTTTGCCCTCTCCATTCACAAAAAAAAAAACAAGCTTAAAATATGTGCGCTTAGCCCCCTCTCACGTTAGTTATTCAAGAGAAAAAAACAATCCTTCAAAAAATCCAAAGCCTTTTTATCTCCAAACAAACATGAAATGGAACAACTTTCTAGCCTCAAACGGAGAAAAGGGAGGCTGAGAAAGTTATGAAGCACCGTGAGACTTCCAAGATGTCCAGCATCCTCTCTCGTTGGTTTCCTGTTGGAACTGTAACGCTATTGGATCAGGTGACTGTGATGTCATGGTTATGATCGAGGAGAAGCTCTTAACCAATCGAAACAAGGCAATCGGTACCAAAGTACCAACCGTTACCTATCATCATCCCATCACTCCAAAATCAACATCATATTTCAAATTCCATTCAGTAAATTACCATTCGTTTAATAAGTGACAACTATAATATCAATATGGTGGGGGAAAATGATGTTATCCTATTAGACCAAGGCCTACTTGTAGATGGCTATTCGAAATATCAAATATATGGAGGAGTAGACATATAGCCGCCCTAGATCATCTGAACTATCACCACATCAATAACACATTTTCAAAAACAAAATGGCCTATAATTGTAATTTCGTGAAGCGCCAAAAGCAAAGATAACTCAGTATACGCTTTCTTTCTGAATAAATAATAATGTCCTACTAAAGGGCGCTTCGAACATTTTTCTCATACAATTTTAGCAACATATGCCCATGTGCAAAACATGGAGGAGAGTATGAATTGAAGTATGAGTATGAATGAAAGGCTACACCATAAAAATGTGCCTAAAGCCTCCATCACACCGACTGATTGATTGTGTTTTGGTACACCAAAAGTACATTCATTTCCAATGGAACGCTGCAATTGGCTTGCAGCATTGTGTTACAGAGGCAGTTGCAGTGCGTTCTGTGTGGTGCATATGTTGGATTTATCGAACATGTGCATCTTATTGTATGCATAGACTGCTTGACAGAAACAGTAGCAGATGGTGAATGTTGAACTTTTGTTGCACACATATCCAGATGATGCAGCGTACATTTTGCCTAAACACTATAGGTGTGATCGAGGCATACATTCTAACATTTTGCACAAATGGCACCGACTAAACAACTCTAATGTAGGGAAGCGTGTTGAGTTAGAAATGTTGAAAATACGAAGTTTGACATGAAGTTTAATCAAATCAAAGTGAGGAATAATTTTTATTAGGTTAATGCTTCTTTCAAGAAATGATGTGCTTTGGAAAAAGGCATAATGGTTGTGAAAATATCACTTCATAAACTACAGCCAGAGGCCCACATTCAAAATTCTGCAATAATTGAAATGCTAGATTAAATCAATCAATCTAGATCGATCAAAAATACATGTGGTAGGCCTATTCGTTTTAGCCAAGGTAAATGAGACAAATCAAAGGAGAGTGAAGATTAACAATACTTGTGTTGATATTGGGGACTTGCAGTGACGGAAGAGAAGTATGAGCAAACTCCATAATCTATATCTACAGTGTCAAAAACAATTGTTGGACCAGTAGGCCTAAGGGTCACCTTCAGAAGGTGTCTATTCCTATAGATAGAGAATCTACGGCGCCTTGCAACTTTTACCATTTATAGAGGGAAATGTAGCCTATAGAAATGTATAGTAGCCTAATTATGCTAATAACATGCTGCTATTATAATAGCAACAGGAATAATATTCGAGCATATTGAAACTAGGCTACTATGCCAATTAAATGTAGCAGCTAGCCTACTTGTAATTTCGTGATAGGCATATGACTAGATCTGGCGAAGGCTTGCTGACATTATTTTTCCCCCATGAGAAGCCTATTTAGCGAGAAGTAACAGGACGGTCATAATGTCAGAAATTACACAATGAGAAAAATTTAATTGATATGACTTATTTTTCATGAACAAGGAAACCATCGGCCTGCTACTCAATTGAAAACACACACCTTTAAATATATAACAGTCCGTAATGACACTGTTAAATAGTCTTTTATATAGGCCTAATAGCCAACTGAGAATAAACTGGTATTATGCTGAAAGTAATAGATTTGCACTTGCCAATCCATAAAAGGAATGCCAGAAGCGGGGGGCACGTTTGTATTGTTCGAAGGCCCTGGGTTGTTTATGTTTAATGATTTAGTTCTTTGTTGGGATTTCCACATTTCCTATTGATACCCCAGGGCAGCGGGCGACTGGGCTGGTGTGGGTGGGCTACGTTACCGACAAAGCTGCAGATGATTTGCCAAATTCATCACGCATGTCTTCAGATTGGAAACAGGTCCAATGCCGTGGCGGAAAAACGGGTTGTGTGGTTTCAATAACAAAAACGGATAATAATAGAAATTCGTCTGAATTTCCACAGATATGGCGCTAAAATGACAATAGCTGGCACGAGAAACATAATTATTTTCTCGTTGAAATGTCTCGTTGAGAAACCAGAGATGGAAATTATCAAACCATCGAAGGCCCTATACTGAGATAGCCTATTGGCTAAGTGACAGTTCATTATAAGAAACAATTGAAAGTTAACGCCCCATCCGATATTGTTATTAGATGCGACATAAAAGATGATGCTGTCGCGTAAAAGTTGTAGTGCATCGTCATATCACATCGTAAATTATAATTAAAGCAGCTTAGTCCTACAAAGAAATAGAGCTAAACCCAAGTGAAATTAACCTGCTGATTAACTTTCTAGTCATTTGAAGTATAGTCGTTCCATTCATTTGTTCTTCAGACCCCAGACTCTCTCTCACTCACAAACACACACGCACACAGTAAATCATTTAAAACTATTATTCTTCAGACATTCGTCTACATATTTCTGTTAAAAATTCTGTCAAAATATCCCTTCAATTTGTAAGCCTGATCAAACTGAAAACAAAAAAATGTAGACTAACAAATGCTTTTTTTTAGGAAATATTGACCAGCACTTCAAAGACTGAGGATGTTTTCTGTCAATTTCACATAAACACCTCTTCAGCTTTATCCACTAAAACCTTGGCAGTGCAGTGTTAAATGACTCAGGCATAATGTGAGAGGCATTGTATATCCTTAATTACTAATTCATCCACATTTAAGGAACTGCTGAGCCAAACAATAGTGATGTAAGAAAATAAATAACGGGAAGTGTGTGCATATGATTTATTCTGTGAATGAGTGAGTGTGTATGCTTGACTCACTCTCTGCATTTAGGAGTGATCCAGAAGAGGTTGGAATTTCATAAATCATCAGGTCAGTCAGTACGTGTTGCTTTACTAGAGTTTTCACCATCGCCTTGATCTGATGTCATTTGTGTGTGCTATTACATGCCTTCAGTTTCAAATAGATTTTGGCAAATAAACAAATATTACATCTCTATGAAGGAGCACATTTCCAAGGAGTCTACGTCAAACTACATGTAAACTACAGAGGACCAAAAGCAATTTCTATTTTAGAATACCTAGTCATGTTGTGTGTCCAGGAGAGACTTTTCTCCAAAAGCGAGCATGACGCCATCTTGTGGCATAAATGAAAAATCACACCACATTCAAAAACACAAGACGTCATCAATTACCACTTAGAGCAGGGATGGGCATCTGGCTGTCCCACCCTTATGTAGGTCCGTGTACCAATGAAAAACTATCAATAATAATAATAACAATATATATATATAATAATAATAATAATACATATATGTATATATACAGTACCAGTCAAAATAATAATTCCAGGGTTTTTCTTTATTTTTACTATTTTCAAATTTGTAGAATAATAGTGAAGACATCAAAACTATTAAATAACACACGTTGAATCATGTAGTAACCAAAAAAGTGTTAAACAAATTAAACATATTTTACATTTGAGATTCTTCAAAAGTAGCCACCCTTTGCCTTGAGGACAGCTTTGCACTCTATTGGCATTCTCTCAACCAGCTTCATGAGGTAGTCATCTGGAATGCATTTCCATTAACAGGTGTGCCTTTGTTATAAGTTCATTTGTGGAATTTCTTTCCTTCTTAATTTGTTTGAGCCAATCAGTTGTGTGGTGACAAGGTAGGGGCGGTATACAGAAGACACATCTCAACATGAACTGTTCAGAGGAGACTGAGTGAATCAGGCCTTCATGATCAAATTGCTGCAAAGGAACCACTACTAAAGGACACCAATAATAATAAGAGACTTGCTTGGGCCAAGAAACATGAGCAATGGACATTAGACCGGTGGAAATCTGTCCTTTGGTCTGATTAATTAAAAAACAAATTATTTTTGGTTCCAACCACCGTGTCTTTGTGAGATGCAGAGTAGGTGGACGGAGGATCCCCACATGTGTGGTTCCCACCGTGAAGCATGGAGGAGGAGGTGTGATGGTGTGGGGGTGTTTTGCTGGTTACAGTGTAAGTGATTTCTTTTGAATTCAAGGATCACTTAACCAGCATGGCTACCACAGCATTCTGCAGCGATAAGCCATCCCATCTAGTTTGTGCTTAGTGGGACTATCATTTGTTTTTCAACAGGACAATGACCCAACACACCTCCTCCACCACCACCTCCTGGATTTAAATGTATTTGGCTAAGGTGTATGTAAACTTCCGACTTCAACTGTATGTACGCCAAGGAACCTAAAACTTTCCACCTTCTCCACTGCTGTCCCATCGATGTGGATAGGGGGGTGCTCCCTCTGCTGTTTCCTGAAGTCCACAATCGTCTCCTTTGTTTTGTTGACATTGAGTGAGAGGTTATTTTCCTGACACCACACTCCCAGAGCCCTCACCTACTCCCTGTATGCTGTCTCTTCATTGTTGGTAATCAATCCTACTACTGTTGTGTCATCTGAAAACTTCATGATTGAGTTGGAGGCGTGCATGGCCACTTAGTCATGGGTGAACAGGGAGTACAGGAGGGGACTGAGCACGCACCCTTGTGGGGCCCCAGTGTTGAGGATCAGCGAAGTGGAGATGTTGTTTCCTACCTTCACCACCTGGAGTCGGCCCGTCAGGAAGTCCAGGACCTAATTGCACAGGGCGGGGTTCAGACCCAGGGCCTTGAGCTTGATGACGAGTTTGGAGGGTACTATGGTGTTGAATGCTGAGCTACAGTCAATGAACAGCATTCTTACATAGGTATGTATTCCTCTTGTCCAGATGGGATAGGGTAGTGTGATGGAGATTGCATCGTCTGTGGACCTATTGGGGCGGTAAGCAAATTGAAGTGGGTCTAGGGTGACAGGTTAGGTGGAGGTGATATGATCATTGAATAGTCTCTCAAAGGACTTCATGATGACAGAAGTGAGTGCTACAGGAGCAATAGTCATTTATTTCAGTTACTTTTGCATTCTTGGGTACAGGAACAATGGTGGCCATCTTGAAGCATGTGGGAACAGCAGGTTGGGATAGGGAGAGATTGAATATGTCTGTAAACACACCAACCAGCTGGTCTGTGCATTCTCTGGGGATGCGGCTAGAGATGCTGTCTGGGTCGGCAGTCTTTATTATTCTACAAAGTCTTTCGAGGGTTAACACGTTTAAATGTCTTACTCAACTCGGCTACAGAGAAGGAGAGCCCACAGTCCTTGGTAGCTGGTCTCGTCAGTGGCACTGTGGTATCCTCAAAGCGGGCAAAGAATGTGTTTAGCTTGTCCTGAAGCAAGACGTCGGTGTCCACGACGTGGCTGGTTTTCCTTTTGTAGTCTGTGATTGTCTGTAGACCCTGCCACATATGTTTCGTGTCTGGGCCATTGAATTGCGACTCCACTTTGCCTCTATACTGATGTTTTGCCTGTTTGATTGCCTTGCGAAGGGAATGACTACTCTGTTTGTATTCTGCCATATTCCCAGTCACCTTGCAATGGTTAAATGCAGTGGTTCGCACTTTCAGTTTTGCGCAAATGCTGCTATCTATACACGGTTTCTGGTTAGGGTAGGTTTTAATAGTCACAGTGGGAACAACATCTCCTATACACTTCTTGATGAAATCACTAACCGTCTCAGTGTACACGTCACTATTATTCGCAGAAGCTACCAGGAACATATCCCAGTCCGCATGATCAAAAAAACAATCTTGAAGCGTGGATTCCGATTGGTCAGACCAGCGTTGAATAGTCCTTAGCATGGGTACTTCCTGTTTGAGTTTCTGCCTATAGGAAGGGATGAGCAAAATTGAGTCGTGGTCAGATTTGCCGAAAGGAGTGCGGCGGAGGGCCTTGTATGAATCCCGGAAGTTGGAATAACAGTGGTCGAGTGTTTTTCCAGCGCGAGTACTACAGTCGATATGCTGATAGAATTTAGGTAGCCTTTTCCTCAAATTTGCTTTGTTAAAATCCCCAGCTACAATGAATCAGGATAAATGGTTTCCAGTTTGCATAAACTCCAGCGAAGTTCCTTGGGGGTCGTCGTGCTATCGGCTTGAGGGGGGATATACGCGGATGTGATAATACGGTCTGCATTTGTTTGTAAGGTATTCTAGGTTCGGTGAACAAAAGGACTTGAGTTCCTGTATGTTATTACAATTACACCATGAGCCATTAATCATGAAACATACACCGTTGCCTGTCTTCTTCCCAGAGAGGTGTTTATTCCTGTCGGCGCGATGAACTGAGAATCCAGATGGCTTGGCCAACTCCGACAGTATCTTGTCAACTTTGTTATGCTGGGACTGAACATTATTGAGTAATATACTCGGAAGCAGTTGGTGGTGTGCGCGGCTCCTAAGTCAGACTAGAAGACCACTTCGAGTCCCTCTTTTTCGCCGTCATTGTTTTGGATCGGCCTCTGGAATCAGTTAAATTGCCCTGGGTGGTGCGAACAAAGGATCCGCTTCGGGAAAGTCGTATTCCTGGTTGTAATGCTGGTAGTGCTGGTGAGTTACCGCCAATCTGATATCCAAAAGTTCTTCCTGTAAAATAACATTTTCTGGGCTATCAAGTGTTTGGTTACTACATGATTCCATGTGTTATTTCATAGTTTTGATGTCTTCACTATTATTCTACAATGCAGAAAATAATAAAGATTAAGAAAAACACTGGAATGAGTAGACGTGCCCAAACTTTTGAATGGTACTGTATATATGGCAGAATAACAGGAAATAAACTTTGGGCACGCAGACTCACTAGCCACTGCAGCCCCTCACGAGTTCCGATTTGTTTGTGGCCCCCACCCCATCAAATTTGCCCATCCCCGACTTAGAGCAATTTATTCATGATTTACCACTTAGAGTAATAGAGCAATCCAACATACTGTGTCTGTTGACTAATACAATAAACTCAGAAATGTGCTGAATAAAAATGTGTACTCTACATTCTACTGTACATTTATTTGTTAAATATATAACAGCAGTCTCTGCCATTAAATAGAATAATGCAAATAATATACCAACATTATCTAAAATAGATTAAATACATTTGTGCGTATGTTGGTTCACACCTACAGTACACCAACATGGCTAGTTTAAAGCAGAAGTAATCTGATGGGGACAAACAGCACCCTGGACATATGATCAGGACCGGCCCTAGCTTGCCTGGTAGTTTTAAAGCAAGTTTTCTGCAATTCTACACATTTCCATGTGTCAGAGAGAACAACTTGCAATTGTATAACACATTTTGTGCAATTCTACTAATTTTACTATGAGGCAGACAGACATTTTTATCACAAATGTCATGCAATTCTATACATTTTGCCATGGTGTTAATACCCACGTATTATACACATTTTCCATTGGGTGGAGAGAATCATATCAGTTTTTATTTCCTGCAATTCTACACATTTTGGCATGACAAAATCAATGGGGGCCCCTTGAAGAACATGGCCCACACGTTTAGATAGCTAGCTAGACACACTTTCCAATCTAAAAAATGTTAGCTGACATGGGCTACAGTAGTTGAGTGACCATGTCAGTGACTGACATAACAATAGAAAAACTGCTGATGCACAATCAAATCACACAGCCCCCTATATATATACAGTATATACAGTATATATATATATATATATAAATCAGTGTGATGAGGTAGTGCACAAACATTTTACTTTTTCACTTACGTTTTCATGTACATAATACAAATGGAAAGTTCAATGTGTTTCTGTGGCATTTTCAACTCCACTGATGTTTTTGTCACAAAAACTGTTGTATTAAATAGAAAATGTGTCTACTCTGGTCTTGGTACATGTACTCTAGCCAACAACTCACAGATAGAGTGAGGGTAGGGTAGTCTACATGATGAGTTTACTATGGATAAGATCGAGAATATTTATATTTGTCAAATGGCTGTCAAGCACTGATCATGTCACCAGAATAAAACCATCTATATTTATTGGAAAGGAACACCAATCTCATCACGGTGCACTTTCACCACCCTGTGAAGTTCATAACTTATTTCATCTGTAGCCTAAGAAACTGCACGGTTTCCCAAGTAGTAGTGGGAGGACCACACACCATATCATAGCGTGACTCCACGTTTACAGCGTTTTCACCACCAGTTCTCGCATAACTAATTTAAAAAGACACAAAATATCCCACCATGTCGAACAAACAAATGATCTGTCAGCAAAATTGTACCGTAACTTCCATTTTTCCATCACAGGCACAGCTGTTGTGATGTGTTTTGTATGTGCGACTTTACTTGTATAACAACTGTGTCTGGAAACGTGGTTAGGGACAGATCAACATTTACTGGGGGGGGGGGGCTGGTACAACTCAAAATAAAAATGAACCCCCCTCCCCAACATTAAAAATATTTTCACATGAGCCTCCCCTTGTACTGTTGAACACCCTCCCTCCTCATAGAATTAACTCAAACTAATGTTAATGACTAAATATAACAATAACTAGCAACACTGTGTTTCTAAACATGGATATCGACTTTGCCACTTCAGCATGCTTTTGTGGCACAGTCCATGCCACACAGGCTACAGGCCAGAAGGTTGAGAGTTCGCCAACCACCACAGACAAGCTCACTCTCCCTACCTGTTTCATTACTTCACTATAAGAGCCAGCGGCAAACAATGATCAGCTAGGGGGAAATGAGATTATCTAAATGTTGATGCCATATTTATAATTATATTAAACATATGTAATGAATTGTCCACCAGCAGGTTTCTGAGCCAACGCACCACACAACTAATAAACAAAGCTTACTGACATTGGGACCTTCAGTATCATGGTTTGCGTTTTCAGCACCAGAACAAATAGACCATGTCAATCTCGATAAACAGAAAATACATCCCTCCCTACCATGCAGGCTTGTCCGGCATCGAAGGCTTGGCTTGACAATCTCAGAATTTCATTAAACTTTTTGGTGTCTGTAACAGTCTCTTTCCATTCATCAATTGGCCGCTGCACAGTTTGGAATGATAGATAGACTTTATTTGTCATTTAAAAAAATACATACCGTACATCCAGTACACACAAAGATTTTTAAAAGTGACAGGGATTGCACAATAAAGTCGCGGACTTATTTCCAATGCTGTCCCTATTTTTTTTTTAATACATAAATACATGTCCAATTACATAGATACAGACACATTACAGAGATAGAGACCAAAAACGTCTGCACCTCCAGATGAGTATGAGGGGGCATTTTATGTACAGTTCTTACAAGCTTGTTTGGCAGGTATCTTATTATTTAGATGTTTGGAGCTGCTGGTAAACCACGATGTGCAGACATTTGAGATGTCCGGACATTTGAGAAATTTCATAGACATCCATATGCATTCAGATTCAACCTGGCGCAGGTCGGATCTGTTGGTCCCCATGTAACAGTATAGCTACCGTCCCTCTCCTTGCCCCGAACCAGGGACCCTCTGGACACAAAGACAACAGTCACCCTTGAAGCATTGTTACACATTACTCCACAAAAGCCACAGGCACAGCAAGGGAAACAACTACTTCAAGGTCTCAGAGCGAATGACATCACCGATTGAAATGCTATTAGCACCACACCGCTAACTAGCAAGCCATTTCACACCGGTTACACACACTTGGCGGGGTGTAACTGCCTCCACTCTTCTGGGAAGGCTTTCCACTAGATGTTGGAACATTTCTGCCTGGACTTGCTTCCATTCAGCCACAAGAGCATTAGTGACGTCGGGCACTGATGTCAGGCGATTAGGCCTGGCTCGCAGTCAGCGTTCCAATTCATCCCAAAGGTGTTTGATTGGGTTGAGGTAAGGGCTCTGTGCAGGCCAGTCAAGTTCTTCCACATCAATCTCGGTAAACCATTTCTGTATGGACCTCGCTTTGTGCATGGGGCCATTGTCATACTGAAACAGGAAAGGGCCTTCCCCAAACTTTTGCCACAAAGTTGGAAGCACAGAATCATCTAGAATGTCATTGTATGCTGCAGCATTATGATTTCCCTTCACTGGAACTAAGGGGCCTAGCCTGAACCATGAAAAACAGCCCCAGACCATTATTCCTCCCCCCACCAAACTTTATAGTTGGCACTATGCATTGGGGCAGGTAGGGATCTCCTGGCATCCCCCAAACCCAGATTCGTCCGTCGGACTGCCAGATGGTGAAGCGTGATTCATCACTCCAGAGAATGTGTTTCCACTGCTCCAGAGTCCAATGGCGGCAAGCTTTACATCACTCAAGTTGACACTTGGCATTGCGCAAGGTGATCTTAGATTTGTGTGTTGCTGCTTGATCATGGAAACCCATTTCATGAAGCTCCCGACGAACAGTTATTGTGCTGACGCTGCTTCCAGAGGCAGTTTGGAACTCTGTAGTGACTGTTGCAACCGAGGATAGATGATTTTACACGGCCTACCACTTCGCAACTGAGCCGTTGTTGTTCCTTGACGTTTCCACTCCACAATATCAGCACTTACAGTCGACCGGGGTAGCGCTAACAGGGCAGAAATCTGACAAAATAACTTGTTGGAAAGGTGGCATCCGTTGACGGTGCCACGTTGAAAGTCACTGAGCTCTTCAGTAAGGCCATTCTACTGCCAATGTTTCTCTATGGAGATTGCATGGCTGTGTGCTCGATGTTATACACCTGTCAGCAACAGGCATGGCTGAAATAGCTGAATCCACTAATTTGAAGGGGTGTCCACATACTTTTGTATATTGTCACACCCTGATTGTTTCACCTGTCTTTGTGCTTGTCTCCACCTCCCCTCCAGGTGTCGCCCATCTTCCCCATTATCCCTTGAGCATTCATACCTGTGTTCTCTGTTTGTCTGTTGCCAGTTTGTCTTATCTTGTCAGGTCTTACCAGCGTGCTTTCCCGTTTTCCTGTTTCTCAAGTGTTTGTTTCCTCGTATTCCCGGTTCTGACCATTCTGCCTGCCCTGACCCTGAGCCTACCAGCCATTCTGTACCTTCCTGACTCTGACCTGATTACGAACCTCTGCCTGTACTCGACCTGACCTTTGGCCCGTGTTGTAATAAATTATTGAGAACTGTACTATCAGCCACCTGTGTCTGCATCTTGGGTCATATCCTGAGTTGTGATATATATATATGATATAGTGTAGGTTGAATTATCTGTATCCCTGAAAACCAGATGCATCCGGTTTTGGACGATTCCACTAAGGGTGACCCCTGGCTCTACACAGGGCACAACATCAGCAAGTAGCATTAGCCACTAATATGGTGGTGGAAAATTGTGTTTTGTAAAGAAAGAACACATATTTTCCCAGTTTTTTTCCCGAATACTCGTCATTAAATCGAGTTAGAGAGTAAATCGAGGCCATTGCAGCCTGACTGGAGAATATTTTATGTACAAATATATAAAGGAAGAGAAGCTTAGGCCTAACCCCAGAAAGATAGAGAGAGAGAGATTTGCTGGTGGCATGCTACAGCACCTACATGCATTTCTTTATGTCAAATGGCTCCTGCGTCATCTATACAGATAGAGACGTACAAAAGGAGGCTAATTCGTATATTTTTGATCCGAATATTTTTACAAAGATAAGCATTACATTGTTAGATTATAGGAGTAACTCTGGTAGCCCTGAAACAGACTTCCTCACCTCAAGTTCACCTGTCTGAGTCAGTTGGAGAGTCGGGTTGGGTCGGGAGAGCTGGGGCGCACTGCCTTCATATCATAGGCCTGCAGCAGCTAAAGCTTAACAATAACCACACCATACCAAACCTTCACAAACTTTTCTAAACTTTATTAGGGTAATATAAAAAGGTAAGTCAAGCTATTGTTTATAGGGAAAATACGAACAGAAGAGTGAATGTAAACCAAGGAATATACGAACAGAAGAGTGAATGTAAACCAAGGATAATACGAGCAGAAGAGTGAATGTAAACCAAGGAAAATACGAACAGAAGAGTGAATGTAAACCAAGGAAAATACGAACAGAAGAGTGAATGTAAACCAAGGAAAATACGAACAGAAGAGTGAATGTAAACCACGGCAAATACGAACAGAAGAGTGAATGTAAACCAAGGCAAATACGAACAGAAGAGTGAATGTAAACCAAGGCAAATACGCACTACCCTACCTTGTATCCAATAAAAAAAAACACAACACTCCCCCCAGTAAATTTCGATCTGTCCCTATCATGTCCAACTTTCAACTGTTGCAGATGCATGTTGCTGACTTCACTCTTTGACTTTTGTCTACAGTCAGTTGCTTTTGCCTTAAACGAGCCCTCTGTTATCAGTTACTGGGTTTTCCCAGTAAGGTCACTTTAAGGTCAGAAAAAAAATGAATTTCCCTACTTATAGCATTGCAGCAAAATCTGTGAACTAAACTCAGCAAAAAAGAAACATCCTCTCACTGTCAACTTCGTTTATTTTTAGCAAACTTAACATGTGTAAATATTTGTATGAACATAACAAGATTCAACAACTGAGACATAAACTGAACAAGTTCCACAGACGTGACTAACAGAAATGGAATAATGTGTCCCTGAACAAAGGGGGGGTCAAAATCAAAGTAACAGTCAGTATCTGGTGTGGCCACCAGCTGCATTAAGTACTGCAGTGCATCTCCTCCTCATGGACTGAACCAGATTTGTCAGTTCTTGCTATGAGATGTTACCCCACTCTTCCACCAAGGCACCTGCAAGTTCCCGGACATTTCTGGGGGGAATGGCCCTAGCCCTCACCCTCCATTCCAACAGGTCCCAGACGTGCTCATTGGGATTGAGATCCGGGCTCTTCGCTGGCCATGGCAGAACACTGACATTCCTGTCTTGCAGGAAATCACACACAGAACGAGCAGTTTGGCTGGTGGCATTGTCATGCTGGAGGGTCATGTCAGGATGAGCCTGCAGGAAGGGTACCACATGAGGGAGGAGGATGTCTTCCCTGTAACGCACAGCGTTGAGATTGCCTGAAATGACATCAAGCTCAGTCCAATGATGCTGTGACACACCGCCCCAGACCATGACGGACCTTCCCCATCCAAATCGATCCAGCTCCAGAGTACAGGCCTCGGTGTAACGCTCATTCCTTCGACGATAAACGCAAATCCGACAGGCCTACAAGCCCTCAGTCCAGCCTCTCTCAGCCAATTGCAGACAGTCTGAGCACTGATGGAGGGATTGTGTGTTCCTGGTGTACCTCGGGCAGTTGTTGTTGCCATCCTGTACCGCAGGTGTGATGTTCGGATGTACCAATCCTGTGCAGGTGTTGTTACACGTGGTCTGCCACTGCGAGGACAATCAGCTGTCCGTCCTGTCTCCCTGTAGCGCTGTCTTAGGCGTCTCACAGTACGGACATTGCAATTTATTGCCCTGGCCACATTTTCAGTCCTCATGCCTCCTTGCAGCATGACTAAGGCACGTTCACGCAGATGAGCAGGGACCCTGGGCATCTTTCTTTTGGTGTTTTTCAGAGTCAGTAGAAAGGCCTCTTTAGTGTCCTAAGTTTTCATAACTTTGACCTTAATTGCCTACCGTCTGTAAGCTGTTCGTGTCTTAACGACTGTTCCACAGGTGCATGTTCATTAATTGTTTATGGTTCATTGAACAAGCATGGGAAACAGTGTTTACAACCCTTTACAATGAAGATCTGTGAAGGTATTTCGATTTTAAGGAATTATCTTTTCAAGACAGGGTCCTGAAAAAGGGACATTTCTTTTTTTGCTGAGTTTATACAAAATACCCCATCAATCTTATTACATTTCATTTAAAGACACACTTCCGCTCATAGATGGGGCTGAATGGTCATACGTGGTGTGATGTCGTAGTTGTACAGGCCAGATGTGTTGGTTCATGTTGAATTTTTTTCATGTGTGTAGTTCCCACGGCAAGCTCTGGCACCCTGCCTGTCTGGAGGAATGTAATTTCAGTTACTCAATGTTTGCTTATATTGTATTGTTTGTCACTTCCTGTTTTAGTGAATGTAATGTTTATAACAGAACATTATATTTAAAGTGTGGACAGAGATTGTGATATTGACTGAGTATACCAAAGATTAGGAAACCCCCTTTTGCCCTCAGAACACCCTCAATTAATCGAGGCATAGACTCCTGAAGGTGTCGAAAAACATCAGTCAGCTTCAGAGGCCCGGGTTGTATAAAGTAGCCCTACTTGCAATAAAATGTAGTTCTTTTAATTAAAGATTATTGAATTTAATTAAATTGGATGAAGTTCAAGCATTGTGTTGTCTGCCTGCTTTTCCCTACTATGTCTTCATTGAAACTCCCCATCATACAGTAGGTGAGCGAACATACAGTATATCATGCCCCTTTCAATGGTAGAACAAAATAAATAGGGTCTGTGGCCAGGTTGTCAGGGTAAACTACTGGCCCTCATATCATAGTTAGGTTCAGAAGTTTTGTGGTCTGTTGAGCCTAATCACTGGCGATGATGATTCTTTGTTGAAACGTTCCATCCTGTGTGACGAATGTCTTGTGACACAATACGCATATTTCAGCCATTTGTCCACAGCTAGGTTGCATTAGAAATGCTCTATTAGTTGATGTCCGTTATGATTCCAATGTACTCGTCTGAAATGTGTTAATACAAAGTTGTCAGTGAGCAATATAGCGCTGTGCACTTAACTCATATGAATAGTTTAGAAAATAAATCTGTTTAGTAAAGAATCATCAATGCATTCAAAACTCAAGCGTTTCATAAAATTTCATAACACTTTAACTTGGCATTTTTCCATCTGTATGATGTGACAGAGGTTGTTCCATGAGAAAGCTGTTGAGAAATCAAAATCAACAAGCCCTTAACCAACAATGCAGTTTTAAGAAAATAGAGTTAAGAAAATATTTACTCAATAAACTAAAGTAAAAAATAAAATCTATAAATAAGTAACACAATAAAATAACAATAATGAGGGGGTACCGGTATCAAGTCAATGTGTCTTGCTGTCACTCATGAGTTAAAGTGAGAAATTCCCTACCTCAATAAGCCCTCAAAGTCAGCCAAATCCCAGATTTCACAATCTTTCACATGCCACAATGACTCACTCCCAGGACTCGGCTTTAAAACAGCTCTCTCCCCACAGTGGCAGACAAAGCGGTTTTCTTCTCACAGCGGCAGATTTGAACTCACCACAGACAGAGAAGGAAGGAAAGAAAGAAAGAACTCGCAACTGGACTGAAAAAGAGAGAAAGATATAACAATAAAACACTTTACAGTACCTTTTACCAGCTAGATAACAACCTTAGACTTTATTAGAGGATTTCTAGTAGGATCATCTGTAACCCCAAGATGAGCATCAGAATGTCAGCCAGTCTTGTCGTTGTGCTCCTGGCCCTCCTGACCATTACTGAGGGTGAGTTTATATTATTACCTACATCACTCTGACTCAATGCATTGACACCAATGGACATGAATATAATGGTTATGAGCAGTAGGATTACTATTTACCTTTATTGTACTGTATCTTGTATCTTATTGTACATACAAATAAATCTGCATCTCTCTCTATATATATGAAATATATACTGTATATATACTTTATATATGCCATTCAACACACGCTTTTATCCAGAGCAACTTACAGTCATGCGTGAATGACTCTCTCTCTTTCCCTCTCTCTAACTAATCAAGTGTGTTTGTCATCACAGTGGATAACTGTGTATTCCTTCTACCGCTGACCCTTGACTTCTTACCTCTTTCAGGGATGAGTCTGAGAGGCATGGGGGCTGACCTGCGATGTCGCTGCATTGAGACGGAGAGCAGACGCATTGGTAAACTCATTAAGAAGGTGGAGATGTTCCCTCCCAGCTCGCACTGCAGAGACACTGAGATCATGTGAGTCCTGCTGCTTCCTGACTATAGTCATATTACACTGGCAAATGCTTACTGTAAAATATGGTTATTATATGATGTTGACATTAAATGTGGTTACTATATAACGTTAACTTAAAAATATATAACTTCAATTAGTCAGTCCTACTCCCTGACTACCATCCAATTTCACTAGATAATGCTGACAATAAAATGTAGTTTTTACCAGGTTTAATGATTGTCTGACTGTGCTGTGTGTCTGTCCTGCAGTGCCACTCTGAGCAAGAGCGGTCAAGAGATTTGTCTGGATGTCAGCGCTCCTTGGGTCAAGAAGGTCATTGAGAAGATGCTGGCCAAGTAAGTACAATATAAACTCGTACGACCCGGTAAAACAACACAGATAGGATGACTGTCATTTAAGAGTTTGATTGGACAAAATTATGTCATAAATACAGCATATACAGCAAATACAGCATGACTTGCTTCACCTTTCAGAAATATGTCTAGGTTCAAGTGACATTTTCTTAAATTTTCATTATCCTAAGCTTGGGGAATTTTCTTATCTAGCTTCACAAAAAGTTCTGAATCAACTTGACATTGTTGATTATATTGTAATAACGTAATCTTTTATTTTCCTCAACAGCAACAAATGAAGAGGGGGAATCATCCCATGAATACTCTGGGATTCTGAACTGTTTACAAGATACAAACCAAATAAGTATTTATAAGATTGATAGGCTGAATTATATCATGTTCTATCCAGGTTGGAATACAATATTAGATGTAGAGTGGCATGAGACTGTTTTAAGTGAAAAGACAGTCGGTTTCTTATATACAACCAAGTACTATGTACTAAACTTATATTTTATTTGTATTTATAAAGTGTTTTTCTTTCATTGTTATAATCAAATTATGAGATTTACATGCATTCCGGTTGTATTGGAATGATTTCGTAATGAATAACGTCATATCCTACTTGACCCTCAAACGAATGTATTCATGCAAACCTCAGTATATTTATTGATAAATTTATTTAGTTGCCTATTTATTCATGTTAAACTGTTGGATCATGTTGAAACTTCCAATCTAATTCAATTACAATAAATGTGTAAAAAAAACAACTCTGAAATCCGTCTCTCGCTGTCTCTATTTCCTGTATATAACCATTACTCCACTTCTAAAATGCAATCACAGCTTGCTGTTGCTAGCTAATTTGAGATATAACTTGAGATATAAACAAGTTGTTTATAAACAAGTTGTTATTTTACCTGAAATACACAAGGTCCTCTACTCCGACAATTAATCCACACATAAAACGGTCAACTGAATCGTTTCTAGTCATCACTCCTCCTTCTAGGCTTTTTCTTCTCTTGACTTTTTCTTCTCTTGACTTTATATTTCTCCGTGGTGGAGATCTTTGTGGGCTATACTCAGCCTTGTCTCAGGATGGTAAGTTGGTGGTTGACGATATCCCTCTAGTGGTGTGGGGGCTGTGCTTTGGCAAAGTGGGTGAGGTCATATCGTTCCTGTTTGGCCCTGTCCGGGGGTGTCCTCGGATGGGGCCACAGTGTCTCCTGACCCCTCCTGTCTCAGCCTCCAGTATTTATGCTGCAGTAGTTAATGTGTCGGGGGGCTAGGGTCAGTTTGTTATATCTGGAGTACTTCTCCTGTCCTATTCAGTGTCCTGTGTGAATTTAAGTGTGCTCTCTCTAATTCTCTCTTTCTCTCTTTCTTTCTCTCTCTCGGAGGACCTGAGCCCTAGGACCATGCCTCAGGACTACCTGACATGATGACTCCTTGCTGTCCCCAGTCCACCTGGCCGTGCTGCTGCTCCAGTTTCAACTGTTCTGCCTTATTATTATTGGACCATGCTGGTCATTTATGAACATTTGAACATCTGGCCATGTTCTGTTATAATCTCCACCTGGCACAGCCAGAAGAGGACTGGCCACCCCACATAGCCTGGTTCCTCTCTAGGTTTTTTCCTAGGTTTTGGCCTTTCTAGGGAGTTTTTCCTAGCCACCGTGCTTCTACACCTGCATTGCTTGCTGTTTGGGGTTTTAGGCTGGGTTTCTGTACAGCACTTTGAGATATCAGCTGATGTACGAAGGGCTATATAAATAAATGTGATTTTTTTTGTTTGATTTTTGATATTGCGATTGGCAACTTTCATAAATTAGGTGCATTACCGCCACTGATCTTGTTCGTCTTTCAATCACCCACGTGGGTATAACCAATGAGGAGATGACAGGTGGGTACCTGCTTCTATAAACCAATGAGGAGATGGGAGAGGCAGGACTTGCAGCGCGATCTGTGTCACAAATAGAACTGACTTCTATTTTAGCCCTTTGCAACGCAGATGCTCGTTGGCACGCACGAGCAGTGTGGGTGCAATAATTGAATAATATAGATTTCTAAATGTATTTTTCAACGCTCGCGCACATGACGTGAGTCTGTAAAGAAACATGATTTGCCCAAATGGTAAAGTTAATTTTGAAGGCATCCACTTTGATTGTGCCTCCTCCCTTGCATTGACACATTGAGCAAATTCAGATTATCAAAAATATCCACCAGGTAGGCAAACCTGCACAAGCAGTTCCTCACAATCAAAATGTTTGAAGCTCATAAAAGCGACCTGTAACAGCTGTCTTCCTCCGACGACGACGAGCAGGAGTAGTAAGGATCGGAGGACCAATGCGCAGCGTGGTACGTGTTCTTGCTCTTTATTAAAACAAGTGAACACTGAAACAAAACAATAAATGACACGTGAAATAACCAACCGAAACAGTTCCGTGTGGAACACACAGACACAGAAAATAAACACCCACGAAAGACAGGTGGAAAAAGGCTACCTAAGTATGATTCTCAATCAGAGACAACTAACGACACCTGCCTCTGATTGAGAACCATACCAGGCCAAACTCAAAACACAACATAGAAAAACGAACATAGACAACCCACCCAACTCACGCCCTGACCATACAAAAACAAAGATATAACAAAAGAACCAAGGTCAGAATGTGACACGACCCAAAAGTTTACCCTGGAAAGCCAGCGGACCTCTGCATGATAAAGCACCTGCTGGTGCTCCCTCCCCATATCCCTGCAGAAGGCCTGGAAACACCTGCTGGTGCTTCCTCCCCATATCCCTGCAGAAGGCCTGGAAACACCTGCTGGTGCTCCCTCCCCATATCCCTGCAGAAGGCCTGGAAACACCTGCTGGAGCTCCCTCCCCATATCCCTGCAGAAGGCCTGGAAACACCTGCTGGTGCTCCCTCCCCATATCCCTGCAGAAGGCCTGGAAACACCTGCTGGTGCTTCCTCCCCATATCCCTGCAGAAGGCCTGGAAACACCTGCTGGTGCTCCCTCCCCATATCCCTGCAGAAGGCCTGGAAACACCTGCTGGAGCTCCCTCCCCATATCCCTGCAGAAGGCCTGGAAACACCTGCTGGTGCTCCCTCCCCATATCCCTGCAGAAGGCCTGGAAACACCTGCTGGTGCTCCCTCCCCATATCCCTGCAGAAGGCCTGGAAACACCTGCTGGTGCTCCCTCCCCATATCCCTGCAGAAGGCCTGGAAACACCTGCTGGTGCTCCCTCCCCATATCCCTGCAGAAGGCCTGGAAACACCTGCTGGTGCTCCCTCCCCATATCCCTGCAGAAGGCCTGGAAACACCTGCTGGAGCTCCCTCCCCATATCCCTGCAGAAGGCCTGGAAACACCTGCTGGTGCTCCCTCCCCATATCCCTGCAGAAGGCCTGGAAACACCTGCTGGTGCTCCCTCCCCATATCCCTGCAGAAGGCCTGGAAACACCTGCTGGTGCTCCCTCCCCATATCCCTGCAGAAGGCCTGGAAACACCTGCTGGTGCTCCCTCCCCATATCCCTGCAGAAGGCCTGGAGACACCTGCTGGTGCTCCCTCCCCATATCCCTGCAGAAGGCCTGGAGACACCTGCTGGTGCTCCCTCCCCATATCCCTGCAGAAGGCCTGGAGACACCTGCTTTCATGGAACTCTTTTTGATATAGTTGATACACTTGATCACATTCTCGATGACCTTCGCTACCAAAGCCTCCCTGTGTAGGAAGCAGTGGTTCCACGTAGCACTCGGTGCTCTCTCCAGGATCAGCTTTACCAATCCGTAGTGCTTTCCAGTCATGCCAGCTGCCCCATCAGTGGTCGGTACACACCGATCCCTGGCCAGTCCCACGGAGCCCAGGGATCCATTGTGCTAAAGACAGCCTCTGCTGTGGTGATGGGCAAATCAGCACTAAAAAGGAACTGCTCCTCAAAGTTATTATCCCAGACGTGTCTGACATAGACCATTAGAATTGCATGGTTAGCCACATCTGTTGATTCATCAAGCTGCAGTGCGTAATGGCCATTTGCAGTATTTCACTATGATGTCTGACACGATATGTCCTCAGACATGTCCTGGATTCTCCTCCTCATGGTGTCATTGGATAGAGGTATGGTTTTAAATTTGCTGGCGGCTGACTATCCCACAATTTCAGTGTACATATCAATCACAGCAGGGAGTATGAGATCCTCTGCGCTGGTGTGGGTTCTATCGTCTATAAGTTGTTGTCTCTGTGTCTGGGTAGAGGAAATCCCCCTCATAATCTAGTCTAAATACAATTAACATGAACAAATATAAGGTAGCTGCAGTTTCACAGGGTTTTCATCCACCCAGGGCCAGGAGTTTTTTTTTTCAGGATAAAAAAACAACGTGACCTGATTAGGAACAACTGGGCCCATCATAGCTCATATAAAACCTTTTTACAACTGATTAATCACTGTCATACCTTATAGAGTTTTCCTATTTAGGTTAACATATAAGGAAAAACTTCACGCCCCAGGGGGTTAAACTTGCCCCACCACTCTGGGACCTATGGTGCCAACAGTCTGCTTGCAGTTGTCAGGTACATGGATGATCACGGCTTTATTCTGTAATGTTTCTTGGGCTACTTTAATGTGTCAAGTGTGCGAGATGCGCAGTCTGTGTTTGACTTACTGAATTTTGAGATGTCTGAGTTTATCTTCATAGAGAAACTTGTTGTCCAAACCTACGATAGCGCAGCTGTAATGGAATGTATCTGCTATTTGTATGTACTGCTAAGTCCCCTCCTGTTCCCTGATTAAGAGGTGATGACTACTCCACTCTGCTACCATTGTCAACTTTCTCCTGACATGAACTGAAGCCGTGTCTCATGTGCCCGCTCAACCACTGGCACATTGAATGTTTCCTCTCCAAGCACTGAGTACCTCTATCAATTTTCTCTAATTATTGTATGCAGAGTCAATCACATACAAAATCACATTATTACACATCAATGATTTTACTTCTTACTTGGACTAACTCATTCTTAGCTCTTTTGTCTAACTGTGTAGTGTATTGTATTATTGATTTTTGTCTTCCCAGTCAAATCCTGTCCTGCACTGGTCAAGCCTCTGAACAACTCATGCCTCATACAATCACTGCTGTGATCCCTTTCCAACACTGTATGTAGTCCTCTCATTTCCATTCCCCATAATATTGTACTATAAATATCTTTATTAAATTCTTTAGGTTAAAATAATTAGTATTTGAAACACACTTTGTTGTCTCTGTGCGTTCCGCGCCTATACCGTGTGTCTCCCATCCTCCTCAATTTTTCAAGTCACCTGCCTCCACTGGTCCAAACTCACCCTGACTTTCTATATATGTAAAACCATATTTGATGAAGTCTGGGTGGTATTTTCTCTTCTTGATAGGGACTGGGTTGTCTGCCTTGTTGTTGACAACAAGCAGCAGTAGATGAAGAGGGAGCTACACGTTTTAAAAACTTGTCCATGATTTTACTCTGACAGCTAGCCTACATGAGTTAAATGACAGCTAACTATCCACATGTGCAATGCTTGCAGAACACATCTGCATAATTTGCTGTCAATCAAGCTAGCTGTCAGAAGAAGATCTGTATTATCTGATTGGACGTGTCACATTTTAAACAAAATCATGTGGCAGAATGAAATGTTTATTGGATCAGTGTGTCAAATCAAATGTTTATTGGTCACATACACATATTTTGCGGATGTTATTGTGGGTGTAGCGAAATGCCTGTGTGTGTGTCGAGAAATCTGTAATTTCAATGGATCAGTGTGTGTGTGGGGGGTGAGAACGTTATTGTATTGGTCAGTTAGTGAGTGCAGCACAAAAGCCCTCAGAGTGATGCACTGCATGTGTTATGGCTTGTGTACACTAGTACACGGTAAATTGCTGAGTGCCACTTAGGCCGCTTTGTCAGCTTATGTTAGATTGTGTGTCAAGAATTCAGCATAGCAAGTTTGTATGAAGATCTGGTTATTAAATTGGTAAATAGTTTAATCCATTCTCCATTTCATGAATTTATTCACAGGTAAATAGTAATATGCTCTAAAACGCTCTGGTGACAAACTGATTGAAAACTGATGTATTATTAGCTATATAGCTAACGTATACTCACGTAAACTCGTACATCGCCTTGGTCCGTACAATTGCCCTTATTTTAGCGCACCAAAAACGTAATACTTCCAGATCAACTGTAATGTCAATACCATTGTAAAGCACAATTTCTCCCCTTTCCAACAGAATCAATTACATGACCTAAACACTGCCTGTTTCTGCATAATTCAACAAGGCAATGAGCCCGTCGGGTCTTTTTAAAAATGGTGGGTGGGGAAGCGAAACCAATGTGTGATAGTGAGAAGGAGAGATGTTATGTGGGAAAATTGCATTTTTTTCACTCGATCTGTCCAACTTATCACCTTATCGCCTATAAAATGTAAATAAAACACTATAAAGAGTTTATATAATGTGTCATTACATACCTATTTGAAGGTTTGTGTCGAATTTGAATCGGGTTTAGGGCGTTGCTAAAGTGATCTTAGAAGTAAACAGCGGCTTTGAGAATGATGATTGCATGCAATGATGATGAAAAAAATGCCTAGGTATCCCCCCCTTACCCCCGTCACTGTCCATTTCTTGTTTTGAAAGGATGTGATACATCTGGTGGAGAGAGATTGTAAGACAGAAATAGTTGCTTTATGCGTGCTGTACGTTACGACATGACACGTCAAGATGTAACAGAGGGTCATTTTTTAAAACTTTTCTCCAATACTACAGAGCCATTACCATGTCGATCAACGCTTGAATAGAAACGTAGTTCACACCCCCGACTTTGACGTCAACAAAGTCACTACAGTCCCATTGGTTTTCTTTGTAGTCTTGTTTGAATCTTGCGGTTGCGCACATTTGTACGGAAAGGGGTGAGTTTACGTTACAGTGCAAGCTAACTCAAATGAGCTGCTAACGTAACTAGCTAGCTATCTAGACAACTTTACATACTGTATAGATAACGTTAGATAGCTAAGTGAATTAAATATCACCAGCTACCAAACTTCATATTGGCTAGCTATCTTGACGTATTTGTCACTGTTAAAAACAAACTCCAAATGTATTTGTAGGTAGCTAGCTAACAGCCATGAAGGAGGGTGAAAGGATAGCAGCCCCAACTGTCTCCCCAAGTGAGAGAGAAGGTTATTCTGGATAGGACTGGTACTTTTGTGTAGTTCCAGTCCCTAAAAGTGAGGATGGAGATAATAGTAACATAGTATTCAGTGCGGTCTAATGAAGTCTGTTTCTTGTGAGGTTTTCTGTCCTCAGATACAGAGAGCTGTGAAAGCCAGTCTGCAGATGAATAGGTCCCAATGTCCTGGTCCTGTGGACTCAAAGGAGTGCACATTTTTGTTTTTGCCTTAGCACTACACAGCTGATTCAAATGATCAACTCATCATCAAGCTTCAAGTGGTAATTATGTATTCATGCTATCCTTGATATGATCCTGCTATTGTCACATACTACCCATGCACATGTGTGTGCACATGCATCTATCTATCCAATGTTATCATGATTTGTTATAAGTGATATTACACTTTAGTAATCCACAATGACCTGGTGATGTAAAAGTTGAATAATGACATTATCTTCCATATTCCTACAGATACCTTTCGGTGACCAGGGCTATCTGCGACTGCCTCCTGGAGGAATTCAGGAGGCAGCAAGAGAGGCAATATGTGTGCGGGAGATCTTCACCTCCTACTTCTTTGAAGAGGGTGATGTTCCCAGGCAACACCATAGACTACACGATGCACAACCAAAGGCTTTTTTAAGAGCCATCCACATTGCAATAAGAGTATTATTCCAATAACTGCAGTTATTCATTTCCCAGTTTCTCTCCCTTTGATTTCTACTTCTCAGGTCAGGGTGCTGTTTAGGTAAGGGTGTGATGTATGTACAAAAACAAAACAGGCCATTTTTATTGAAAACATATTGAACAATTAGACACCTTATAACCCACACCTACACACTCATGTATCAATCTGATTGATTGTGTTGTGTAGTAAACAGGCTCAGGTGGATAACTGTGGCTCCTTCCACCTTCAAAGAATAGGCAAGAGGGCCAACCATGGAGAATAGCAAGACACTTAATTATTTCTACAACTACTCTATATTATTTGTCCTCATGTGTCTATGCATGTTTTTTTAAGATAAAATAGTCTGCTGCCACTTAGTGTGGACACCAGGTGAGGCCACACACACAGATTACTGTTGAACAGTCTCTTTAACTACCTTATTTTCTCAATAACAGTCTCTCTCCTTCACTTCACCCCTCTCTCTTCTTCTACCGAAATCCAAGAGGTTATATCAGCTGTGTCGGTGAAACCCTTCTGCACCTGAACTGGCTACATAGAGGGCACAGCATGATCAGAGGTAAGAGGTCACTTGGTCGGGTCTACAGGAAGTATTATTAAAGAGATACTTTACATTGAAATACAGATAGAGATTTAGTAGTCGCAGAGTTAATGATCTAAGGTCAGTTTTGCATTTCACCTCCTGATGATTATGATGACTGACAGTGTCAGAATAAAAACACAAAGCATAAACATGCTATCTCTCGCTCCCCGTCTGTCTCTCGTCTGCAGGTATGTTTTGATGTGAGAGAGGATGCCAATCCCCAGTCGTATCATCGCCACCTCACCTGCTCTTCAGATAACCTTCAGGTCGACTGGGAGCCAAATGCTGGTTAGGAGACACCACTAGAAACACTATTATGTAACTGTGATGAACTGAGAGAACATTAGGGTAGCACTGTGATCAATTAATCATATGGCGTCTTCCCTACTCCTCTGTTCTTACCTCTTTCCCTTAGTCTTTTACACCTCTCACCACCTCTTTCTTCCTCTTTTTATAATGCACACCAGATGTGCATTGAAGTACAGATTGATCTTGTATTTATGTAGCCTGGAAAAAGTAAACCCAGCACAGGACACAAACTAATTTGGGGTTGTTGATTCTGTCAAAGCTTACATTTAAAATAGGATAATGTAGGAGGGAAATGTCCGCAAGGTGAAGTCACCATAAAGTAAAGTTAATTCTACATCACAATCAAGTGAAATAAATATGTTAGTAAAGTGCATAAAAACAATCTGAGTGCAATAAAGTGAAATGCATAAACGGTAGTGGCTCTGCTTTCTATAGAAAAACAAGAAAATACAGAGACCACAATGTTCAGTTAGAATGGACTTTCTAAAATGTCAAATATCTGGGTACAAGATGTCCATAAACCGAATGACACTGTGCATGAAAAACAAAATAAATGTCATAAACAAATATGAGTACTTACAACCACACTGTCCACGTGATACCCTAACCCCACATGGAACAGTAGATCCTCATCTTACACATACTGCACTGGGAGAAATGTCATATCAACAGATAAGTTACAATTAAAAAATGAAACAAAATACAACAGACTGAAGCTTTACACGAAACAAAATGTAATTTTGACAATTACTCACGCTTTACAGTTGGCACTATGCATTCGGGCAGGTAGCGTTCTCCTGGTATCCATCAAACCCAGATTTGTCCGTCAGATTGCCAGATGGTGAAGTGTGATTCATTACTCCAGAAAACGTGTTTTCACTGCTGCAGAGTCCACTTTACACCTCTCCAGTCGATGTTTGGCGGTGTGCATGGTGATCTTAGGCTTGTGTGCGGCTGCTCGGCCATGGAAACCCATTTTATGAAGCTCCAGAGGAACAGTTATTGTGCTGACGTTGCTTCTAGAGGCAATTTGGAACTCAGTAGTGAGTGTTGCAACAGAGGACAGACGATTTTTACGAAATTTGATTCCAATTGACTTCTTGGTAAGGTGGCATCCTATGACGGTGCCACGTTGAAAGTCACTGAGCTATTCAGTAAGGCCATTTTAATGCCAATGTTTGTCTATAGAGATTGCATGGCTGTGTGCTCAATTTGATAAACTTGTCAGCAACGGGCATCGCTGAAATAGCCGAATCCACAAATTTGAAGGGCTGTTCACATACTTTTGTATATATAGTGTATGATCAGGGCCGGCCAAAGTCTTCTATGTTTTAAAGTTAATTTCCTGCAATTCTATACATTTTGCCATTGAGTATAGAGGAAATATTGCCATTTTAAAGCAAGTTTTCTGCTATTCTACACATTTTGCTATGTGTCAGAGAGAACATTCAGCAATTGTATAACTAATTTCATGCAATTTGGGCTAGGGCCAGCTCTGCTCCGACAGCTCACTAACAGCATCACAACAAAACACACATATGCTTTTGTTGAAGTAAATACTTATTTCCCTCTCACACTATCGGTTCCTCAGTGTGGTCTAATCCCGCCCCCTCCATTGTCCACTGCCCACCCTTTTCCCATCGTAAGCCCCGTCTCAAAGGCCCTGGTGTGGTATCACTTCATGATTTTGCCCAATAGAACATCCGATGGAGGCAGTAGGCTAGTTGAAACACACACTTTAATCCCAAATCACCCCCTTCCCCTCCATTTGCGTGTTCACGCACAAGCCCCTAAACTGAAGGAGCAAAACTTATCGAGGGTGTTGTAGTATCTAATTAGACCCTCCCGTAGACACTTCTATTGAGCCTGCAACGCTGCCGCCTTCGTAGCGAATTAGAATACCATAAGGAATAGTGTTATTTTTGAGTTTGCGCAATTTCACACAAAAGAATGGAGAAGCGTGACTAATTATATGACACGTGCATTTGTTTATGTCTGATTTCTAGACTTGACAAACACAAATGATGAGATACCAATGAAATTAAATGTTTAAGTGTTAGCCTACTGATATTTTATTATTTAAAAGTGGAACATCAATTGTCCTGAAGTTGATGGGTTTACTGATCCCCTCACTACTCAATTCAAGGGGCTTTATTGGGTAGGCCGTACATTGTAAATAATAATTTGTCCTTAACTGACTTGTCTAGTTAAATAAAGGTAAAAAAATTGCCAAAGCACCACTCTCTGGAAGTCACCCTTGGAGTTTCATCAGCAACACGTGACAACAGAGGGCACTACGAGCGAGTTGGTAGGAGTGAGACGGTGGTTTGGGAATAACCAAGAAGAGCTGCATTACAAACACTTAAAAGACACACCCTCTGACGAGTTGACACTTGCAGGGCAAGGGAAGAATGAAGTAACTTTAAATGGACCGCTCTTGCCCGGGAATTTCTCACTCTTTCCTTCCACTTTTGTGTTTTCAGTCATAATTTTGTTAGTGGATGTACAATGATTGCGAATTGAATTATAAGGCATTTTGTGCCCGGAGTGAACATAATTGTACACTCGCAAACTCGATGAAACACGAGGGCTGAGGTGCCTAAATTGCCAATTTCTTTTGCCTGGCTAGTCATTTGGGCTGACTACAGAGATGGCTGCTTGGATTCTCCCAAGGGCATAAGGCAATGTGGAGGAGGGTGCCTTTCATGTGTTTGAAAGTCATTTCTGTGATTAAACTTGTCCCGATCACATGACCTGGCCAGCAAAAAAAACAATGGGCGCGTTCTTATCTCTTGTCAAACTATTTTAAAGTGTATTGTATTATTGGGATACAAATTGTCTGACTTGCATGTCGACTGCATGAACTTGACAAAAATCATGTGATCAAATGTTTCGACTGCGGCCATCGCTTGCATTGTCAATTGTCAATCAATCAAATCAAATTGTATTTGTCACTATGCTTAGATGATAGACAGCATGTAGCAGCAGTGTAAAAACAAATGGGGGGTGTCAATGTAAATAGTCCAAGTGGCCATTTGATTAATTGTTCAGGAATGTTATGGCTTGGGGGTAGAAGCTGTTAAGGAGCCTTTTGGTCCTAGACTTGGAGCTCTGGTACCGCTTGCCTTGCGGTAGCATAGAGAACAGTCTATGACTTGGAGTCTTTGACAATTTTTGGGCCTTCCTCTGACACCGCCTAGTCTATAGGTCCTGGATGGCAGGAAGCTTTGCCCCAGTGATGTAATGGGCTGTACGCACTACCCTCTGTAGCGCCTTAGGGTCAGATGCCTTGCAGTTGCCATACCAGGCGGTGATGCAGCCGGTCAGGATACTCTCGATGGTGCAGATGTAGAACTTTTTGAGGATCTGAGGTCCCATGCCAAATATTTTTCAGGTGTTGCCGTGCCCTCTTCACTTGTCCTGGCACCACACTGAAATAAGTTGTGAACATTACAGTGTTTTTGTCTGACCCATGTGAGGGTGACTGAAACAGGAACCAACTGCTGCAATTCATGTATAGAGTGGATATGTACAAAATAATGTGATGTTTGAGGTTCTTTCACACCAATTGATTGTACAATGTACACATATATATTTTCAGTTTGTGAGTGTGTAAATATGAGGGTTGGAGACATGTTTATTTGGACATAATAAAGAAAAACTTTTGTAAACAATGGGAACACTGCCATTTGGCACTGAGCCTTGCATTTGGAAAACCACATCAGTAGCTAGGTTTCCATCCTATTGGTGACAGATTTTCATGCAAATATTATGAGAAAAAAAGAAGGAACCCGCACACTGCTCTTGATAGTATCACTGCTCTTTAATAAGCTTTACGTATTGGCCTCATGGCCTTCATCAGAGCGTTCGTGAGTTTTTTTTTTTTTAATCAAGCCTAGCCTCACCCACATCTGTTCCACGCATCGAATGGGGTTGGAGTCGATATTATAAAATCGGCATAAAGAGTGTGTTTCCACCAAACTGACTTGTTATTAAGTCAGTGCACGGTGACATAGTTCACACAAAATGTACTTTTTCGCTTACGTTTTCATGTACTAAATAAAAATCTAAAGTTCAATGTGTTTCAATCGCATTTTCTACTCCACCGCTATTTTTGTACAAAAATTAAAATGCAACTGTGTCTATTCTGGTCTTGACACATGTACTCTAGCCAACAGCTCACAGATACAGTGAGGGTAGGGTAGGCTACATGATGAGTTTACTATGGATAAGACCGAAAATATTTATATTTGTAAAAAAATATATATATATATTACAGATAGCTATGCGCACACTCCAATACTGGCATAATTTACAAAACAAAGCATTTGTGTTTAGTCAGTCTGCCAGATCATGGGCAGTAGAGATGACCAGGGATGTTCTCTTGATAAGTGTGTGCATTACACCATTTTCCTATCCTGCTAAGCATTCAAAATGTAATGAGAACTTTTGGGTGTCAGGGAAATGTATGGGGTAAAAAGTACCTTATTTTCTTTAGGAATGTAGTGAAGTAAAAGTTGTCAAATACCCCAAAAAAATACTTAAGGGGGGGACTCCCTGGTGGCGCAGTGGTCTAAGACCGGGAGGTCCATGGGGCAACGCACAATTGGCCTAGCGTCGTCCGGGTTAGGGAGGGTTTGGCCGGTAGGGATATCCTTGTCTCATTGCACACTAGCGACTCCTGTGGCGGGCAGGGTGCAGTGCGCGCTAACCAAGGTTGCCAGGGTTGTGTTTCAGAGGACGCATGGCTTTCGACCTTCGTCTCTCCCGAGCCCATACGGGAGTTGTAGGGATGAGACAAGATAGTAACTACTAACATTTTTTTTTTAAAGGCTTAATTAGTACTTTAAAGCTGCTGTCACTCAGGAGTAAAATGGAGAAATACCCTGCCTCACCTAGCCAAGTCCCCGATTTCACAATGACTCACTTCCAGAATTCGGCTTTAAAACAGCTCTCCTCACAGCGGAAGATTCAAACTCGCCACAGACAGAGAAGGAAGAAGAGAAAGAAAAAAAAGAGAACTCGCTACCGGACTGACATTAAGAGAAAGATATAACACTTGTTACCAGCGAGATAACAACACACTTTATTGGAGGATTTCTAGTAGGATCATCTGTAACCCCAAGATGAGCATCAGAATGTCAGCCAGCCTTGTCGTTGTGCTCCTGGCCCTCCTGACCATTACTGAGGGTGAGTTTATATTATTACCTACATCACTCTGACTCAATGCATTGACACCAATGGACATGAATATAATGGTTATGAGCAGTAGGATTACTATTTACCTTTATATACTGTACTGTATCTTGTATCTCATTGTACATACAACTCAATCTGTCCCTCTGCATCTTTATTTATATATATTTATATATATTTATTTATTTATATATATATATATATATAAATGCCATTTCCAGGTGCCTACTTGGGACATATGCGTCTCAAGTAGGAGCAAGAAGTTAAAACGCTTTTATCCAAATGACTCTCTCTTTCCCCCTAAAACTAATCAAGTGTGTTTGTCATCACGGTGGATGCCTGTGTATTCTGTCTACCCCTGACCCTTGACCTCTTACCTCTTTCAGAGATGAGTCTGAGAGGCATGGGGGCTGACCTGCGATGTCGCTGCATTGAGACGGAGAGCAGACGTATTGGTAAACTCATTAAGAAGGTGGAGATGTTCCCTCCCAGCTCGCACTGCAGAGACACTGAGATCATGTGAGTCCTGCTGCTTCCTGATTATAGTCATATTACACTGGCAAATGCTTACTGTAAAATATGGTTATTATATGATGTTGACATTAAATGTGGTTACTATATAACGTTAACTTAAAAATATATAACTTCAATTAGTCAGTCCTACTCCCTGACTACCATCCAATTTCATTAGCTAATGCTGACAATAAAATGTAGTTTTTACCAGGTTTAATGATTGTATGACTGTGCTGTGTGCCTGTCCTGCAGTGCCACTCTGAGCAAGAGCGGTCAAGGAGATTTGTCTGGATGTCAGGGCTCCTTGGGTCAAGAAGGTCATTGAGAAGATGCTGGCCAAGTAAGTACTAGATAGGCTGTATGAGTTTAAGGACCACACAGACTTTCATCTTTCTTTATCCTGAGCTTGGGGAATTTTCTTATCTAGCTTCACAAAATGTTCTGAATCAACTTCACATGGGCAATTATATTGTAATAACGTAATCTTATATTTTCCTCAACAGCAACAAATGAAGAGGGGGAATCATTCAATGAATACTCCGGAATTCTGAACTGTTACAAGATACAAACCAAATAAGTATTTATAAGATTGATAGGCTGAATTCTATCATGTTCAATCCAGGTTGAAATACAATACTAGATTTTGAGTGGCATGAGACTTTTAAATGAAGAGACACTCAGTTTCTTATATACAACCAAGTATTATGTACTAAACTTATATTTTTATTTATCAATAGTTTTTATTTTGTTGAGATTTACATACATTCCAGTTGTATTGGAATGATTTCGTAATGAACAACATCACATCCTACTTGACCCTGAAACATATTTATACAAACATCAGTATATTTATTGATATATTTATTTAGTTGCCAATTTATTCATATGAAACTGTTGAATCATGTTGAAACTTCCTCTTCAATTCAACTACAATAAATGTGTGGAAATCCGTCTCTCGCTGTCTCTATTTCCTGATGATAACTATTACTCCACTTCTAAAATAAAATCACAGCTTTTTACAACAGCTGGACTTAGACACGCCTTATGGCACTTTTCCCTGAAGCAATACTAACAAGCAATCATTCAGTAAAAAGAACGACATCTCCTCAAACTAAACCAAAAGTTTGATTTCCATTTGACAGGAAAAGGGCAATTAATTGTTTCCTGTTCTACACAGTGGCCAATGAGCTTGGCTTGGATACAAGTCACTTTAGACTACCCCCATTCCAGAATGGATGATTGTACTTTGATTTTATGTTATTTGAGAAGATTCAGAACTCATCAACAAAACTATTTTTCTCGGGTGAAGACGGTGTTGACTTCAGGTGAAGACAGTGTAGACTCCAGGTGAAGATGGTGTAGACTCCAGGTGAAGACGGTGTAGACTCCAGGTGAAGACGGTGTAGACTCCAGGTGAAGACGGTGTTGACTCCAGGTGAAGACGGTGTAGGTGTAGGCTCCAGGTGAAGACGGTGTTGACTCCAGGTGAAGACAGTGTAGGCTCCAGGTGAAGACGGTGTTGTATCCAGGTGAAGACGGTGTAGACTTCAGGTGAAGACAGTGTAGACTTCAGGTGAAGACAGTGTAGGCTCCAGGTGAAGACGGTGTTGTCTCCAGGTGAAGACGGTGTAGGCTCCAGGTGAAGACGGTGTTGTCTCCAGGTGAAGACAGTGTAGACTTCAGGTGAAGACAGTGTAGGCTCCAGGTGAAGACGGTGTTGACTCCAGGTGAAGACGGTGTAGACTTCAGGTGAAGACGGTGTAGGCTCCAGGTGAAGACAGTGTTGACTCCAGGTGAAGACGGTGTAGGCTCCAGGTGAAGACGCTGTAGACTCCCGGTTGAAGACGGTGTTGTCTCCAGGTGAAGACGGTGTTGTCTCCAGGTGAAGACAGTGTAGACTTCAGGTGAAGACAGTGTTGTCTCCAGGTGAAGACAGTGTTGTCTCCAGGTGAAGACAGTGTAGACTTCAGGTGAAGACGGTGTTGACTTCAGGTGAAGACAGTGTTGACTTCGGGTGAAGACAGTGTTATCTCCAGGTGAAGACAGTGTAGACTCCAGGTGAAGACGGTGTAGACTTCAGGTGAAGACGGTGTAGACTTCAGGTGAAGACAGTGTAAACTCCAGGTGAAGACGGTGTAGACTCCAGGTGAAGACGGTGTAGACTTCAGGTGAAGACGGTGTAGACTTCAGGTGAAGACAGTGTAGACTCCAGGTGAAGACAGTGTAGACTTCAGGTGAAGACGGTGTAGACTTCAGGTGAAGACGGTGTAGATACACATCTTAGTACTATAAGTGTTTTTGGATACATTAGTATCCTAATGTAACCGAGATGAGTTTGCTAAACTCACTACTGAAGTTAAAATATTTTTTTTGGTGGCGTAGCTGGTTAAAGGTGTTTCAAGAGGGCGGTGATGTGCGTTTGCAAGACAGAGGACAGGACATCTAGTCTCTGTGCGAGCTGAAATCATTTTGAAGATAATTTTGAAAGTTAAGACGAAGAAAATGTACAGTAACCCTGGCTAGGCATTTCCCCTAATACCATGCTATCCACTCACCTAAGAAGTTTAATTGCTTCAATGAGCAATCAAGATAATATGCCCCTTCCTCTTTCACCCGAACTCAGCTCTCTCTTTTATCCTCACTCACTTCTCGCTTTGATCCTCACCGCTCTCTTTGGGTCTCAGCCTATCTCTACCCTAAACTTAGTGGTGTGCAGGCACGTGTCCGTCCACATAGAAGTTGCGTGTGACCTTGGGCAGGGTGACTCCGATGCCATCCTGCTCTGGGGTCAGGATGATCTGGCAGCCCAGACGAGTTCTCCTGGAGCAGAGGGAACATGTCCAATATGTCATCCTCCTCATGGCGAGCAGTCATTTGATACAACTGTATGACAATCATAAACTTGTGTCAAAAATGAAATATATCTTTCCAGATTTGTCACATTCACTGTCTTCAAACTCCCTGTCATAGATGAGCCAAGGCGCAGCGTGCATGTAATTCCACATCTTTCATTAAGTGTAACTTTCACAAAAAACAGCTAAACAGAAACCGTACCTGACGTAACCGTGGCACACACAAACACACACAGAAAATAAATAATTACCACAAATACAGGTGGAAAAACGGCTACCTAAGTATGATTCCCAATCAGAGACAACGATAGACAGTTTCCTCTGATTGGGGACCATACCCGGCCAAAAACAAAGAAATAGAAAACATAGAATGCCCACCCAAATCACACCCTGACATAACTAAATAGAGAAATAAAAAGGCTCTCAAAGGTCAAGGCGTGACAAGAATGTAATAATTACAGTGCATTTGAAAAGTATTCAGACCGTTTCACTTTTTCCATATTTTGTTATGTTACAGCCTTATTCTAAAATGTATTAAATATTTTTTTGCTCATCAATCTACACACAATACCACATAACGACAAAGCGAAAACATTACAAATGAAAAACAGAAATGTAAACCTTATTTACATAAGTATTAAGATCTTTTGCTGTGAGACTCGAAATTGAGCTCAGGTGCATCCTGTTTCCATTGATCATCCTTAAGAGGTTTCTACAACTTGATTGGAGTCCACCTGTGGTAAATTCAATTGATTGGAAAAGTACACACCTGTCTATATAAGGTCCCACAGTTGACAGTACATATCAGAGCCAAAGCCAAGCCATGGGGTCGAAGGAATTGTCCGTAGAGCTCCGAGACAGGATTGCACAGATCTGGGGAAGGGTACCAAAACATTTTTCCAGTATTGAAGGGCCCAAAAACACAGTGGCCTCCATCATTCTAAAATGTAAAGAAGTTTGGAACTACCAAGACTCTTCCTAGAGCTAGCCACCCAGTCAAACTGAGCAATCGGGGATCAGGCAGGTGACTAAGAACCCAATGGTCACTCTGACAGAGCTCCAGAGTTCCTCTATAGAGATGGGAGAATCTTCCAGAAGGACAACCATCTCTGCAGCACTCTACCAATCAGGCCTTTATGATAGTGTGGCCAGACGGAAGCCACTCCTCAGTAGAAGGTACATGACAACCCAATTGAAGTTTGCCAAAAAGCACCTAAAGGACTCTCAGACCATGAGAAACAAGATTCTCTGGTCTGATGAAACCAAGATTGAACTCTTTGGCCTGAATGCCAAGCGGCACGTCTGGAAGAAACCAGGCACTGCTGGGGTTGTTTGTCAGCGGCAGGGACTGGGAGACTAGTCAGGATCGAGGGAAAGATGAACGGAGCAAAGTACAGAGAGATCCTTGATGAAAACCTGCTCCAGAGCTCTCAGGACCACAGACTGGGCCAAAGGTTTACCTTCCAACAGGACAACAACCCTAAGCACACAGCCAAGACAACACAGGAGTGGCTTCGGGACAAGTCTCTGAATGTCCTTGAGTGGCCCAGCCAGAGCACAGACTTTAACCCGATCGAATGTCTCTGGAGAGACCTGAAAATAGCTGTGTAGCGACACTCCCCATCCAACCTGACAGAGCTTGAGAGGATCTGCAGAGAAGAATGGGAGAAGCTCCCCAAATACAACGTACTGAGTAAAAGGTCTGAATATACATTTTTATACATTTGCAAACATTTTTAAAAACCTGTTTTTGCTTTATCATTTTTTTTATATTGTGTGTAGATTGATGAGGGGGGAAAACGATTTAATCAATTTTAGAATAAGGCTGTAATGTAACAAAATGTGGAAAAAGTGAAGGGGCCTGAATACTTTCCGAAAGCACTGTACATGTTATTTAATGCTTTCATGGTATGGTGTCATTATAAACAGGTATTTTTAAGAGGGCATTGCCTTGCACTTGTACTGTATCAGACATGCATGTGTCCTGTTCTGGACTGTTCAGCAGGAGTGTGGGGTGCTAAGATGTATCTTAAAAATTAACATGTTCATAACAAAGCACTATGTTACTTTTTAGGTGTCCACAAGTTTGCACCTTGCAATAACTGGGAACATGGGCTGTGAGGTGAGATGGAAGGCATGTATGGTGAGACTTTGGAATAGTCTGTTGGATATGCAAACTGCCAGAATTGCTTGTAAAGTTGTTCAATGTGATCTATCCATAGCAGGAGCCTGGGCAACTGAAATGTCTGATTTTTTTCAACAGTCTGACTGTGAACATCTGTTCGAAATCCAAATTAAGGGAGACATAGATATGATTAAAATGCAACTGTTGATGCAATATGAAGAAAAAAAATGGGTGGACGAGATTAATCATAAACCCAAATTGAGAACCTTTTGTTTGGTTAAGAGTGAATTCGTATGTGAGAGATATATTATGTATAACTTACCTAAAAGCAAGAGATCGCTATGTGCACAGGTAAGATCAGGGATTTTTTTTTTTTAAGAAACAGGTCGGTATTGTGGTGAAATGGAAGAGGAAAGGTTATGTAACTATTGTGACCTCGAGGAAATAGAGAATGAAACTCATTTTTATCATATATTGCCTTTCTGCCACGATATATGCTTGCTCTTATTCAAGAAAGCACACCAGATAGTCCCTGGCATTATGTGGCTGAGCAATGAGGAGACAGACCACCAGATAGACCCTGGCATTATGTGGCTGAGCAATGAGGAGACAGACCACCAGATAGACCCTGGCATTATGTGGCTGAGCAATGAGGAGACAGACCACCAGATAGACCCTGGCATTATGTGGCTGAGCAATGAGGAGACAGACCACCACATAGACCCTGGCATTATGTGGCAGAGCAATGAGGAGAAACTGAAATGATTTTTTGTCCATTGTTTATTTCCGTCTGTAGAATATTTAGATAAAGCCTGGAATAAAAGAAAAAGGGCTACCTGTGATTAAATTGTTAAAATATTTAGCTTCTATGTGGTAAATGGTACGTGTGTATATACTGTAGATTGTGTATAGGCTTGTTTCCCATGTGAATGGGGATCATAGAGAGAGGATCAGTTTCTACCTTATTGATTCACCTGCATTTCCAGTGGTGTTGGGGATTCCCTGGCTAGCTATTCACAATCCCCTCATTTCCTGGAGATAGGGGGCTCTCCAGGGGTGGTCAGAGGAGTGTTCAGGTAGGTGTATAGGAGTGTCCATCGGTGCCACGTCGGTGGAGAGTCCAGACTAGGTTTCCACTGTGCGCATTCCCCCAGAATATGCCGATTTGGCTATCGCTTTTTGTAAAAAGAAGGCGACCAAATTACCACCCCATCGACGGTGGGATTGCGTGATAAACCTCCAGGAGAACGCTGCACTTCCCGGGAGTCACGTGTACCCAGGACTTTTGCTGTGCACCAATGGGGCCCGCTCTGGCTAGAGCAAGGCCCGCCTCCAACCCTCCGACCAGTCAGAAGACCGAAACGACAAGACTCCACCTACTTTATTCTATGTATAAAAATGAATGTAACCTTTGTATAAGCTCTCTTTTTCACCTGACTCCTTGCCGAGTTATGTGAACTAGATCCGTGCACGTAAAACTGCGGGACAAGATATCTTTGACTCATTAAAACTGGCTTTTGTTACAACTGAAATCCACTCTGTCCAGCGTCCGTGATTTGGTCTCAACTCTCCAGTATTTAAACACTAACAGTATACATTGATGACATCTTGATCTATTCTGCCACACGCGCCGCGCATGTCTCCCTGGTACTCAAGGTCCTTGGGCGACTGCTGGAGCATGACCTATATGTCAAGGCTGAGAAATGTGTGTTCTCCAAACCAGCTGTTTCCTTCCTGGGTTATCGCATTTCCACCTCGGGGGTGGTGATGGACGTGTGACCGCGTTAACGCCGTGCGTAATTGGCCGACTCCAACCACGGTAAAGGAGGTGCAGCGGTTTTTAGGGTTTGCCAATTACTACCGGAGGGGGTTTTGGCCAAGTGGCGGAGCCTATTGCCTCACTGCTGAAGGGGGGGCCGGTGCGTCTACGGTGGTCGGCCGAGGCAGATGGAGCTTTCAACCAGTTGAAGGCGCTGTTTACTGACGCGCCCGTGTTGGCGCATCTGGACCCTTCATTAGCATTCATAGTGGAGGTGGATGCGTCCGGGGCTGGGGTTGGAACCGTGCTGTCACAGCGCTTGCGCACGCCACCGAAGCTCCGCCCCTGCGCTTTCTTTTCTAAGAAGCTGGGTCCGGCAGAGCGGAACTATGATGTGGGGGACCAGGAGTTGCTAGCTATGGTAAAAGCCCTGAAGGTGTGGAGACACTGGCTTGAGGGGGCTAAGCACCCTTTCCTCATCTGGACTGACCACCGCAATCAGGAGTATATCCGGGCGGCGAGGAGACTGAATCCGCGTCAGGCTAGGTGGGCCATGTTCTTTACACGATTTAGATTTATGATCTCTTATAGAGATCTAAGGCCGACGCGCTGTCCCGTCTCTATGACACAGAGGACCAGTCCATCGATCCTACTCCCATCCTTCCAGCCTCTAGGCTGGTGGCTCCGGTGGTATGGGAGGTGGACGCGGACATCGAGCGGGCGTTGAGGTTGGAATCTGCGCCTTCACAGTGTCCGAGATCAATTGATTCGGTGGGCTCACACACTACCTTCTTCAGGTCATCTGGGGATTGCGAGGACAATGTGGGGTCTTAGGGGGAAATATTGCTGGCCCACCTTAGCCAAGGACGTGAGGACGTGTAACTCCTCCTGTTCACTATGCGCCCAGAGTAAGGCTCCTAGGCACCTGCCTAGAGGGAAGTTACAGCCCCTCCCGGTTCCACAACGGCCCTGGTCTCATCTATCGGTGGACTTTCTTACTGATCTTCCCCCATCTCAGGGGAACACTACCATTCTGGTCGTTGTGGATCGGTTCTCTAATTCCTGCCGTCTCCTCCCATTGCCTGGTCTCCCTACGGCCCTACAGACTGTGGAGGCTCTATTTACCCACAACATTGTATCCGATCGAGGCCCCCAGTTCACGTCCCGGGTTTGGAGGGCGTTTATGGAGCGTCTGGGGGTCTCGGTCAGCCTTACCTCAGGTTATCACCTCGAGAGTAATGGGCAGGTGGAGAGAGTGAACCAGGAAGTGGGTAGGTTTCTGAGGTCGTATTGTCGTATTGCCAGGACCGGCCAGGAGAATGGGCGAGGTACGTCCCATGGGCGGAGTTGGCCCAGAACTCACTCCGTCACTCCTCCACGAACATGTCTCCATTCCAATGCGTGCTGGGCTACCAGCCGGTCCTGGCTCCGTGGCATCAGAGTCAGACCGAAGCTTCTGCGGTGGAGGAGTGGGTACAGCGCTCTAGGGAGACCTGGCGGGCAGTCGAGGACTCTCTCAAGCAGGCCAGTGGACGGCAGAAGAAGAGCGCTGACCGCCACGGCAGTGAGGCCCCTGTGTTCGCACCAGGGGACAGGGTCTGGCTCTCGACCCGAAACCTACCCCTCCGCCTGCCCGGGTGAGGGGCCTGCAGTACCTCGTGGACTGGGAGGGGTACGGTCCGGAGGAGAGCTGCTGGGTACCGGGGTGGGACATTTTAGATCCTTCCCTCTTGAGGGACTTCCACCGCCTCAACCCGGATCACCCTGCGCCTCGCCCTCCGGGTCGCCCTCGAGACCGTCACAAATCCCGCTGAAGATGGTGCCTCTTCCTGTTCGGGCGGCGCTCGGCGGTTGTCGTTGCCGGCCTACTAGCTGCCACCGATCCCCTTTTCTGTTTCATTTAGTTGTGTCTGATTAGTTGTGCCTGTTTTGTGTTTTAGGTTTTGGGTAAAGAGGGTAAAGAACAACTGTATTTATTCAGGAGAAAAGAAGGTCACGCCAAAACACCCGGCGCATACAATGACCGGCCCAAAAACAGGACAGAAACAGTCTGGAGAAATACAAAAATATCACATCCACAAAACGAACAGAGAAACAAGCCCGCACAAAAGCCGGCGGGCCTATTGGGTTTAAATAGCCCACAATGGGCTTTTGTGCGGGCTTGTTTCTCTGTTACAGTTGTACAGTTGTTCTTTACCCTCTGCTCTCTGCGCCTGACTCCGCACCCACTACTCCTAGAAGTCGTAACAGAAGCCTCATATGCACCTGAGTATAAACACAGTACCAGATGGTAACAGAACAGATCACAAGTAGACTATGAAATGCAGGCACTGTCATCTTTCCAAGCAGTATACTAAGACAGAAAGACAATACATTTCAACTTCTTGAGGAACCCATGTCTTTGATCATGGACATGAACGTGGGAGGGATTGAGGATGTTGTCCTCCACATGAGCCTTCACTGGGATTCTCTGTCCTGAGCGGACTATGTAAACAACTTTAACTCTGCATACACAAGTGGCAGAGAGCAAAACAATTGGACTACAAGAAGAGTATGCTACTTTTGTAGGCAAAAAAAATATTTCACAAAAAGATAGCCAAACAGAAAGCGTATTTCAGTTTCTTTTAACACACACAGAAAATAGGCTAAACATATTTGGCCCAATTTCAAAGACATTCCTTCATTTCAATACCTGGTATAAAGACTCTGTAATATACTATTTGTACAAATGTTTCAAATTATACAAACTAAAGTATTACAGTTTATCCTATGGTAGTTTCAAGGAGCAGCAATAGCCCAAAAGCCGTCAGATGGCAATATTGAGTCATTTTATCTTACCGTCCAAAGGCTTTGTTTGCAGCCGGCTATACATATGCTCGTATCCCCGTGGACTGGTTCATACATAAAACATTCTCCATTCAACATGCAAATAAGGTTTTCATTAGTTACCATAGACACAAAGTCAAATGGATATATCGTAAAAATGAATGAATGAGCTTTTTGGTCTTAATTTAAGGTCAGGGTTAGGTTAGCAGTGAGTTTTGATTAGGGTTAGGTTTAAAATCAGATTTTAAGAAGATAAATTGTAGAATTACGCAGGGTTTATGACTTTGTGGCTGTGGTAACTAGTGACAAACATGCTAGAAGTGGCTAATGCCTAGGAATGCTAGTCCCAGATGTTGAGTAATGTGTTCAGCCAATCAGGTTGCAGCAGTCTGTTGTTTACGCCCGGCTAGCCTAACAAAGCATGTGTAAAAGAAAATGCCTGAGCGGAGTTCAGAGGGAAATAAAACTACACTACTTGGCCAAAGGTATGTTGACACCTGCTCGTCGAACATCTCATTCCAAAATCATGGGAATTAATATGGAGTTGGTCCCCCCCTTGCTGCTATAACAGCCTGCACTCTTCTGGGAAGGTTTTCCACTAGATGTTGGAACATTGCTGAGGGGACTTGCTTCCATTCAGCCACAAGCGCATTAGTGAGGTCGGCCACTGATGTTGGGTGATTAGACGTGACTCGCAGTCAACATTCCAATTCATCCAATTCATGTTCGATGGGGTTGAGGTCAGGGGTATGTGAAGACTGTTCAAGCTCTTCCACACCGATCTCGACAAACATTTCTGTATGGACTTTGTTCACTGGGGTATTGTCATGCTGAAACATGAAAGGGGATTCACCAAACTGTTGCCACAAGGTTGGAAGCACAGAATTGTCTAGAATGTCATTGTATGCTGTAGCGTTAAGATTTACCTTCACTGGAACTAAGGGGCCTAGCTCGAACCATGAAAAGCAGCACCGTATAGTTATTCCTCTTCCATTAAACCTTACAGCTGACACTATGTATTCGGGCAGGTAGCGTTCTTCTGGCACTTCGCCAAATTCGTCCGTCGGATTGCCAGATGGTGAAGCATGATTCAACACTCCAGAGAACGTATTTCCACTGCTCCAGAGTCCAATGGCGGTGAGCTTTACACCACTCCAGCCAATGCTTGGCATTGCGCGCGTTGATCTTAGGCTTGTGTGTGGCTGCTCAGCCATGGAAACCCATTTCATGAAGCTCCCAACGATGTGCTGACGTTGCATACTTTTGTATACATAGTGTAGGTTGAATTAGATGGTTCCCTGAAAACCGTAAGGGTGACCCCTGGCTCTACATGGGGCACAACATCAGGAAGTAGCATTAACCACTAGCATGGTGTGGAAAATGGCGTTTCGTAAAGAAAAAACTCATATTTTCCCTGTTTTTTTCCCGCCGTCTCGTCATTAAATCGAGTTACAAAGGAAATCCACACCTTTACAACCTGAACGGAGAATGTTTTATGTACGAACCGGTCCAGGGGGATACGAGTTTATAGCTAGCTGCATACAACGCCTTTGGACAGTAAGATGAAACAACTCGGCATGCACTCAGGACCTACTTTCAAGTCATTTTGATCCTTCTAACATTAGAATTCCTGGGAATTACCCAGGACGGCGAGCATCGGTGGAGGAAGTGCAATGATGCGAAGGTGTAAAAATTGTGCTGTTAAGATCAGAGATTTGTCTCCTGAGTATACACCTTTGTTCGAGGTGTACATACCTACGTATCCTGATTACAAACCAATATGACTGATAGGTATTCATGCTCTCTTGAGAACCTTGATGATCTTGAAATGGAGTGGCAGTGGTGAAGGCTCAGAGGTTGAGCCAGTCCAGGATAAAGTAGGCCTACCTGCGGTGACAGGTGTAGTGGAGACTTCCAACATTTGCCCTGAGAATCCTACCAGAGATGAGTTTGGACAGGTAGGAGTGAGACTTTTGGAAAGAGTGGATTCTTGCTATTTGGCCAACCTACACATTGTGTTGGGCTGGGTAAAGGACAAACTGGGACTGGATGCATGTGAACATTTCCAGAAGTGGAATTGTTTTGATTTGAAGTGTATCCGTCGCCCAGAGTAAGTGCACGCTTTGATCAGTGGGGTAGTGTTGAGCGTAAAAGGGGTGATCAGTGGGGTAGTGTTGAGTGTAAAAGGGGTGATCAGTGGGGTAGTGTTGAGTGTAAAAGGGGTGATCATTTGTGATGCCCGCCGTTTGGTGAAACATAGACCCGGTGGCAACGGCGAGACCTAGAATGACCTGTCTGTCTTGTTGACCTTTGACACAGAGTTTGTTCCTGATAAGGTCAGGTTAGGTTATATTTTCTATTCTGTGTGGACCTATGTTACAAACTCGCTTCTGTGCCTTTGGTGCCAAGGACTCGGACACGTTACAGCAGTTTGTAAAAGGGAGATCCCACGATGTGAGGGGGCATAGTCAGAGGGAGAGTACAGTTGGGATAGAGAAAGCACTGTGTCAACTGTAGGGGTGTACAAAAGCTGAAGAACAAACGCACAACCAGGTACTTTCTGCAAGTGCTGGACTTGTAGGCAAACTCATGGAAAACCGAAAGGAAAACGCTGCACACTGCTGCTCATGCTCCCAGGTGATATTTATTTATAATAACGTTTCGACCCGTAGGTCTTCATCCGGCATCCATGCAGCTTGGGATCTGATGAGGCAGTGAAGAGAGTAGAAGATAGCCCAATGGTGAGTGAGTCAACTGGAAGGTCTCCAGTGAGTAGGCCTGAAGAGAGAGAGCCAGAGAGTATACGTTTTAGTAAGGTTGGATTTCTTGCATTTATAGCCATGGTGATCAACTGCAAAGCACTGATGGAGCAGAAATCACAGAGATAGATGTGGTAGTTGCTGCAACAGATAAATATTTGGGCATGAGAGATTTTAGTGCAGAAGATCTACAGGGAGGAGGCGAGGGCCCTGGCAGAGTGGTGTCAGGAAAATAACCTCTCCTTCTCCGTCAACCAAACAAAGGAGCTGATTGTGACTTTAGGAAACAGCAGAGGGAGCACACCTCATCCACATCGACGGGACAGCAGAGGAGAAGGTAAAAAGCTTCAATGTCCTCTGTGTACACATCACTGAATATTTGAAATGGTCCATCACACAGACAGTGTGGTGAAGAAGAGGCAACAGCACGTCTTCAACCTCAGGAGGCTGAAGAAATTTGGCTAGGACCCTAAGACTCTCATAAACTTCTACAGATGGACCATTGAGAGCATTCTGTTGGGCTGTATCACAGCCTGGTACAGCAAGCAACTACACCGTCCGCAACCGCAGGGCTGTCGAGAGGGTGGTGCAGTCAGCCCAACTTACCACCGGGGGCAAACTGCCTGCCCTCCAGGACATCTACAGCACCCGGTGTCACAGTAAGGCCAAGAAGATCATTAAGGACCTCAGCCATCCAAGCCATATCCTGTTCACCCTGCTACTGTCTAGAAGGCAGGGTCAGCATACTGTAGGCGCATCGAAGCTGGGACTGAGATACTGAAAAACAGCTTCTATCTTAAGGCCATCAGACTGTTAAATAGTCACCACTAGCCGGCATACACCCAGTACCATGCCCTGAACTGTCACTGTCACTAACCGGCATACACCCAGTACCCTGCACTGAACAGTCACTGTCACTAACCGGCATACACCCAGTACCCTGCACTGAACTGTCACTGTCACTAACCGGCATACACCCAGTACCATGCCCTGAACTGTCACTGTCACTTGCCTGCTACCACCCTGTACTGATAGAGACTGCTGCCCTACGTACATAGTCATGGAACACTGGTCACTTTAATAATGTTTACATACTGTTCATATGTACAGTTGAAGTCGGAAGTTTACATACACTTAGGTTGGAGTCATTAAAACAAGTTTTTCAACCACTCCACACATTTCTTGTTAACAAACTATAGTTTTGGCAAGTCGATTAGGACATCTACTTTGTGCATGACACAAGTAATTTTACCAACAATTGTTTACAGACAAATTATTTCACTTATCACTCACTGTATCACAATTCCAGTGGGTCAGAAGTTTACATACACTAAGTTAACTGTGCCTCTAAACAGCTTGGAAAATTCCAGAAAATTATGTCATGGCTTTAAGAAGCTTCTGATAGGCTAATTGACATAATTTGCGTCAATTTGAGGTGTACATGTGGATGTATCTCAAGGTCTACCTTCAAACTCAGTGCCTCTTTGCTTGACATCATGGGGAAATCAAAATAAATTAGCCAAGACCTCAGAACGCAAGTACGCAAGTATAAACACCATGGGACCACGCCGCCGTCATACCACTCAGGAAGGAGACGCGTTCTGTATTCTAGAGATGAATGTACGTTGGTGCGAAAAGTGCAAATCAATCACAGAATAACAGCAAAGGACCTTGTGAAGATGCTGGAGGAAACAGGCACAAAAGTATCTATATCCACAGTAAACGAGTCCTATATCGACATAATCTGAAAGGCCGCTAAGCAAGGAAGAAGCCACTGCTACAAAACCGCCATAAAAAAGACAGAATATGGTTTGCAACTGCACATGGGGACAAAGATCGTACTTTTTGGAGAAATGTCCTCTGGTCTGATGAAACAAAAATATAACTGTTTGGAGGCTTCCTAGCTGAAGCGCACCATCCCAACCGTGAAGCATGGGGTGGCAGCATCATGTTGTGGGGGTGCTTTGCTGCAGGAGGGACTGGTGCACTTCACAAAATAGATGGCATCATGAGGATGGAAAATTATGTGGATATATTGAAGCAACATATCGAGACATCAGTCAGGAAGTTAAAGCTTGGTCGCAAGCAAATGGGTTTTCCAAATGGACAATGACCCCAAGCATACTTCCAAAGTTGTGGCAAAATGGCTGAAGGACAACAAAGCCAAGGTATTGGAGTGGCCATCACAAAGCCCTGACCTCAATCCTATAGAAAATATGTGGACAGAACTGAAAAAGCGTGTGCGAGCAAGGAGGCGTTCAAACCTGACTCAGTTACACCAGCTCTGTCAGGAGGAATGGGACAAAATTCACCCAACTTATGGAAGGCTACCCGAAACAATTGACCCAAGTTAAACAATTTAAAGGCAATGCTACCAAATAATAATTGAGTGTATGTAAACCTCTGACCCACTGGGAATGTGATGAAAGAAAGAAATGCTGAAATAAATAATTCTCTCTACTATTATTCTGACATTTCACATTCTTAAAATAAAGTGGTGATCCTAACTGACCTAAGAGAGGGAATTTTTACTAGGACTAAATGTCAGGAATTGTGAAAAACTGAGTTTAAATGTATTTGACTAAGGTGTATGTAAACTTCCCACTTCAACTGTATATACTGTATTCTAGTCAATGCCTATCTTTTTTAACTATTGGTTTACATATACTATCCATAATGTCTATACATCCCATCATATCTACATGTATGTTTATATTCCGGACTCTGACATTGCTCGTCCTAATATTTACGTATTTCTTAATTGGATTTTGGGTGAATTTGTGTCTTGTATTTTGTATTGTCAGATATTACTTTACGTTGAAGCTAGGACCGTAAGCACTTTGGTACATCCGCAGTGACATCAGCTAAATATGTGTACGCGACCAATAAAAGAACAAGAAAAATAAGAAAGAAACGATTCAATATCACCATCTGCCGGCCTTTGGGTAGAGCAGCCAGAAGTTGGAAGAGCTCGATGACTTCCACTTCCAATTAGATATGTGTAGGCTTTTTGTCGGGGTTCCGAAAATGTCCATGTTGTCTTTCTTTGTCTGCTCAATATTTCCATGCGTGAAAGTATTCACATTGTCATGAGTGTGTTTGGGTCACATGTAATTTAATTGAACCTGGGGAAGAAACAATGATGCCAGTTCGAAAAACAATGACCTGAACAAATGATTACATACAATGCTTGTGGAATTACAAAAAGTGTCAGGCTAATTTTCTTTCTCTGTGGTGCTTCAATTGCTTTTGACAACAGAGGGAGCTCTTGCATTGCATTTTAAAGAAGAGGGCCAACAATAACCTTTCATCATTGTTGTTTGTTATTGAAAGGGAACATGCATGGGAAATATGGGAAATAACTTTCCCTGCATCCCCAACAGCCTATACATTTTATGATAAGCATTACATTGAAAACAGTGAGGGTAAGGTAAGGTTAAAACTCTTGAAGGCCTACACACCCTTTCATGCTGTAATATGGCTTAGATATTCCCCAGAGCACACACACCACTCTGTCAGGTGTCTCTCTCACACACACTGACAGACAAACTCCCACCTCATTGACACCCACCTAACCCTAACCCTCATTGACTTAATTACCTTCTTTGACTGACACCATACACCATACTGCACTAGTTAAATACTGCCTAGTCAAATAAAGGTTAAATGAAATTAAAATTAAACTAGCAGCTGTACCTGTGTTTGCAGGCTGTTACCTCATGAGAAAGCAGTGGGCTACCACTACATATGTGTTGTAGAGGCACTAATTAAGATACTATATAATGATGGGATATTGCCAACCTGGACTCAGGGGGTTGATGTAACATAGTAAATGTAAATCCTTTTAGTATGATATGTTACGTTTGGTATGGTATGTGGATGTGTGGATATGTGGATATTCGTGAATGTCCATCATCCATTTTGTATAATATGTTACAAATTACAATTCATACAATATTTTACGAATTTGAAAAACGTATGATGTGTTACGAATTCCAATTCCTTGTGGCTAACATTGGCTAGGGGGCTAACGCTAAAGTTAGCTAGGTGACTAAATTAGGTGGTTAAATTAAAGGGTTAAGGTTTGGGTTAGGATTAGGGGAAGGGTACGCTAACAAATGTTTGCAAAGTATCAAAAAAGTAGTAAATAGTTGCAAAGTTGCTAATTATCTGAAATGATCAGCTTGTCCGTGATGAAATTCAAACACGCATCCTTCGGGTTGCTAGACCTTCACGTTATATGCCAACCCTTCCACCCCGACCAGCCATCCTGCTTTTGTTTTTGCCTTAAGTAACCTTCTGTTTTATGTAACCGAATTTAACATATGCTACTAATTTGAGCGTCCCAGATTTACATTTACTATGTTATGTCTAGTCTATGAGACCAGGCTGATATCACTGATAAAGGCATTACCTCAGCAGTTGGACATGTCAATTGTGTAGCTCTGCAGTAAAGATGGAAGCACAGATGGAAATCTTACCACACTTCCCATTATTGTAGCCACGGTTCTTGGCACCTAGAACATCCCTTTACCCAGTTGGCCTTGGTTAGTTGTTTGTTATTGTAGGATGTTTGAGGGGCATTAAAAATCTGTGTAATATCAATGGTTTTTGGTTGTGTTCCTCACTCAACTCTATGCAGATTGACAGCAGTGGTTACAACTCTGAAACAGTAGTTTCCCCTGAGTTGTTGTCAGAAAATCCCACAAAGGCTGAGAGTGAGAGGAGTGCAGATGTTTTTTTAATTTAAAGCTCAGTGTGTATCAGATTGACAGACGCTCTGAGGTCAGAGGGCTAGCGGGGGGATTGTGTACAGCAGCTAGTTGTTGGAGCATATGTGAGATGAACGGTGTTATGACTGGGCTCTACTGGGTGAGGAATGGGGAGTGTAAACATTAGCTCTCAGGCTCTCTTCCTCTACAACACAGACAGGAGTCTGAGAGAGAGATAAGAGTGTGAAGATGTACTGTAAAGATGTGTACCTGACAGCTTTGTGCTCCTCTCACTTCCTGTGTCCCCTCCCAGGATCTAAGGGCTACGATGTAATGCCAGTCTTGTATCTCTCACTGTTATCATAACAAGCAATGAGTTGGGACTTGTCCACAAGGACCATTGAATCACAGCGTGGTTTGAAAATCGTGGTTTGAAAAGTATATTGTTTGGTCTAAGATCTGGGGGGGAACTGTGGAACAATGGGCTAGCCTCAGAGTAACTTACAGGGATGGATCCTCTGATGTGCGTACATTGGGTCTTGGCAATGATACACGATTCCACTGCACAAACATCAGCCTGATGATTTTCTTTCATGTTGATTTCAACAGTTAGGATTTGGTGGTCCTCAGAGGTCAATGGGATGGACCACCTGGTTTCAGTAATCCCCCCAAACATTACTGTAACGAAAGCTAAAACATGAGATTCCAGAGAAATTAACCCTGAGGAAACTCCACCTCTAGATAATCACCCTAACAGCTGTAAGTGTCACGCCCTGGCCATTATTCTCTATTTTGGTTAGGCCAGGGTGTGACTATGGTGTGCATTCTAGTTTCTTTATTTCTATGCTGGTGTGGTTCCCAATCAGAGTCTATCGTTGTCTCTGATTGGTGATCATATATAAGTTGTCCTTTGTCGTTTGGGTTTTGTGGGTAGTTGTTTTCTGTTTAGTGTCTGCACCTGACAGGACTGTTTTGGTTTTCCCTCTTTGTTATTTTGTTTGAGTGTTTAGAGTATTAAATTTATCATGAACACTTTCACGCTGCGTTTTGCTCCACTCCTTCATTCAACGATCGTTACAGTAAGGGAAAGGTGAGCAATATGTACTGTAACTTTCTGAGATAACAAGTTGTAAAATGACTGTCTGAATTATATTTGTAGGCCGTGATTCTATCCGTAGTGCAGTACGCTTGACAGCTGGCTGTGTTTTTTTTAAAGGTAAATTTCCGATTAAGCTGACATATTCACATACACAGTGTTTAAGCTGACATTCACATCGTGGTAACTTAAGTTTACCAGTAACAACCAGAATTTGGGTTACTTTCAAGTATTTATTTTATTTTATCACATGACATCTAGTGGCCTTTTTGGGTGCTTAAGATTATCACAGATGTCTGTAAATATCTCTGGCCCTCTGTGTGGCCTTATATATGAAATAAAAAATAAAAAATTTTTTTTTAAATAAGATGATTTCCAAATACATAATAGAATGACAAAACTGTAAAACATTATCCTAAAAATACTGTCAACTTAGTGAATACCTTTGGTGTTTAATATGAGGGTTTCAGCATGAAATGTCCTTTCTTTTTTATGCACTTAGATTTTTTACGATGTAAATATGTCTGTCTTTTGGCACCAAACTGGTGGCAGTTGTGAAAAAGTCAATAGTTGGAAGAGCTGCAGAGTTAATAGAAAACAATTCCATTGTTGATTTGATGCTTTTTTTCATTAATTACACCATTTTCTCTTGAACCATGTTGTCTATCCACTAGAAACTCATGGACAATATGGACACATATAGAAAAATGTAATACTATATATGAACACATTTTTAAAAAAGTTATTAAAGTATAAATTACCAAAGTTACCACAGGTTGCCATAGATTCTGGTAACTTTGCTAAATTACCAGTAGTTTTGCAACCCTAACCACACACAACCATCACATCATTAAAATCATCATAGACCACAGGACAGGACAATACCGGCATACACATTGACAGGTTTAAAAGTCATAATATAATGAATGTCCACAATAAAAGGTCAAAGATCAAGTCCATTACCTGATGATGTATGTCTTTACATGGATACAGCCAGACAGAGGGAGCACCAGGCAGCAACTGCTTTCAAGGAGCCCTGGGGGTCATGACCCTGGGGTGGTGTGTGGTAGAGAGAGGGGCGACTGCTGCACTGAGGCTGCGTTGTTCTCGTACCCTGCCCAACCACCCTACATCCCTCATAATCCCCCCAACCATCCAGGCAACTGCTCCTGACCCCCTCAGCTGTGACGGCATCACATTCCTAAGACCATTCTGCTGACAGATACATTCCGTCAGTGGCATTCTTTACACCCACCTGGGTCTCTCTATAGTTTAGATTACACCCATAAGGTTCCTCCATAACTCCTGTCAAACTAAATATTTTCTGTACTTTCTGATGTGCTAGCACAGCAGTCATATATACAGTGCCTTGCGAAAGTATTCGGCCCCCTTGAACTTTGTGACCTTTTGCCACATTTCAGGCTTCAAACATAAAGATATAAAACTGTATTTTTTTTTGTGAAGAATCAACAACAAGTGGGACACAATCATGAAGTGGAACGACATTTATTGGATATTTCAAACTTTTTTAACAAATCAAAAACTGAAAAATTGGGTGTGCAAAATTATTCAGCCCCCTTAAGTTAATACTTTGTAGCGCCACCTTTTGCTGCGATTACAGCTGTAAGTCGCTTGGGGTATGTCTATCAGTTTTGCACATCGAGAGACTGAATTTTTTTCCCATTCCTCCTTGCAAAACAGCTCGAGCTCAGTGAGGTTGGATGGAGAGCATTTGTGAACAGCAGTTTTCAGTTCTTTCCACAGATTCTCGATTGGATTCAGGTCTGGACTTTGACTTGGCCATTCTAACACCTGGATATGTTTATTTTTGAACCATTCCATTGTAGATTTTGCTTTATGTTTTGGATCATTGTCTTGTTGGAAGACAAATCTCCGTCCCAGTCTCAGGTCTTTTGCAGACTCCATCAGGTTTTCTTCCAGAATGGTCCTGTATTTGGCTCCATCCATCTTCCCATCAATTTTAACCATCTTCCCTGTCCCTGCTGAAGAAAAGCAGGCCCAAACCATGATGCTGCCACCACCATGTTTGACAGTGGGGATGGTGTGTTCAGCTGTGTTGCTTTTACGCCAAACATAACGTTTTGCATTGTTGCCAAAAAGTTCCATTTTGGTTTCATCTGACCAGAGCACCTTCTTCCACATGTTTGGTGTGTCTCCCAGGTGGCTTGTGGCAAACTTTAAACGACACTTTTTATGGATATCTTTAAGAAATGGCTTTCTTCTTGCCACTCTTCCATAAAGGCCAGATTTGTGCAATATACGACTGATTGTTGTCCTATGGACAGAGTCTCCCACCTCAGCTGTAGATCTCTGCAGTTCATCCAGAGTGATCATGGGCCTCTTGGCTGCATCTCTGATCAGTCTTCTCCTTGTATGAGCTGAAAGTTTAGAGGGACGGCCAGGTCTTGGTAGATTTGCAGTGGTCTGATACTCCTTCCATTTCAATATTATCGCTTGCACAGTGCTCCTTGGGATGTTTAAAGCTTGGGAAATCTTTTTGTATCCAAATCCGGCTTTAAACTTCTTCACAACAGTATCTCGGACCTGCCTGGTGTGTTCCTTGTTCTTCATGATGCTCTCTGCGCTTTTAACGGACCTCTGAGACTATCACAGTGCAGGTGCATTTATACGGAGACTTGATTACACACAGGTGGATTGTATTTATCATCATTTGTCATTTAGGTCAACATTGGATCATTCAGAGATCCTCACTGAACTTCTGGAGAGAGTTTGCTGCACTGAAAGTAAAGGGGCTGAATAATTTTGCACGCCCAATTTTTCAGTTTTTGATTTGTTAAAAAAGTTTGAAATATCCAATAAATGTCGTTCCACTTCATGATTGTGTCCCACTTGTTGTTGATTCTTCACAAAAAAATACAGTTTTATATCTTTATGTTTGAAGCCTGAAATGTGGCAAAAGGTCGCAAAGTTCAAGGGGGCCGAATACTTTCGCAAGGCACTGTTTGACAGCCGGGCCTTTGATATCTAGTAAAGTTGCATGTTTGATATTGATGGAGTAGGGGATGCATGCATGCCTCTGTGCCATCCTAAAAAGTTGTACTTTTCCCACAGTTTCACCAGTCTGTGATTTTTGTACACTTGTGGATACCTCCTATGAATACATTTGCTATGTATTCATGTAGGAGTGAGGTTGTTTGCGCTATTAACCTAAACGTGTAGGTGGTGATTATGCGTGTGTATGTCTTTTGAACCACTAGCCTACATTCTCTCTAGGCAACAGGCAAGAGAATCTCAGCGGACATCCCACTGTTCTCTCTGACTGCCTGTGAAATGCATTACTATCAGACAGGCCACACACTTCAACCCAAAACAGCAAAGAATACACATCAGAGGGGCAATTTCATCTCCAGCTCATCCATTTGGGCCCACTCTCCCGACACACCTACTGCAGAGACTGGTTGGGGGCCATGCTAAGAGGGGTTGGAACCAGTGTCAGAACAGTGCTCTGGTCAAGGATAAACAGTCTTTTGTAAACTTCCCTCTCCTGGAGTCATGTGTCTATGGACTGGGCAGCTGATTTAATTAGTACAGTAGACATTTCTAACCCTTTATAAAGCACTAAGGGCCCGTGAAGCCAGGTATGAGCTGGATAGTCGATGTGTTTATTAAGTTTGCCAGGAGGTTTTTTAGGCATTGCCACAGGTGATACTACACTTAGATGTAGCATTACATTTGGACAGCAGTGAAATGTGTTTTACAATAACTTTACTGGAGGGAGTAACAGTATATATGTTAACGGGCAGTATAGTTGCCATCATATGTCTGTAAGTACTGGGCATCAGTGTGTGAAACGTGTGGATGGTAGATGATGGGTAACAGAACTGCCTGCTTCACGGCAGCCTCTCTCTCTCTTTCTCTTTCTCTTTCTCTTTCTCTTTCTTTCTCCCCCCCCCCCCCCCCCCCCCCCCCCCCACCACCATGTCCAATGGTGGGAAATCTGGGTCGCCTGCTCCACACACACACACAAGCGCTCATGGACAAGCGCTCACACCTCCATAAAGCATCAGCCCACTCATCCTAAACTCAGCAGCTTGCTCCCAGGAGGCTGCCCATGTGTCCTCACATTCCTCTCTGCTGTAAGCAGATCGGTGTTTACCCTCCGTCTCCTGAACATGAGGACATTCTATAGACAGACAGCAGCCCCACTCCGCTCATAAGCCCTGACTTTGGTCCCTCCTACTACCTGTCTGGCTGTCCGTTACCTGTCTGACTGGCCCTCCACTTTAATGGAAGAATCGTCTGACGCGAGGGGTGTAGTCAGGGTATAAGAGTAACAGTATGCATTCAGCACATTCTTCACTCTTGCCTACTTTAGGTTATCATTCACTCAATGCATACTGTTTGCAATGCTAAGGATTACATGGCCTTAGTGACCTTAACCTCTCTCTCTCTCTCTCTCTCTCTCTCTCTCTCGCACACGCACCGGCACGCACACCAGATGCATACGCACGCGTGTTATTTCTTACATTGGTACTCCAGGTAATCTTAGGTTTCATTACATACAGTCGGGAGGAACTACTGAATATAAGAGCACCGTCAACTCACCATCATTACGACCAGGAATATGACTTTCCCAAAGCGGATCCTGTGTTCTGCCTTCACCCAGGACAATGGATCGGATCCCAGCCGGCGACCCAAAACAACGACGTCGTAAAAGGGGCAAACGAAGCGGTCTTCTGGTCAGGCTCCGGAGACGGGCACATCGCGCACCACTCCCTAGCATACTACCGCCAATGTCCAGTCTCTTGACAACAAGGTTGATGAAATCCGAGCAAGGGTAGCATTCCAGAGAGACATCAGAGACTGTAACGTTCTTTTCTTCATGGAAACATGGCTCACTGGAGAGACTCTATCGGAGTCGGTGAAGCCAGCTGGTTTCTTCATGCATCGCGCCGACAGAAACAAGCATCTTTCTGGTAAGAAGAGGGGTGGGGGGGTATGCCTTATGATTAACGAGACGTGGTGTGATCATAACAACATACAGGAACTCAAGTCCTTCTGTTCACCTGACTTAGAATTCCTCACAATCAAATGTCGACCGCATTATGTACCAAGGGAATTCTCTTCGATTATAATCACAGCCGTATATATTCCCCCCCAAGCAGACACATCTTTGGCCCTAAACTAACTTTATTTGACTCTATGTATACTGGAAACCACATATCCTGAGGCTGCATTCATTGTAGCTGGGGATTTTAACAAGGCTAATCTGAAAACAAGACTCCCTAAATTCATATAAGGCCCTCCCCTGCCCTCCTTTCGGAAAAGCTGACCACGACTCCAGCCTACAGACAGAGACTAAAACAAGAAGCTCCCGTGCTCAGGTCTGTTCAATGCTGGTCCGACCAATCTGATTCCACGCTTCAAGACTGCTTCGATCACGTGGATTGGGATATGTTCTGCATAATGTCCAACAACAACATTGACGAATACGCTGATTCGGTGAGTGAGTTCATTAGAAAGTGCATTGACAATGTTATACCCACAGCAACGATTAAAACATTCCCAAACCAGAAACTGTGGATTGATGGCAGCATTCGCGCGAAACTGAAAGCGCAAACCACTGCTTTTAACCTGGGCAAGGTGACCTGAAACATGACCGAATACAAACAGTGTAGCTATTCCCTCCACAAGGCAATCAAACAAGCTAAGCGTCAGTATAGAGACAAAGTAGAGTCGCAATTCGACGGCTCAGACACAAAAAGTATGTGGCAGGGTCTACAGTCAATCACGGATTACAAAAAGAAAACCAGCCCCGTCACGGACCAGGATGTCTTGCTCCCAGACAGACTAAATACATTTTTTGCCCGCTTTGAGGACAATATACAGTGCCACTGACACATCCCGCTACCAAAACCTGCGGACTCTCCTTCACTGCAGCCGACGTGAGTAAAACATTTATACATGTTAACCCTCGCAAGGCTGCAGGCCCAGACGGCATCCCCAGCCGCGTCCTCAGAGCATGCGCAGACCAGCTGGCTGGTGTGTTTACGGACACATTCAATCAATCCTTATCCCAGTCTGCTGTTCCCACATGCTTCAAGAGGGCCACCATTGTTCCTGTTCCCAAGAAAGATAAGGTAACTGAGCTAAACGACTACCACCCCGTAGCACTCACTTCCGTCATCATGAAGTGCTTTGAGAGACTAGTCAAGGACCATATCACCTCCACCCTACCTGACACCCTAGACCCACTCCAATTTGCTTACCGCCCCAATAAGGCCACAGACGAAGCAATCGCAACCACACTGCACACTGCCCTAACCCATCTGGACAAGAGGAATACCTATGTGAGAATGCTGTTCATCGACTACAGCTCAGCATTTAACACCATAGTACCCTCCAAACTCGTCATCAAGCTCGAGACCCTGGGTCTCGACCCCGCCCTGTGCAACTGGGTACTGGACTTCCTGACGGGCCGCCCCCAGGTGGTGAGGGTAGGTAACAACATCTCCAACCCACTGATCCTCAACACTGGGGCCCCACAAGGGTGCGTTCTGAGCCCTCTCCTGTACTCCCTGTTCACCCACGACTGCATGGCCATGCACGCTTCCAACTCAATCATCAAGTTTGCGGACGACACTAGAGTGGTAGGCTTGATTACCAACAACGACGAGACGGCCTACAGGGAGGAGGTGAGGGCCCTCGGAGTGTGGTGTCAGGAAAATAACCTCACACTCAACGTCAACAAAACAAAGGAGATGATTGTGGACTTCAGGAAACAGCAGAGGGAGCACCCACCTATCCACATTGACGGGACAGTAGTGGAGAGGGTAGTAAGTTTTAAGTTCCTCGGCGTACACATCACGGACAAACTGAATTGGTCCACCCACACAGACAGCGTTGTGAAGAATGCACAGCAGCGCCTCTTCAACCTCAGAAGGCTGAAGAAATTCGGCTTGTCACCAAAAGCACTCACAAACTTCTACAGATGCACAATCGAGAGCATCCTGTCGGGCTGTATCACCGCCTGGCACGGCAACTACTCCGCCCACAACCTTAAGGCTCTCCAGAGGGTAGTGATGTCTGTACAACGCATCACAGGGGGCAAACTACCTGCCCTCCAGGACACCTACACCACCCGATGTCACAGGAAGGCCATAAAGATCATCAAGGACAACAACCACCCGAGCCACTGCCTGTTCACCCCGCTATCATCCAGAAGGCGAGGTCAGTACAGGTGCATCAAAGCAGGGACCGAGAGACTGAAAAACAGCTTCTATCTAAAGGCCATCAGACTGTTAAACAGCCACCACTAACATTGAGTGGCTGCTGCCAACATACTGACTCAACTGTATCACTAGCCACTTTAAACAATGCCACTTAATATAATGTTTACATACCCTACATTACTAATCTCATATATGTATATACTGTACTCTATATCATCTACTGTATCTTTATGTAATACATGTATCACTAGCCACTTTAAACTATGCCACTTTGTTTACATACCCTACATTACTCATCTCATATATACACTGCTAAAAAAAATAAAAGGAACACTAAAATAACACATCCTAGATCTGAATGAATGAAATATTCTCATTAAATACTTTTTCTTTACATAGTTGAATGTGCTGACAACAAAATCACACAAAAATGATCAATGGAAATCAAATTTATCAACCCATGGAGGTCTGGATTTGGAGTCACACTCAAAATTAAAGTGGAAAACCCCACTATAGGCTGATCCAACTTTGATGTAATGTCCTTAAAACAAGTCAAAATGAGGCTCAGTAGTGTGTGTGGCCTCCACGTGCCTGTATGACCTCCCTACAACACCTGGGCATGCTCCTGGTGAGGTGGTGGATGGTCTCCTGAGGGATCTCCTCCCAGACCTAGACTAAAGCATCCGCCAACTCCTGGACAGTCTGTGGTGCAATGGTGGATGGAGTGAGACATGATGTCCCAGATGTGCTCAATTGGATTCAGGTCTGGGGAACGGGCGGGCCAGTCCATAGCATTAATGCCTTCCTCTTGCAGGAATTGCTGACACACTCCAGTCACATGAGGTCTAGCATTGTCTTGCATTATGAGGAAGCCGACCGCACCAGCATATGGTCTCACAATGGGTCTGAGGATCTCATCTCGGTACCTAATGGCAGTCAGGCTACCTCTGGCGAGCACATGGTGGGCTGTGCGGCCCCCCCCAAAGAAATGCCACCCCACACCATGACTGACCCACCGCCAAACCGGTCATGCTGGAGGATGTTGCAGACAGCAGAACGTTATCCACGGCATCTCCAGACTCTGTCACGTCTATCACGTGCTTAGTGTGAACCTGCTTTCATCTGTGAAGAGCACAGGGCGCCAGTGGCGAATTTGCCAATCTTGGTGTTCTCTGGCAAATGCCAAACGTCCTGCACGGTGTTGGGCTGTAAGCACAACCCCCACCTGTGGACGTCGGGCCCTCATACCACCCTCATGGAGTCTGTTTCTGACTATTTGAGCAGACACATGCACGTTTGTGGCCTGCTGGAGGTCATTTTGCAGGGCTCTGGCAGTGCTCCTCCTGCTCCTCCTTGCACAAAGGCGGAGGTAGCGGTCTGCTGGGTTGGGTTGTTGCACTCCTTCGGCCTCCTCCACGTCTCCTGATGTACTGGCCTGTCTCCTGGTAGCGCCTCCATGCTCTGGACACTACTCTGACAGAAACACAGCAAACCTTCTTGCCACAGCTCGCATTGATGTGCCATCCTGGATGAGCTGCACTACCTGAACCACTTGTGTGGGTTGTAGACTCCGTCTCATGCTACCACTAGAGTGAAAGCACCGCCAGCATTCAAAAGTGACCAAAACATCAGCCAGGAAGCATAGGAACTGAGAAGTGGTCTGGTCACCACCTGCAGAACCACTCCTTTATTGGGGGTGTCTTGCTAAATGCCTATAATTTCCACCTGTTGTGTATTCCATTTGCACAACAGCCTGTGAAATGTATTGTCAATCAGTGTTGCTTCCTAAGTGGACAGTTTGATTTCACAGAAGTGTGATTGACTTGGAGTTACATTGTGTTGTTTAAGTGTTCCCTTTATTCTTTTGAGCAGTGTATATACTGTACTCGATACCATCTACTGCATCTTGCCTATGCCGTTCTGTACCATCACTCATTCATATATCTTTATGTACATATTCTTTATCCCTTTACACCTGTGTGTATAAGGTAGTAGCTGTGGAATTGTTAGGTTAGATTACTCGTTGGTTATTACTGCATTGTCAGAACTAGAAGCACAAGCATTTCGCTACCCTCGCATGGTTAGCAGATAACATCTGCTAACCGTGTGTATGTGACAAATAACATTTGATTTGATTTGACACGCACACACACACACAAATGCAAACAGTACCGCTTGCAAATGGCATTCACACTTAAGAAATGTTATTTGTCCACACAGGATCTCACACCCATCACTTTGACACTATAAGCTCAGTAAGCATTCATGACAAAAGACAAACAGGTCACAACAAGTGTGCATATTGTTTACAGGGTTGCTCAATTTTCTCTAGAAGCAGAGCTACAGTACATTACCAACTGCCCTTGACAGAAGGTGACCCGCCTCTGCCACTCCAAGCCAACTCATTTAAAACAGGTTTTCCTATGTGACACCACTTTCAGTTGTGTATATGTGTGGGAAAATGTCACTCTATCTCATACAAATGAGCAGAGACGCTCAAGCTATGAGGAAATGTGTTTCCTCCTATTGCAGTCCCAGCTTATCATGGCCACCCTAACTTTGTCTCTGGGCCAAGAATAGCAGCAATGAAAGAGTATTATCTCTTATTTTTTCCTTTATTGTGTCAATGCCTTCCAGCTGTGAAACTGTCTGGCAAAGAAGTGGATGTTTTTTAAGCTATCATTTTGTGATAAGGTGCGTGTAGGTGGTAGGTGTAGGAGTCAGGCGCAGGAGAGCAGGGATGTCTGAGAAGAGTGTTTTAATAAGACGGTCCACCAACACAGGAATGGCACAGTCGAAAAGGACTATGCCCTCGTAACAGAGAACCTGTGCAAACGCACGGAGGAACAAACACAGTTCCGACACTATATACACTTGCGTAACCGTGAAAACAAATCATCTGTAAATACAACCGAGCACATCACATAAAAAGACTAATCCCGCACAAATTTAGGCAGGCAACAGGTTACCCTTATACACACAGAAATTAACGCAAATGAAACTAGGTGTGAAAAAAGAACCAAAGACAAAACCAACAGAAAAGGAAAAATGGATCGGTGGTGGCTAGTAGACCGGTGACACCAAGCGCGGTAGAAGTCGTGACACATTTTCATTTTGGTGAAGTAAATGATATGGTTAATCACACATACTGGCCAAGGTGTCACAGATGAAGCAGTGAGTCAAAGAGATGTTGCCATTATCTGTCATTTGATCTTGTTTCTCAGCTTACCTCAAACAGATTTACAGGCTTATGTATTGATCTATTTCTTTTCCTTCTCATTCTTTCTGTAACAACAAAACAAAAAAACAGAAGGTAAACACAATGTTCAGCTGAAGGAGAGAGAGTCCGGAACAAAGATGTACCAGTTAAACCTGTACAGAAATGACGTCTCCACTCTTCACTTCATGATGTTTCCACTTGGCTACCAGCCTTCCACAGTTCAGCTTATGTCAGCTCCCTGGTGATGTTACAGTAACTGCCTGGCCTGGCTGTATGCCTTTTGGACAGTGCACTTCTACATAGCTGTAGCGGCACATCCTCTGAGTGTGTGCCAGACGTGGAGCAGCAGATCAGAGCGAGGCCCTCACTGTCCACAAGGACTCTTTACTGGGCCAGGGGGAGGATTTATGGGTGCAAGGGTTCTGAGGGATGCACACTACAGTGAATGTCTTCACTGTGCTGAAAACATGTGTTGAGTGATATTGGGTGAAAGAGAGCTGTGAGGCATTTCACAACCCTCCCATGGGATCTAAAGGGAAAACCATACACACATGCAGACACACACACACAAATCAGTGATACAGTAGGCCTTAATGCTGTGGTGTTAGAAATAGGTCAAGATGTTATTTCTGTACCCAATTTTATGTGATTTATTAATCCATCACATCTTGGAAACGTCCAACAATTTGACTATAAAATGATTGGTAAAATGATGAACATCTCAAGTCCTACTGTACTTCCTATTGATTTTATTTATAAATGTCATACCGGTCCAAACCTGAAATCAATAATAATAATAATAATTTATTACAGTTCTGTAGCGCTTTTCATAGAATCTCAAGGTGCCTCAAGATCAAAAAAACAAACAAGCAATTTATCAAGACAGCTCAACGAATTGAGACCAAGTGTTTGAATTGAGGCCAAGGATGGTAGATGATGGTGATGGAGTCTGCTGATGATCTTGTAGAGGGCAAGGAATTGGCAGCCAGATGAAACCAAAAAAATTGCACTGTCATCACTAAGCAGATGCATATGTAACATGGGAAACATACTGACTGACCCACCCACCCAAGAGTTCTGGTCCTGGAGGAGAATTTACCCAGGACCACTATGCTGTCTGAAAGCAATGCTACGAGTCAGACCTGTTCCATTTCATCTGGGTTGAATCCACACAGCCAGAGAAAAGCTCTCAGCCTTGAGCCTTCTGCCCTGGCTCGATGTGCTTGGCAGGAAGGCAGAAATCACACGATACCAAAATCCCCCACACACCGCATGAATTATGTGAGCATTCTTTCTCTTGCTTTAAAAGGCCAGCTTTGTAAAATTGATTTATTTTGTCTTCTAATCTTGACTTCCTTTCTTTACCAGAAGAATCATGTGCCAGAAATAAAGTTCTGTAATACCAGTGTATGGGAAAAGGAAAGTAACACAGGCTTCCAGTTCAGATAAACCAAGGTTGTTGGAAGTTTGAGTGGCAATATATCATCTTTGTCAATTTGAAATATATTCTCTCAGTGCTTCAACCACAGTAGAGTGACATTTGACGGATGTTTCAATTCCAGGGATCTATACAGACGTTCACCCCATATTACACTGAGCTCTTAAGGAAGGATTACTCAAACATTATGATTTCCAAGGATGAGGTTAACAGCTTTGTGTGAGTGTGTTTGTTTGCTCCTGAACAGGTGGTAGGTAGCCTACCGGTTAAGAGCATTGGGCAAGTAACCGAAAAGTTGTTTGATCAAATCCCTGAGCCGACTAGGTAAAAAATCTGTCAATGCAATGTGTCCATGAGCAAAGCACTTAACCCTAATTGCTCCTGTAAATCACTCTGTAGAAGAGCATCTGCTAAATGACTAGCGTGTGCGCATGCATGTTTTTGAGTGCACTTCAACATTTGTTTGTTTGCGTTTGTGTACACTCACACATGTGTCTGTTCAGTGCGAGAGTACTACTATGTGAGGCAACTCCCTCTGATTAGAGGGTGGCATTCCGCCTGCAGAGTTCCCCTTGGATCAATTCACCCTGTCATTTTCCTCCACAACCCACACTCTCAATGAGGAGAGAGGGTGCGTGACCTCCTACCTACACACGGCCACAGGAGGTGGAGTTCCCCATTCACACACCCCTGCAGTTTAGGCCTCACTGACCCCTGCAGTACTCTACATTATAGTAAACAGGAGCTTCTAAAGCTCCAGCCTCTTGCTCTTTTGTACTGGAGCTTTAACTGTATGTCCATTGTCCTCCATATGATACATTATGTACTATGTATACGGAAGTCGTCAGTTGAGATTAACTGACGACATTTATACAGGGTTAAAGCTGCTCCCCCTGTCTCTCATACTCTCTCACTTTCTCTCCCACTCATTTGGTCTCTCTCTCTCTCTCTCTCTCTCTCTCTCTCTCTCTCACTTTCTCTCCCACTCATTTGGTCTCTCTCTCTCTCTCTCTCTCTCTCTCTCTCTCTCTCTCTCTCTCTCTCTCTCTCTCTCTCTCTCTCTCTCTCTCTCTCTCTCTCTCTCTCTCTCTCTCTCTCTCTCTCTCTCTCTCTCTCTCTCTCTCTCTCTCTCTCTCTCTCTCTCTCTCTCTCTCTCTCTCTCTCTCTCTCTCTCTCTCTCTCTCTCTCTCTCTCTCTCTGGCTCTCTCTCTCTCTCTCTCTCTGGCTCTTTGAAATGCTTCTAACTGAGGCACTGTTTTAGTTTCCCTGGCTCTCTCTCCTCTCTTGCACACTTACACTCCACTCACCCACATCCAAGTCCTTCTAAAGACGTCAAAGAGTCCAGAACCATCCAGAAAGACAGAGGCACTGAAGCAGGCACCACCGCAAAACAAACAAAGGGCTCCTTGGCCAGGCCATGGCCTCTTTCTGAGGGATGGGAAACCTAGTGCCTCAGAAGGGAAAACAAAGGAAAATTCCCCACGCAGACAAATACACTGGATTCTGTTGTTCTGAAAGTTTGAGGTTCAGGACCATTAAGTTTAAGGAGAGCTACAACAATACTGGAGGTGGATTAGAGGCTGTACTTCAGAGCAGAACAATGTATGGCAAACAGTGCTGTGGTCCTGCTGTCTGCAGTTTGCAATCAGATGGATCTGATGAAACGCATGGGTCTGAATCCAGGGTTCTAATCTTCTCATAGGGAGGGAATGGGGAACCACACAGTCAGAGCGGTGTTCAGTTTGCAGTGTTGGGGGCCAAGACAGACTCCATGCAAAACAGGCACAATGCGTTTGGCAGGTACTGTACGTCTGAACTGAGGGAGAGAAGTTAATGTGACGAAGACAGCTCTCCGTGTGCTTTAGATGATAATAATCTAGAGCAACACCATTCCAATGACCTTGATGTACAGATTCAGCCTGGCTTCAATTAGCATTAACCTCTCATCTGACACCAAGCCTTGCCACTATAATTCATGGCAAGCTTATCTTTATAGGAAAGTAAGATCACCTGACAGATGGGACTCACACAGGGCACAATACAGTGGGATAAAAAAGTATTTAGTCAGCCACCAATTGTGCAAGGTCTCCCACTTAAAAGATGAGAGAGGCCTGTAATTTTCATCATAGGTACACTTCAACTATGACAGACAAAATTAGAAAAAAAATCCAGAAAATCACATTGTAGGATTTTTTTATGAATTTATTTGCAAATTATGGTGGAAAATAAGTATTTGATCAATAACAAAAGTTTATCTCAATACTTTGTTATATACCCTTTATTGGCAATGACAGAGGTCAAACATTTTCTGTAAGTCTTCACAAGGTTTTCACACACTGTTGCTGGTATTTTGGCCCATTCCTCCATGCAGATCTCCTCTAGAGCAGTGATGTTTTGGGGCTGTTGCTGGGCAACAGACTTTCAACTCCCTCCAAAGATTTTCTATGGGGTTGAGATCTGGAGACTGGCTAGGCCACTCCGGGACCTTGAAATGCTTCTTACAAAGCCACTCCTTCGTTGCCCGGGCGGTGTGTTTGGGATCATTGTCATGCTGAAAGACCCAGCCACGTTTCATCTTCAATGCCCTTGCTGATGGAAGGAGGTTTTCACTCAATCTCACGATACATGGCCCCATTCATTCTTTCCTTTACACGGATCAGTGGTGCTGGTCCCTTTAAAGAAAAACAGCCTCAAAGCATGATGTTTCCACCCCCATGTTTCACAGTAGGTATGGTGTTCTTTGGATGCAACTCAGCATTCTTTGTCCTCCAAACACGACGAGTTGAGTTTTTATCAAAAAGTTATATTTTGGTTTCATCTGACCATATGACATTCTCCCAATCTTCTTCCAAATGGATCATCCAAATGCTCTCTAGCAAACTTCAGACGGGCCTGGACATGTACTGGCTTAAGCAGTAGGACACGTCTGGCACTGCAGGATTTGAGTCCCTGGCGGCGTAGTGTGTTACTGATGGTAGGCTTTGTTACTTTGGTCCCAGCTCTCTGCAGGTCATTCACTAGGTCCCCCCGTGTGGTTCTGGGATTTTTGCTCACCGTTCTTGTGATCATTTTGACCCCACGGGGTGAGATCTTGCGTGGAGCCCCAGATCGAGGGAGATTATTAGTGGTCTTGTATCTCTTCCATTTCCTAATATTTGCTCCCACAGTTGATTTCTTCAAACCAAGCTGCTTACCTATTGCAGATTCAGTCTTTCCAGCCTGGTGCAGGTCTACAATTTTGTTTCTGGTGTCCTTTGACAGCTCTTTGGTCTTGGCCATAGTGGAGTTTGGAGTGTGACTGTTTGAGGTTGTGGACAGGTGTCTTTTATACTGATAACAAGTTCAAACAGGTGCCATTAATACAGGTAACGAGTGGAGGACAGGGGAGCCTCTTAAAGAAGAAGTTACAGGTCTGTGAGAGCCAGAAATCTTGCTTGTTTGTAGGTGACCAAATACTTATTTTCCACCATAATTTGCAAATAAATTCATAAAAAATCCTACAATGTGATTTTCAGAATTTTTTCTCATTTTGTATGTCATAGTTGAAGTGTACCTATGATGAAAATTACAGGCCACTCTCATCTTTTTAAGTGGGAGAACTTGCACAATTGGTGGCTGACTAAATACTTTTTTGCCCCACTGTATATGACTACTGTAACACCATGGAGAATACCATTTATACGACAGGGGCATTTATCCCCATAGGGATCTACCTGTAGGCCAACTTCAAAGGGTCAACATAGATAGGGTCCCACAAGGGCCAGACTCAGGACAACTGAGCTTTGAAGGAATACGCAGATTTAAAGAGGAGTCCGTAATTTGCTTTCTAATAATCATGATCTTTTCCTCAACGAAGTTCATGAATTTATTACTGCTGAAGTGAAAGCCATCCTCACTTGGGGAATGTTGCTTTTTAGTTAGCTTTGCGACAGTATCAAAAATAAATTTCTTATTTTCCTCAATTACGTTAGAAAAATAGGATGATGGAGCAGCAGTAAGGGCTCTTCGATACTGCACGGTACTGTCTTTCCAAGGTCGTCGGAAGACTTCCAGTTTGGTGTGGCTCCATTTCCGTTCCAATTTTCTGGAAGCTTGCTTCAGAGCTCGGGTATTTTTTGTATATCAGCTAATTTCTCATGAGAAATGTTTTTCGTTTTTAGGGGTGCAACTGCATCTAGGGTATTGTGCAAGGTTATATTGAGTTCCTCAGTTAGGTGGTTAACTGATTTTTGTCCTCTGACGTCCTTGGATAGGCAGAGGGAGTCTGGAAGGGCATCAATGAATCTTTGTGTTGTCTGTGAATTTATAGCACAACTTTTGATGCTCCTTGGTTGGGGTCTGAGCAGATTATTTGTTGCAATTGCAAACGTAATAAAATGGTAGTCCGATAGTCCAGGATTATGAGGAAAAACATTAAGATCCACAATATTTATTCCATGGGACAAAACTCCTTTTGGAGTGGGTCTGTGGACTTTTCCATGTGAATATTAAAGTCACCAAAAAATATCTAACCCCTTAGAGGAGGTCAATTTCCACTGTTGTGGTGGGAGTTTTCACCCTGGGGCAAAACATCATCACCATAGGGACTAAACAGGCTCAACTCCACAGGGCCCCACACTAAGCCTTTCATTGACACCATAACTCAAATCAAATCAAATGTATTTATATAAACCTTCGTACATCAGCTGATATCTCAAAGTGCTGTACAGAAACCCAGCCTAAAACTCCAAACAGCAAGCAATGTAGGTGTTGAAGCACGTTGGCTAGGAAAAACTCCCTAGAAAGGCCGAAACCTAGAGAGGAACCAGGCCATGAGGGGTGGCCAGTCCTCTTCTGGCTGTGCCGGGTGGAGATTATAACAGAACATGGCCAAGATGTTCAAATGTTCATAAATGACCAGCATGGTCAAATAATAGGTCTGGGACAGGTAGCACGTCCGGTGAACAGGTCAGGATTCCATAGCCGCAGGCAGAACAGTTTAAACTGGAGCAGCAGCACGGCCAGGTGGACTGGGGACAGCAAGGAGTCATCATGCCAGGTAGTCCTGAGGCATGGTCCTAGGGCTCAGCTCCTCCGAGAGAGAGAAAGAAGGAGAGAAAGAGAATTCGAGAGAGCGTACTTAAATTCACACAGGACACCGGATAAGACAGGAGAAGTACTCCAGATATAACAAACTGACCCTAGCCCCCCGACACATAACATACTGCAGCATAAATACTGGAGGCTGAGACAGGAGGGGTCAGGAGACACTGTGGCCCCATCCGATGATACCCCCGGACAGGTTCAAACAGGAAGGATATAACCCCACCCACTTTGCCAAAGCACAGCCCCCACACCACTAGAGGGATATCTTCAACCACCAACTTACCATCCTGAAACAAGGCTGAGTATAGCCCACAAAGATCTCCGTCACGGCACAACCCAAGCGGGGGCGCCAACCCAGACAGGATGATCACATCAGTGACTCAACCCACTCAGGTGACGCACCCCTCCCAGGGACGGTATGAGAGAGCCCCAGTAAGCCAGTGACTCAGCCCCTGTAATAGGGTTAGAGGCAGAGAATCCCAGTGGAAAGAGGGGAACCGGCCAGGCAGAGACAGCAAGGGCGGTTCGTTGCTCCAGAGCCTTTCCGTTCACCTTCCCACTCCTGGGCCAGACTACACTCAATCATATGACCCACTGAAGAGAGGAGTCTTCAGTAAAGACTTAAAAGTTGAGACCGAGTTTGCGTCTCTGACATGGGTAGGCAGACCGTTCCATAAAAATGGAGCTCTATAGGAGAAAGCCTTGCCTCCAGCTGTTTGCTTAGAAATTCTAGGGACAATAATTTGGAGGCCTGCGTCTTGTACGTGTAGGTATGTACGGCAGGACCAAATCAGAGAGATAGGTAGGAGCAAGCCCATGTAATGCTTTGTAGGTTAGCAGTAAAACCTTGAAATCAGCCCTTGCTTTGACAGGAAGCCAGTGTAGGGAGGCTAGCACTGGAGTAATATGATCATTTTTTGGGGGGGTTCTAGTCAGGATTCTAGCAGCCGTATTTAGCACTAACTGAAGTTTATTTAGTGCTTTATCCAGGTAGCCGGAAAGTAGAGCATTGCAGTAGTCTAACCTAGAAGTAACAAAAGCATCGATTCATTTTTCTGCTTCATTTTTGTACAAAAAGTTTCTGATTTTTGCAATGTTACGTAGATGGAAAAAAGCTGTCCTTGAAACAGTCTTGATATGTTCGTCAAAAGAGCGATCAGGGTCCAGAGTAACGCCAAGGTCCTTCACATTTTTATTTGAGACGACTGTACAACCATTAAGATTAATTGTCAGATTCAACAGAAGATCTCTTTGTTTCTTGGGACCTAGAACAAGCATCACTGTTTTGTCCGAGTTTAAAAGTAGAAAGTTTGCAGCCATCCACTTCCTTATGTCTGAAACACAGGCTTCTAGCGAGGGCTATTTTGGGGCTTCACCATGTTTCATTGAAATGTACAGCTGTGTGTCATCCGCATAGCAGTGAAAGTTAACATTGTGTTTTCGAATGACATCCCCAAGAGGTAAAATATATAGTGAAAAGAATAGTGGTCCTAAAACAGAACCTTGAGGAACACTGAAATTTCAGTTGATTTGTCAGAGGACAAACCATTCACAGAGACAAACTGATATCTTTCCGACAGATAAGATCTAAACCAGGCCAGAACTTGTCCGTGTAGACCAATTTGGGTTTCCAATCTCTCCAAAAGAATGTGGTGATCGATGGTATCAAAAGCAGCACTAAGGTCTATGATGCCATTAAAAGGTCATTTATCACCTTCACAAGTGCAGTCTCAGTGCTATGATGGGGTCTAAAACCAGAAGAATCATTTCGTATACATTGTTTGTCTTCAGGAAGGCAGTGAGTTGCTGCGCAACAGCCTTTTCTAAAATTATTGAGAGGAATGGAAGATTTGATAAAGGCCGATAGTTTTTTATATTTTCTGGGTCAAGGTTTGGCTTTTTTAAGAGAGGCTTTATTACTTCCACTTTTAGTGAGTTTGGTGCACATCCGGTGGATAGAGAGCCATTTATTATGTTCAACATAGGAGGGCCAAGCACAGGAAGCAGCTCTTTCAGTAGTTTAGTTGGAATAGGGTCCAGTAAGCAGCTTGAAGGTTTAGAGGCCATAATTATTTTCATCATTGTGTCAAGAGATATAGTACTAAAACACTTGAGTGTCTCTTTTGATCCTAGGTCCTGGCAGAGTTGTGCAGACTCAGGACAACTGAGCTTTGAAGGAATACGCAGATTTAAAGAGGAGTCTGTAATTTGCTTTCTAATAATCATTATCTTTTCCTCAACGAAGTTCATGAATTTATTACTGCTGAAGTGAAAGCCATCCTCACTTGGGGAATGTTGCTTTTTAGTTAGCTTTGCGACAGTATCAAAAATAAATGTCTTATTTTCCTCAATTACGTTAGAAAAATAGGATGATGGAGCAGCAGTAAGGGCTCTTCGATACTGCACGGTACTGTCTTTCCAAGGTCGTCGGAAGACTTCCAGTTTGGTGTGGCTCCATTTCCGTTCCAACTTTCTGGAAGCTTGCTTCAGAGCTCGGGTATTTTTTGTATACCAGCTAATTTCTTATGAGAAATGTTTTTCGTTTTTAGGGGTGCAACTGCATCTAGGGTATTGTGCAAGGTTATATTGAGTTCCTCAGTTAGGTGGTTAACTGATTTTTGTCCTCTGACGTCCTTGGATAGGCAGAGGGAGTCTGGAAGGGCATCAATGAATCTTTGTGTTGTCTGTGAATTTATAGCACAACTTTTGATGCTCCTTGGTTGGGGTCTGAGCAGATTATTTGTTGCAATTGCAAACGTAATAAAATGGTAGTCCGATAGTCCAGGATTATGAGGAAAAACATTAAGATCCACAATATTTATTCCATGGGACAAAACTCCTTTTGGAGTGGGTCTGTGGACTTTTCCATGTGAATATTAAAGTCACCAAAAAATATCTAACCCCTTAGAGGAGGTCAATTTCCACTGTTGTGGTGGGAGTTTTCACCCTGGGGCAAAACATCATCACCATAGGGACTAAACAGGCTCAACTCCACAGGGCCCCACACTAAGCCTTTCATTGACACCATAACTCAAATCAAATCAAATGTATTTATATAAACCTTCGTACATCAGCTGATATCTCAAAGTGCTGTACAGAAACCCAGCCTAAAACTCCAAACAGCAAGCAATGTAGGTGTTGAAGCACGTTGGCTAGGAAAAACTCCCTAGAAAGGCCGAAACCTAGAGAGGAACCAGGCCATGAGGGGTGGCCAGTCCTCTTCTGGCTGTGCCGGGTGGAGATTATAACAGAACATGGCCAAGATGTTCAAATGTTCATAAATGACCAGCATGGTCAAATAATAGGTCTGGGACAGGTAGCACGTCCGGTGAACAGGTCAGGATTCCATAGCCGCAGGCAGAACAGTTTAAACTGGAGCAGCAGCACGGCCAGGTGGACTGGGGACAGCAAGGAGTCATCATGCCAGGTAGTCCTGAGGCATGGTCCTAGGGCTCAGCTCCTCCGAGAGAGAGAAAGAAGGAGAGAAAGAGAATTCGAGAGAGCGTACTTAAATTCACACAGGACACCGGATAAGACAGGAGAAGTACTCCAGATATAACAAACTGACCCTAGCCCCCCGACACATAACATACTGCAGCATAAATACTGGAGGCTGAGACAGGAGGGGTCAGGAGACACTGTGGCCCCATCCGATGATACCCCCGGACAGGTTCAAACAGGAAGGATATAACCCCACCCACTTTGCCAAAGCACAGCCCCCACACCACTAGAGGGATATCTTCAACCACCAACTTACCATCCTGAAACAAGGCTGAGTATAGCCCACAAAGATCTCCGTCACGGCACAACCCAAGCGGGGGCGCCAACCCAGACAGGATGATCACATCAGTGACTCAACCCACTCAGGTGACGCACCCCTCCCAGGGACGGTATGAGAGAGCCCCAGTAAGCCAGTGACTCAGCCCCTGTAATAGGGTTAGAGGCAGAGAATCCCAGTGGAAAGAGGGGAACCGGCCAGGCAGAGACAGCAAGGGCGGTTCGTTGCTCCAGAGCCTTTCCGTTCACCTTCCCACTCCTGGGCCAGACTACACTCAATCATATGACCCACTGAAGAGAGGAGTCTTCAGTAAAGACTTAAAAGTTGAGACCGAGTTTGCGTCTCTGACATGGGTAGGCAGACCGTTCCATAAAAATGGAGCTCTATAGGAGAAAGCCTTGCCTCCAGCTGTTTGCTTAGAAATTCTAGGGACAATAATTTGGAGGCCTGCGTCTTGTACGTGTAGGTATGTACGGCAGGACCAAATCAGAGAGATAGGTAGGAGCAAGCCCATGTAATGCTTTGTAGGTTAGCAGTAAAACCTTGAAATCAGCCCTTGCTTTGACAGGAAGCCAGTGTAGGGAGGCTAGCACTGGAGTAATATGATCATTTTTTGGGGGGGTTCTAGTCAGGATTCTAGCAGCCGTATTTAGCACTAACTGAAGTTTATTTAGTGCTTTATCCAGGTAGCCGGAAAGTAGAGCATTGCAGTAGTCTAACCTAGAAGTAACAAAAGCATCGATTCATTTTTCTGCTTCATTTTTGTACAAAAAGTTTCTGATTTTTGCAATGTTACGTAGATGGAAAAAAGCTGTCCTTGAAACAGTCTTGATATGTTCGTCAAAAGAGCGATCAGGGTCCAGAGTAACGCCAAGGTCCTTCACATTTTTATTTGAGACGACTGTACAACCATTAAGATTAATTGTCAGATTCAACAGAAGATCTCTTTGTTTCTTGGGACCTAGAACAAGCATCACTGTTTTGTCCGAGTTTAAAAGTAGAAAGTTTGCAGCCATCCACTTCCTTATGTCTGAAACACAGGCTTCTAGCGAGGGCTATTTTGGGGCTTCACCATGTTTCATTGAAATGTACAGCTGTGTGTCATCCGCATAGCAGTGAAAGTTAACATTGTGTTTTCGAATGACATCCCCAAGAGGTAAAATATATAGTGAAAAGAATAGTGGTCCTAAAACAGAACCTTGAGGAACACTGAAATTTCAGTTGATTTGTCAGAGGACAAACCATTCACAGAGACAAACTGATATCTTTCCGACAGATAAGATCTAAACCAGGCCAGAACTTGTCCGTGTAGACCAATTTGGGTTTCCAATCTCTCCAAAAGAATGTGGTGATCGATGGTATCAAAAGCAGCACTAAGGTCTATGATGCCATTAAAAGGTCATTTATCACCTTCACAAGTGCAGTCTCAGTGCTATGATGGGGTCTAAAACCAGAAGAATCATTTCGTATACATTGTTTGTCTTCAGGAAGGCAGTGAGTTGCTGCGCAACAGCCTTTTCTAAAATTATTGAGAGGAATGGAAGATTTGATAAAGGCCGATAGTTTTTTATATTTTCTGGGTCAAGGTTTGGCTTTTTTAAGAGAGGCTTTATTACTTCCACTTTTAGTGAGTTTGGTGCACATCCGGTGGATAGAGAGCCATTTATTATGTTCAACATAGGAGGGCCAAGCACAGGAAGCAGCTCTTTCAGTAGTTTAGTTGGAATAGGGTCCAGTAAGCAGCTTGAAGGTTTAGAGGCCATAATTATTTTCATCATTGTGTCAAGAGATATAGTACTAAAACACTTGAGTGTCTCTTTTGATCCTAGGTCCTGGCAGAGTTGTGCAGACTCAGGACAACTGAGCTTTGAAGGAATACGCAGATTTAAAGAGGAGTCTGTAATTTGCTTTCTAATAATCATTATCTTTTCCTCAACGAAGTTCATGAATTTATTACTGCTGAAGTGAAAGCCATCCTCACTTGGGGAATGTTGCTTTTTAGTTAGCTTTGCGACAGTATCAAAAATAAATGTCTTATTTTCCTCAATTACGTTAGAAAAATAGGATGATGGAGCAGCAGTAAGGGCTCTTCGATACTGCACGGTACTGTCTTTCCAAGGTCGTCGGAAGACTTCCAGTTTGGTGTGGCTCCATTTCCGTTCCAACTTTCTGGAAGCTTGCTTCAGAGCTCGGGTATTTTTTGTATACCAGCTAATTTCTTATGAGAAATGTTTTTCGTTTTTAGGGGTGCAACTGCATCTAGGGTATTGTGCAAGGTTATATTGAGTTCCTCAGTTAGGTGGTTAACTGATTTTTGTCCTCTGACGTCCTTGGATAGGCAGAGGGAGTCTGGAAGGGCATCAATGAATCTTTGTGTTGTCTGTGAATTTATAGCACAACTTTTGATGCTCCTTGGTTGGGGTCTGAGCAGATTATTTGTTGCAATTGCAAACGTAATAAAATGGTAGTCCGATAGTCCAGGATTATGAGGAAAAACATTAAGATCCACAATATTTATTCCATGGGACAAAACTAGGTCCAGAGTATGACTGTGACAGTGAGTAGGTCCAGAGACATGTTGGACAAAACCCACTGAGTCGATGATGGCTCCGAAAGCCTTTTGGAGTGGGTCTGTGGACTTTTCCATGTGAATATTAAAGTCACCAAAAATGTGAATATTATCTGCTATGACTACATGGTCCGAAAGGAATTCAGGGAACTCAATGAGGATCGCTGTATATGGCCCAGGAGGCCTGTAAACAGTAGCTATAAAAAGTGATTGAGTAGGCTGCATAGATTTCATGACTGGAAGCTCAAAAGACGAAAACGTCATTTTTTTTGTTAATTGAAATTTGCTATCGTTAATGTTAGCAACACCTCTGCCTTTGCGGGATGCACGGGGATATGGTCACTAGTGTAACCAGGATGTGAGGCCTCGTTTAACACAGTAAATTCATCAGGCTTAAGCCATGTTTCAGTCAGGCCAATCACATCAAGATTATGATCAGTGATTAGTTCATTGACTATAATTGCCTTTGAAGTAAGAGATCTAACATTAAGTAGCCCTATTTTGAGATGTGAGGTATCACGATCTCTTTCAATAATGACAGGAATGGAGGAGGTCCTTATCCTAGTGAGATTGCTAAGGCGAACACCGCTATGTTTAGTTTTGCCCAACCCAGGTCGAGGCACAAAAACGGTCTCAATGGGGATAGCTGAGCTGACTACACTGACTGTGCTAGTGGCAGACTCCACTAAGCTGACAGGATGGCTAACAGCCTGCTGCCGGGCCTGCACCCTATTTCACCATAGAGACCACATAGACCCCACAGAACCAGGCCTGTTCACCACTTTGTGATAGTAGGACTTTTTTACAGGTATTGTTTTATTCATTATCCTTGTATCCTTCAAAGTAGAAACATAGTACTTTTTATTTTTTGTAAGGCTCAGAAACTTCTATACTCTTCTGTCAATATTGATTATCACCATGTAATACCAAGATGAAGAAAATAAGTAATGTCTCTCGTCTTCCTCTATGCCATGAATGGAGTGTCACAGTTCCATTGAGAGAATGAGGCCACTTTGTTTCCCACAGATATTCTATATGTGTCCCTCACACTGGTCAGCATTCCTCATGGAGCCCCAGCTAACAGACAGACAGATACCACAGGGGCTACACTCATTGTCTGTGGTCACATGGAGACACACACACACACACACACACAGATATAAAAACAACAGGATATAAGCTTGCAGGACTGAACATGCACTACATTAATCAGGGGTCCCCTAAGATAATGCTGTTATCTGTTTCTATGTACAGTGATCCTAATCAGACAGAGGGATTTCTGGTAAGATTACCCAACCCCGAACAAGGGTTTGTTTGGCCACTCCTATTTTACTATCACTCTATCTGTGTTGTGTTAGTGTTGATTATGTCTGTGTTAATCATATGGGCATATACTATAACAGGGGAAACTGCCCCACATACTTGGCTATAGTCAATTGAAGGATTATATTCTTAAGTAAACTGCACTTGATTGATGACACTGTTCAGTCAAAGCCTTAGAGGGCCCTGTGTTTAAGACAGAATAGATATACATCTCCACAGAGAGAACATGGAACACAGAGTCCAAAGGGCATGTGAGCCTTCACAAAAGCACCTCTTAATGACATCCAAATGTTTGTGATTAGAACAGCTTAGCACTCTCTCTCTAGTTGGAGGATGACTACATTATTTAATGCCCCAACTGTTCCTGTGTTCCCATGAACTGCGGAAGTTTATAGACCCAACTTTTCCCCCTCAAAAACGATCCTTAAATACTTGCAGTGCGATAAATACTTCCAGTCCCCACAAACAGCATTAGGAAATAACCCCCAGGGGATTTTACAGTGTAGGAGGCTGTGGCTGGCTGCCTTCTGCAAGGGCCTCAATGTCTGACAAAACCCAGCCAACCTCAAATGACAATGACCTGAACTGATAACCGATAAGGGTCAGACAGGCATGGGTCGGGCAGTCTGGTTTCCTGGGTCCTGGCATACGTTGGAGGACTATCACAATACATGATGAAGATCCTGCGTAAGTAGTGTAAATCAAGGGTTGAGATGTTCTGAAATACATTCAGTGGTGCAGAAGGCCTTACAGTACATCCAGAACACACAAGTATGTATTAAACACATTATGTAATGGCGTTTCAAGGATTTGCCTATAGAGCTTCTACATTACAGAGAAATAAAGTACTAAAGCACCTTTTTTAAAAGTTATCTCGCCATTATCTTGGAGGGGCTTACAGTGCCTTGCGAAAGTATTCGGCCCCCTTGAACTTTGCGACCTTTTGCCACATTTCAGGCTTCAAACATAAAGATATAAAACTGTATTTTTTTGTGAAGAATCAACAACAAGTGGGACACAATCATGAAGTGGAACGGCATTTATTGGATATTTCAAACTTTTTTAACAAATTAAAAACTGAAAAATCGGGCGTGCAAAATTATTCAGCCCCTTTACTTTCAGTGCAGCAAACTCTCTCCAGAAGTTCAGTGAGGATCTCTGAATGATCCAATGTTGACCTAAATGACTAATGATGATAAATACAATCCACCTGTGTGTAATCAAGTCTCCGTATAAATGCACCTGCACTGTGATAGTCTCAGAGGTCCGTTAAAAGCGCAGAGAGCATCATGAAGAACAAGGAACACACCAGGCAGGTCCGAGATACTGTTGTGAAGAAGTTTAAAGCCGGATTTGGATACAAAAAGATTTCCCAAGCTTTAAACATCCCAAGGAGCACTGTGCAAGCGATAATATTGAAATGGAAGGAGTATCAGACCACTGCAAATCAACCAAGACCTGGCCGTCCCTCTAAACTTTCAGCTCATACAAGGAGAAGACTGATCAAAGATGCAGCCAAGAGGCCCATGATCACTCTGGATGAACTGCAGAGATCTACAGCTGAGGTGGGAGACTCTGTCCATAGGACAACAATCAGTCGTATATTGCACAAATCTGGCCTTTATGGAAGAGTGGCAAGAAGAAAGCCATTTCTTAAAGATATCCATAAAAAGTGTTGTTTAAAGTTTGCCACAAGCCACCTGGGAGACACACCAAACATGTGGAAGAAGGTGCTCTGGTCAGATGAAACCAAAAACCAAAACTTTTTGGCAACAATGCAAAACGTTATGTTTGGCGTAAAAGCAACACAGCTGAACACACCATCCCCACTGTCAAACATGGTGGTGGCAGCATCATGGTTTGGGCCTGCTTTTCTTCAACAGGGACAGGGAAGATGGTTAAAATTGATGGGAAGATGGATGGAGCCAAATACAGGACCATTCTGGAAGAAAACCTGATGGAGTCTGCAAAAGACCTGAGACTGGGACGGAGATTTGTCTTCCAACAAGACAATGATCCAAAACATAAAGCAAAATCTACAATGGAATGGTTCAAAAATAAACATATCCAGGTGTTTAGAATGGCCAAGTCAAAGTCCAGACCTGAATCCAATCGAGAATCTGTGGAAAGAACTGAAAACTGCTGTTCACAAATGCTCTCCATCCAACCTCACTGAGCTCGAGCTGTTTTGCAAGGAGGAATGGGAAAAAATGTCAGTCTCTCGATGTGCAAAACTGATAGACATACCCCAAGCGACTTACAGCTGTAATCGCAGCAAAAGGTGGCGCTACAAAGTATTAACTTAAGGGGGCTGAATAATTTTGCACGCCCAATTTTTTCAGTTATTGATTTGTTAAAAAAGTTTGAAATATCCAATAAATGTCGTTCCATTTCATGATTGTGTCCCACTTGTTGTTGATTCTTCACAAAAAAATACAGTTTTATATCTTTATGTTTGAAGCCTGAAATGTGGCAAAAGGTCGCAAAGTTCAAGGGGGCCGAATACTTTCGCAAGGCACTGTATCTGCATCGTTGGCAGAAAGTCAATAAAAGCAGTGGTGACGGATCCCTTGATGTTTTCTGGAGGTGAGTGGGGACATGTAGCTCTTCCTTTTCCAGTTATGCAGCTGTGGTGGACAGCCTGCCTGGTCACTGCTCTGGTCTGACCCTGCCTCCACCGCTGAACAGCACGTTCTCCAGACCTGGCACTGCGTCTTCCCTCACACCCCTGTGCCTCCACCCGACCCAACAACCCTTCCGCTTGACCCCTACGTCACACACAGCCACAGCTGCATCCGCACAACCAGGGAGAGAGCTGTGTGTGAGGGATGAAGGTGGAGTGAGGAGGGTGACAAGAGCACCTCTACTCTAAATAGACACAAAGAGAATCTCCAAGGACTCATGACTTGGACAGATAAAGCCAATGTGCCTTCTTAAAAGTTTCCTTGTTTCTGTCCAGGCACCCTTCCCCCTTCTCCTGAGATGGAGGGAGAACAGAACAGTGAGGAGTTGGACTGAGTTTATACTGTATCTACAGCTGAGAGGTCAGCTTTCCTCTGAGACAATGTGAGGATATGACTGTTTGATGACAAGATACCATAAGCGACTCCGAGGGGGAGCAGGGGTGACGGGTGCAAGGCAACAAGTACACTTTTTTTAAAAAATTATGGCACAGCCCTGGCTTACCCTTTCATTTTTAGCTGCTGCTACATTTCTGAGAATATTACTAATGTGTCAGTGTCCTTGACTGACTGTGTGACTCTTTTTAACTAAAAAGTGTGTCTCTCAGCTCGGGTCCCAGAGCTGGTACTGTGTTGTAAACATGATGAACGGTCAGTCGAACTCACAATGGCATGTTTTCTTCTACTGTAAACTGAAAATAAACTTTGTTTAGAAGCTTTTAAGGACTCTCTTTGGCACTCCAATGAATTTGCCTGCTTTATTTACAAACAATTTACATTTAGTCTGGACTTGCGACACCTATATTCAACCTCCATGGGTCACTGTAGATATCATGCTCTAGAAATTCAGGGAATAGCTTGCACAACCATACTTTCATTAGTTATATCACTGTAAAAATCTGTATTTATTTGAAAAAGCCTTATTTCCAGGTCATTCAGAGAAAATGAACAGCTCATCAGTGGTCAGGGAGGGCACATGTTTTCCCAGGGCAGAGTTAGTGATGAGCAAACACACATCCTTCTGTTGGCATCACATCAAGACCTCTCTCTATCTGTCGTACCAAACAATGGACTCAGGATTCCTGCTCTGTTCCGCAAAGATTCAGGTAGCAATTTAGATAACCGTATCTCAGTATTTAAACATACAAGCTAAGTCAATGATATCATTTGTTGAAACAGTGCAGTATTAATAGCTATTCAAGAAGAGCAAACAGTCAGTTGACAGAAGGATTCTGATTGTTCAGTGGCCTTTGATGTTTTAAACTTTGATTAGGCACGTTTGTGTTCTTCCTAGGTACACAGGAGATCTTTAAATGGTTACATTGCAGAATGTAAATGACACTGACCAGTGGAACATATGTACAACAGTGCCAAACATGACCTAGATCAGAGGCGCTGTTGCTTTGCGCTGCGGTATCTGATGCTGAATCTGTGATGGAGGGAGAGAGGGAGACTACTAAACTGACATTTCAGCAAAGTCCACCATTGAGTAGTGGTTTTAGGAGGAATGGGTAAGCTAAAAACTGGACCCATATCTACTCTGTGTCAGACTCAAGAGACTCTAACAGTTAGACCACTCCCAACACCCACACCGATCTGAAGACTGAAGAAAGGATATAGAACTATGAGAATGGAATGGATTAGTCAGGATTGGCAAACGATGACTTCCTGTAAAGAACGCATTGACGTAGAATTACCATTCCTCTCTTTTCTTTCCTCCATATCTCATTAACCCTCTTAGACATTCTCCAATACAGAGCTCTGAAAACTATCATCTTCCAGTTTGCTAGGGATCATTTGTAACGGCAAGCTGTGCTCTTCGACTACCATACCCACAAAGATGTTAAAATAGGCAAGACAGAGCCGCAGGAAAAGGAGGAGTGGGTTGAGCTGGCTCTTGGGTGAAGACTGTGAGTTTCATGGTTATGGGCTGCAGAGTGGTTAGTTACAGGGTGAAACAGCTTCAATCTAAATTGGTGGCCACTCTTAGAAAGTGAGAACCTGAATGTGATTCACCAGACCATATGGGCTACAGTGCTCCCACTTCCACTGCCATCGCCACCCATTCTGACTACATGTAGCTCATGATGATGTGTGAAACTTACTCCTCAGCCTGAAGTCTTCCCACTTGTGCCAGTGAACAGCTAGCTTTTCGCGTGGCGCCGACTGGTAAGAAGCTTCAGGAGGGCGGTCACTTGTGCTAGCAAGGTAGAGGTCCCGAGTTTGCCCCTGGTATAGGCTGAATCAGGAGGAAGTGATACTCGCTAAGCAAACAACGTGATGTCCTTTATATATGCATGAATAAAATCTAGGAAGTTGCAAAATTGAAGGTTTGCTTTATACATGAAACAAGTTCCTCAGAAATGGATGTGGTACATTTTTGGGAAATCGCACACATTCACACATTCATATGAACCTATTTGACAAAAAGAAAGCTTAGAAGAAGTCACTATCATAGATTACACTTTTACGAGAAGCATAGGCCTATCTGAGTTCTTAGTGTGATATTTCTTTACTGAGGGGCGAAAACAGCTGCAAGCAAATGTGTCAGCCTAACTCCAGCCCAGCTGTCTAGTTGTGGTGCAACATATTGTAATTAGGAGGTCTCTGAAAACAGTGCAAACAGCTCATGAACTCATGGGTAAAAACACACACCCACCTCAGACTGTAAAGGCCTGAGTGAGGCTATCATCATCTCCTCCACAGCTATGAGACTCCACATTGGAATTATCTCACAAAACGCATATACAGTTGAAGTCGGAAGTTTACATACACCTTAGCCAAATACATTTCAACTCAGTTTTTCACAATTCCTGACATTTAATCTTAGTAAACATTCCCTGTCTTAGGTTAGTTAGGATCACCACTTTATTTTAAGAATGTGAAATGTCAGAATAATAGTAGAGAAAATGATTTCTTTCAGCTTTAATTTCTTTCATCACATTCCCAGTCGGTCAGAAGTTTACATACAATCAATTAGTATTTGGTAACATTGCCTTTAAATTGTTTAACTTGGATCAAACGTTTCGGAAAGCCTTCCACAAGCTTCCCACAATAAGTTGGGTGAATTTTGGCCCATTCCTCCTGACAGAGCTGGTGTAACTGAGTCAGGTTTGTAGGCCTCCTTGCTCACACACGTCTTTTCAGTTCTACCCACATATTTTCTATATGATTTAGGTCAGGGCTTTGTGATGACCACTCTAATACCTTGACTTTGTTGACCTTAAGCCATTTTGCCACAACATTGGAAGTATGCTTGGGTTCATTGTCCATTTGGAAGACCCATTTGCGACCAAGCTTAACTTCCTGACTGATGACTTGAGATATTGCTTCAATATATCCACATAATTTTCCATCCTCATGATGCCATCTATGTTGTGAAGTGCACCAGTCTCGCCTGCAGCAAAGCACCCCCACAACATGATGCTGCCACCCCCATGCTTCACGGTTGGGATGGAGTTCTTCGGCTTGCAAGCCTCCCTTTTTCCTCCAAACATAATGATGGTCATTATGGCCAAACAGTTCTATTTTTGTTTCATCAGACTAGAGGACATTTCTCCAAAAAGTATGAACTTTGTCCCCATGTGCAGTTGAAAACTGTAGTCTGGCTTTTTTGTGGCGGTTTTGGAGCAGTGGCTTCTTCCTTGCTGAGCGGCCTTTCAGGTTATATCGATATAGGACTCGGTGGTGTCGTGTCTTTGGCTATGCAGGATTAAGTGATATGACATGCTATTCTATAAAATAATTTCTCCATAATTAATATTACCTGATTGAGCTAATCATGTAAATGTAATTAACTAGACAGTCGGGCACCACAAAATAATATTTATAGAGCTGTTATCTTCCAAATAAACTCTTAAAGACCTAGTAATATTTTACATAAATAGCAGTAAATATTAATCGTCACCTTAATTCAGTCTCATCTGAAAGTTGTAAGTTCTTGGTTATCTTCACGAACTCTGGCTAACAAGTTGAATCAGCAATACAAAATTGGGTTTAATTATTTATTTACTAAATACCTACTAATCACACAGAATTACACATACACATAATTAATCATAAATTGATTACAAATTACGTCATAAAGGGAAACGTCCCTACCGGGCGGAACAAATATGACAGCTTGTTACACAAAATAAAAGGGGTGGGTTTGAGTGAAAGAGCGGGAAGACTGAGTAACAAAGAAAGAAGCTGTGCTATCGTAAATACAGCATCTTATGCATTCTAAATTACCGCCCACTTGGAAAAGGAAAATGCAATAAATATTTACTCTGAGCTGCGCTTCGGTAGGTTGGTGGTAGATGGAAGGTCGTGTTGCCAAACCGAGTCCTTTGTCCTTTGAAAAATGTCTCTGGTGGTCAATTGGATACGTTGTAGTAACGTCGTTGTGTGGTAGACGGGATACTCTGTCTGTTCCTTCCTAACCTGCGTTTGCAGCTGCTGTTCCTAACTCAACGGCTAGGAGGTATCACTTCTGTGGTGAATAAGAGTTCAAAGTTCATACCATTCGCAACCAAAGCTCACGCTGATGTTGGCTTCGTTCTGTAGTTATTATCTGAACCATTCCGACATCGGACCGTCGTCCTCACATCCTCGGACCAGGAGGTTACATTGTCGTCAAGGCTTTATATAGGAAGGGAGAGGAGGGCGTGTTTGAAAAGTTTTATAGCCCATGTCCCTTCACAGGGGCGGGCCACTGATTGAGCATAGCCTTAACCTTATAAAAACTAAAATCTCACATTTTAGAAGCTAAAATCACATTTCATCCCATCACTAATAATTTCGTATTCAAACATTTAAATTGAACAACAATTCCATGTGAATCCGATAACTCTGATGTGTAGACTTTCCACTGTAGAGTTTATGTCATCTTATCATTGATGAGAATGTCTCAGATGACAACCGAACTGACATCATATTCATTAAGTACCACCACATATGTTCAATTGGTCGGATTTACAGAATATAGTTCATTTTCCCCCACCTTCTGATGTTCCCAGAATCTCTATGGAACCTCAGAAGGGTAGAGAGAGGAAAAAGGGGGAGGGGTATTTATGATTGTCATAAACCTATCCCCAGGCCAACGTCATGACAGTGGATATAGATACTTTTGTACCTGTTTCCTCCAGCATCTTCACAAGGTCCTTTGCCGTTGTTCTGTGATTGATTTACACTTTTCGCACCAAAGTACGTTCTCCAAGATACAGAACGTGTCTCCTTCCTGAGCGGTATGACGGCTGCGTGGTCCCATAGTGTTAATACTTGCGTTCTATTGTTTGTACAGATGAACGTGGTACCTTCAGGCATTTGGAAATTGTTCCCAAGGATGAACCAGACTTGTGGAGGTCATAATTTTTTTTCTGAGGTCTTGGCTGATTTCTTTTGATTTTCCCATGATGTCAAGCAAAGAGGCACTGAGTTTGAAGGTAGACCTTGAAATACATCCACAGGTACACCTCCAATTGACTCAAAAAATGTAAATTAGCCTATCAGAAGCTTCTAGAGCCATGACATCATTTTTTGGAATTTTCCAAGCTGTTTAAAGGCACAGTCAACTTAGTGTATGTAAACTTCTGACCCATTGGAATTGTGATACAGTGAATTATAAGTGAAATAATCTGTCTGTAAACAATTGTTGGAGAAATTACTTGTGTCATGCACAAAGTAGATGTTCAAACCGACTTGCCAAAACTATAGTTTGTTAACAAGAAATGTGTGGATTGGTTGAAAAACCTAAGTGTTTGTAAACTTCCAACTTCAACTGTATCTTGAATTATAGCCTCAATGTAACACTGTAAGATTTATTGTTGTGATAAAGTCATAAAATAACTAAGATTTAATTAAAAGTCATAAGTAATCTTTAAAATAATATTGAAAACTTTTGAAATTGGATTGGATGCAAATAATCATCATAGTAAATGTAATATGAGCCTTGTATAAGTCAGTCCAGCCTACATGGGCAAGCTTTAGCACCTTCTATTACCTCATGGTCATACCCCAAATTACCTCGAAGAGACAGGCCTTTATGAACCTGAAATAACCACAACCGCACCTCTCTAAGTAATATCATATTGATTTGATATATCAGGCTAAAAATGTTCCTAAAAATGTAATTTCACATGATTAATAACAGTTGTTATTGTGTCCGTGTAACAGTCAAAGGGCAGGACGTAAAACTGCTGCTGTCTGCAGGAAATGGCCCTGCATCTGAAGAAGCCCCAACAAGATGGGCCAAACACAATCAGGCACAGATGATGAAAAGGTAATGCAACCAATTGGAGAAATAACAGGAAATCGAGACTTGATAACAATAGTATGTCAACCCTCCAGCTAACATTAGCAGGTCAGGAGAGATACCGTACATATCTGACCCCAATGTCACATTATCTGCTTATTGTGGATGTACTTTTTAATAGCAGTAGGGGCTTCATAGAGGGGTTTCGTCTACCTAGTCCCTTTTCATAACTGCAGGGCTCCTCTGAGTTCATCTAAAATAACCCCTTCAATGATTAGTTAACAAACAGGGTTATTAAAGGGTTCAGGTGATTGGTCTGGCCTGTCATTATGGGCAAATGGTGAGCACTGGCTTAAATACAATGCATACAGTATGAAGGCATTAATTGAGGTGCCGTAGGGGAGGAGCCAATGTCGAACCATACTGACACTGACACTTTCTACGTTTCTCGCGTCCAGGTTTTAACATCAAAATGTTAATGAACCAATCACATGGCTCGATGCATAGGATATTAACTACATAGTCCTAAATCAACATAATCCCAAACCCTGTATACTGTATATATTAATCTCCCAAACAGTGTCATAATCCCTATGGAGTAGATCTGCCTTGTTAACAAGTCAACTAGATTATTTAGAGCAATCCAAAAAATAATGTATTCTAAATGCTAACTGGCTGCTAAGTGTTGCAGTTGCACTTCTCAAGCATGCTGCTAAGCCTTGAGTGAGAACATAAGGCCATTTCTGCACCTAGAGTTGGGTGTTAAATTAAACAACTACTCCATCCCAACAACTACTAGCTCTGACACAATGATGATGTGGTTAACACATTCTGCAAAATGGATTACTAGATAAGAGGCGGAGGGAGGTGTTTGTGTGTGCGCGTGTGTGTATTTCCTTTCCTAATGGTTGCCCTCAGGTTACTGAACAAGTCTGAGCCTGAGTGTTGTGCCAGTGTAAAGAGTTGTGGTTAAGCAAAAGAAAAGAGCAAATATCAATGGCAAACCTAAAGCTCGAATCCTTAATAGGTGAAACTACTACGTCCCTTTGGGATATTACGACAACAAACACAATTCTCTCCCGTCGGACATCATTACACACGCAATAGAACAGCAGAATATGTACTGCAATGATTTTTCCACACTGCCGGATGCTTCTCTGCTCTGTTTTCATCAACAAAACAAAAACAATAGTAAAGGTACTAGGGGGGCGAACGGTGGCTGCTGATTTAATCTTTAAAGGGCAACTGCCCCTAAAAACCACTTCTCATTTAGGAAACAGCCTATGTGGCATCAATATGAGTCAGAAACATTTATTCTACTGTTAAAGTGTGTCATAAGACAATTTTGGTTATAGTCAGTCTCTTCCAAAACAGAGTTTTGTGAGACTTGTGTTCGTGACTGCATCAGAACGAAAATTAAGGTTGGGTTTGTTTCAATCCTGCCCACTTGCCCACAGGTGGCAGCACACAAGTAATCATCAATTCGGAGTGCAGTTGCACACAATTCAACTGTACCTCTGGGACTAGTTCGGGACCATCGGTAAATTACACAACGTACATGAGACAATATGTTAAAATTCCAGTGGCTCCAAATTTCTTTGACTTAAAAACCTCAACCCAACTGTAAATTGTAGAAATTCATATACAAATATTGAAAGCATTTAATGACAAAACTAAAGTTGTGCAACATGAAAATATTGTCTCATATACAAATAATACATTCTTGATGGTCTCAAATTTGCCCCAAAGATAGGCAGTCGCACACCAGCCGGCTGTCACGCCCTGACCGTAGAGAGCCTTTTAATGTCTCTATTTGGATTGGGCAGGGTGTGATTTGGGGTGGGCATTCTGTGTTGTGTTTTCTATGATTTTGGTGTTTCTATGTTTTGGCCGGGTATGGTTCTCAATCAGGGACAGCTGTCTATCGTTGTTTCTGATTGGGAACCATACTTAGGTAGCCCTTTTTCCCACCTGTCTTTGTGGGAAGTTGTCTTTGTTTGTTGGCACTATAGCCTTAAGCTTCACGGTTGGTTTTTGGATTGTTTATTGTTTTTGTCGGCGTCATATAAATAAAAGGGAATATGTACGCTCACCACGCTGCACCTTGGTCCAGTTCTTTCAATGGCCGTGACACCGGCTGAAGCTAATTGACAAAATAATTTGGCTTACTCTTCCCACATCAAACCACACCCCAAAAGCCAACTCCCATTTGAATTCAGTCATGACCACTTGAATTTCTTAGTGAACCAAATCTAAAACGAGGTAAAATCAGGAAGTGCAGTCGCCCTTTAAGGTCAGTGTGCTGAATAGGTTTTATTGCACACTGATAAATGTCTCAGACTCAGGCAATTTTTTTGTTGTCTTCATTTGAAAGTGCTGAAATTACATCCTTTTCTCAGGTTATCACAATTAATAACCCCTGTACTGCACTCAGCTCTATGCTGACTACAGTAGCTGCTGCCCTGTACCTTGTACATGTTGCACAGTATGTGAAGGTTTTGTCTATTGTACTTCAAGGGCACCTCGAGCATTTCATAAACCCCAGAGTCTTATACCGGCCAAAGACAGCCACAGGACACATGGTGGATCAGAGCAGAGGTTTATGGGAAACCAGAGCTGTTCTACAATACCTCAGATTATCTGCAGCCCTGCACATGGTTCAGCTAGTGCACCTCATAAAGCCCTGGCTGCTGCTGCCTAGTGTAAATATTTCACCTCTCCTTGAAATGCTCTCCCTTTTTTACTGGCACAAAGAGCGGCTAGGCCTCTAAAACAACAAGGCTTTGTCCTCTGTAACTGGCCTGCTACTCACTACTCCAGATCAACCCTTTCATTTCACAGGTGTGCCCCCCATTGCACGGTTTAAGCCCTTATATGTCACTGTGTCAATGTCCGTGCTCACTGCACCAGGGAATGACATCTGTTTGTGACTCAGTGGCCATCAATTGTGTTTGTCTCGGGCAGGAGGGTGGAAGGGGCAGGAGGGCTCTATAGTAGGCCAGTATCCCCCAGCACTACTACCATAATGTTCAGAGGGCCTCCAGTCAATCCTGTACATTCTGTACCATGTGGCCTATTGTACATGCAGTCCAGAGTAACATATGCTCACCAGGTGTTGCTCTCTTTGGGTCAGAATCCTCCATGATAAAAACACACGTGAGGAAACTGACATTCCTCCAGCTAGCGCTGGTTTGGAGGTTTGGAACCATGGACAGCTTATGAAAACCACTGGCATCCAAACAGGGCTCTGCTTTCCCTCTAGTTTTCCAATAAAATCTACATTTTAAAACAGTCACCCCATTTAATGTTTTTAACATAATTTAACATGAACACCATGCCGGACCATTTTTCAGGGTTATAAACATGTGATGCACACAGGAAAGAAGGACAGTGGGGTAATTTACTTGTGGTAATTGGTTTAAATGAACAGAAGATCAGGATATTGTAAACGTTCCAAAGGGATCACACATAAAGAACATGGAATCCATACGGGTAATCATGTTTATGATAACAGAAACCATGTGGCCAAATAATCAGCCGTCCCACAAAATGATACATCTCTCAACTCAATTTAGACAGCTCATCAAAATAAACAAAGGGATGAGCCTGAATGGAAAGGCATGCTACTAATTTCCAAAGAACATCAACAAAGAGCTTAAACCAATATGAGCCTGTGCTGTAATTCCTTGTCCCTGTGTGTGGATGAGGAAGGATTTGGGGATTTGAAACCCTCTCCTGGGTTGAAGAGGGGACTGTTCCAGGGCTACAGTTACAAAGTGCAGGAGACAGGAGTTTGGAAATCATCTACTCCTTGTCTCCTGGATACGTTTTACAGCGGAATACCTCACATAGCTCCACAGCCATACGGTAACACAGACAGAGTGCAGACACAGTGGGGTGTTGATGTCCCCTTGCTGCCATGTGTTGAGCACTGTCACCATCATGCCCTTCACAGTGACCATACACACTATCACCACCGGCAACTTGGCCCCACAGCTGTTTCCCATCTTTGATGCCTGTTTCCAACACGCACCGACTTGACATGATACATGTTCGGAGAGAGACTGCCACAGACCACTACCGCCATGACCCAGATAAGAAGTAACTGGTCCTGGTTTGTGTAGCCCAAGACCGGGAAGTTAATCGCTGGTGATGGGAGAGAGGGAGGCAGGGACACAGATGTAGCTAGAGACCCATCAAACTCAGGCCCATGTCTGAATCTTCAGACTATGTTCTCCAGATTGTGCTGGCTAGATCTACAGTAAGGGGTTCTAGAGGGTTATTGTCAGCCAACACAGTCACAAAAGGCAGGGCAATTCACTTCCTGTAGTGATGGGGGTTATCAGTACCACAGGCAGCATGCACTAACAAATGATCTTCTCTTACTAAAATATGTCAGGTTTTAATTATATTCTAACAAGAGTCAAAGTTAGATTCACAAGTTTTTAAAATAAAATAAAAGGCCTTTGGGTTGTAAGTCCAATTTAAGCCCTTCACTACAATGAAAGGTCAAACATTACTCTCTCTTTTATGTGAGACGTAGTGCAGGAAATCAGAGAAGCAGAGACAACAATAGTTTTGGTTTGGGTTAAGCTGAGCATCAGTGGAACATGCACGGCAGAACCTCTGTGATGGTCTGGGTAACTCTAACAGCTGCCTGGTTTCCCCCAGAGCGGCCCGTACCACACTGACAGAGCACACGCATAATTAAGGGTTTACGTTCCGCTTTTAGGGAATGCTATGAAACAATATACGGAACATATATTTAACATATAGGCGAGGGGGGTGGAAGAAGACAGAAAGCGAGACGTCTAGCGATAGCTGGGTGCTGTAACCAAACTCATAGATTTGTTTAGTTTCTCACTCAGACGTTTTTAAATATAGCCTATTTTCTGGTTTGCATGGATTGAGCTAAGGAAATCCCATCCTTAGAAACATAGTCCAAGAGACAAACTTCTTGTTTATTCTTTGATTTGATTTAGTGCAATGATGGTTTGATAATCATGACTTATTAGAGATATTTGGTTTGTTTATTTGCAGATCCCATTATACTTTAGAAGTTACTGTCCAAACGTCCTCACCACAGGTGAGTACGGGTTGAGCCAAGTGCATCTTATATGTAAACATCCATACCCTTGATTGAGAGAACTGTGCAGGCATACAACCTGAGGAATCTCCAGCACCACCATAGACCCTCACTTGAGGGAATCAGTGGGCTGGTTTCCCTCCACTGTGCTCATTTAACCCTAATAAACACACCAAAAGGCATAGGGGGAATAAAAGAAGGAACACTTAAATTGTCTCAAAACATTGTTAGTCACGCTACACTGCACCCGACTTGACTTGAACAGGGCCGTATCAACAGTCCAAACGCTTGAAGCAAACCGCATCCAAATCAAAAGAAAGAGCGGAACAAGGGAAGAAAAAGACTCCAGGGCATGGCAGTAGTATCGTTCTGCCTTATCAGCCTTTACACATGTTTTAACGATTAACCTTCCTCTCGGGAAGCCAGCCACTCCAGTCCGGCTCACTTCTGACACTGTAGGTTCAACTTTATGGTCTTATTTTTTATGGAGGTAGAAAGGTTATACAATGGATTAGGGTATCGTGATGTTTGTGACGATGACTGGCCTGTAGGTGGTCGTAGTTAGGTACAGCAATTGAATACAGACAATGGGCCTGAAAAAAGCTATTTTTAATGTTGACGTGTGCTTATTAGAATGGTTTTACATTACATATTAGGTCTGTACACTTCCAGATTCTATCCTAAATACAAATCAGAGATATTATATTACTTCCCCCAAACCCATAAAAGGTGACATTGAGACACTGTTACAATGACCCATATCCTGTACCTCAGTAGCTAACACACAGGTGATGTGGTCCGAGGGTATGCTCTCCTCTCTACAGGAAGAGAGTATGAACCCAGGGCTAGATCTCATTAGTGCTGGAGTTCACCACAGGAAAAATGAAGACAACTTTATTCATGTGTATTCATTCATTCAATGAATACACATTCAGTCTTTTATCGTGTACCAGGGGAACACAAAAACTGGAAAGGGTCCCAGGGTCGGATGCTGGATTTTCCCATCGTCTTGATGAAAAGAGTCTTACTGTTTACCATTTCATTTCGGATTCCGCCCCCCTCCAACATGGCTGCCCCCTCTGTGTGGAAGCGAGGGTGGCTCTTCCCAGAATATGACTCCTGACTAAGACATGGTGGGCTGTTTGGTGCATATTGGTCATTGAAAAAGTTAGAATAAATCTGGTGAAAGACCTAACTCATTCATTCACATGACTCACCCAGAACGGTTACACCCCCACCCCTTCGCCCCTTCTCCATGGGAATGTTCTTTCTTCCATCCCTCCGTCCAGGATGAACTCATCCCAAACCACGATTCAGTGCGGCTTCGAGGAACAAAACAGCCTTTCATAAGAGTCTTCATTCAAATCACACTCAGCAACAGCTAACCTGGAAAAGTACAGATGTAATAGCATGAGCAAAAATGTTAGGTCATCCAACATGATGCCAGCTAGGGAGCCTGAGAATTGAAAGTGACAGTAAGTGTAACATTGTCAGTAAAACCCTTTATCCTAAGGCCTGGGGAGGGGCTGGGGACCAAACCAACCCCTAGAATGTAGTGTTTCAGAAGGTTGCTACATCAGTGAAAAGGGGACCTGGAATGCTTTGTTATATTATGTTGATAGACGAGACACAGCAGCAGGGAAAATGTGTTGACACTGCACTTTTAGGGTGATATCTCTGTGGTAGGGGTTTGTATTGAAAAAGCAATGCACGTCAGCTTCTGAGTGAGGATTTGTAGAGGTTTAGATAAAAGCTGAGGATGTTGGTGTTTATGCATAGACAAAGTCACATTCACATTTTGCAGAGTGTGTGTATAATCAAACTGTTCCCAAATGGGAGCCTCTTCCTGTTGTTTATTTGTCCCAGAAAATCCCCGCTGACTGCAACGACAACATCAAACTGAACAAAGCGTTTTCCATCTCCTGTTCCACTCAAAAAGAGGAAAAATGTACATGGGAAAAGATTAAAACAAGTTTGTTTACCCAGTGAAATAAATGAATGCATTTCAGTGTCATTTCTGTTTTATTGCACCACCCCTCTCTATAAAGTCTGCCTGGCTTACACACAAAGGCTAAACTTCAAGAGTGTGTTTCCTTATAAAAACAAAAAGTCTGGATCACAGCAATTTGACATTCTGCTCTACTTGAGAATTTCAAACACACAAAGCTACAGACCTACAGGCGAGTAGAGACTATGGCCCATACACTTAATACAACAATTGCTGCCCATGTTTGATATATTTGCATGCATTTCCATGTAAGACATGCTAGTTTACATACTAGAAGTCACACACATGGAATGGACAAGAGAGGGAGGCAGATGCAATCTTCATCCATCTATCCATATTCAAATTGTGACAGAATAGTGTAGTGAGTCCTGTTGTGTGGTTTAGAAAAGGACTGCATCACAGGACAGCCTCAGAGTGCTCCAGACAGCCAGTGGCTGGGAGGAGACTCAGGTGACGTGCCTGACAGAGGTAGGCAGACCAGTAATGGAAAGGAAACAAGTCCAGCAGTTTCATATGTTTCCCTTACTTCCTCTCATTTGGAACTTGGGCTGTGGTCATTGTTTGAACACTAAGCTGTAGTTAATCACCATCAAAACCTGGACTTTCTACACAGAAAGGCAGGCGAGCAACTTGTTGCGCACGTTCAGAGACATTTTTATGAACTCTGTCAGTCTCTGTCCTTTAGTCTCTCCACTGTAGTCTCTGTGAGAGGTTTGTGATGGACAGAGGCTGTGTCCAAGCCACCCTACCCAGTTACGGTGCTCCAGACAGGAGGAGTGGAAATCCCATGACCTCACTTCACCCAGTGCAACATCGGGTCAACAAGCCGCCCAACTCAACAACTTCCAAATTAAAAAACAGTCACTCTCTCAACCTACTGTACATCTGAAATATGACACTTTGCATTTAACTGAGAGAGAAAGAGAGAAGAGAGAAGAAAGAGTGCAAACACTTTCTGCTCATGTGGAGCTTGCTGTATGTTTTGTGATGAATCCTGCCAATAAGATAGTGTGGAACAAGTAAGGGAAATCAAATCAAAGTTTATTTGTCACGTGCGCCGAATACAACAGGTGTAGACCTTACAGTGAAATGCTTACTTACAGGCTCTAACCAATAGTGCAAAAAAAATTATTAGGTGAACAATAGGCAAGTAGAGAAATAAAACAACAGTAAAAAGCTATATACAGTAGCGAGGCTATATACAGACACCGGTTAGTCAAGCTGATTGAGGTGAGCCAAAGGATGGATGAGAAGACATGTCCTTTTGAGTTCAACCAGTGTCATCCAGATGAAATATTGTTTAACCTCTCACTTTTATCCTCTGTTCTGTTGACCCTGTGAAGTGAAGGGGTCAGCGTTGAATCAGAGGATGAAGATATTTAACGCTCTTGATTGGATAAACACACTAACGAAACACCATTCTAAGCAGAGGGAAGGTGTGATTGCTTTTCTCATGACCTTTTCATGGTCCTTCATACAGTATGTATGACAGGCTCTGTGTTATTTTGACTGAGGTGAGAATATGATTCTGAGGTGAGAATGTTGCTCGTCAACTGGATTAGCGCTGAAATGCTGCAGCCAAAGGAAGTTGTCATAGTCTCAGAATGCAATGCTACACTGAGGTGTGATTGGCTTTCTCACATCCCACAATGGACAAAATAGTAAGAGAGAAATTATCCTGTATCATTATGAAACAAGCAGAATTATCAGACTGATCAACAGGGACCCTCTTTTTTGGGGGAATTTCTGGCTCATCAGTCAAGACATGACAGCCACACTGGCAACGTGCCTTCCTTAAAAGGACAACAACACACAGAGCACACAAACAACAGGTACATTAAAAACTCATCTTTACTCCCATTGAGTTCCACATTACAAGACCAACGTCACAGAAATATATCATCCAAATCCAAAGCACTTCATGCATGTACTATACTCCCTAGGGGCGATGGGCGACTAATGAAGAGTACAGACACAAGACCTGAAGGAGAATAATGGGGCACTGAGTAGATTCCTACTGTGGGAAGCAGCTGGGCTGAGTCGGGTGTCATTCTGTCTACTCTTTGTGTGTTAATGAGGGTGATATGGTGAGATAGTGTCACAGCAGGAGGCTAACTGCCACTCGGGTGACAGGCCCATGGAGAGGATCACCTTCTTAGCAAGCAGCCACTGGGTGGGCCTTTGGCCCGGGGACAACTGAGACAGGAAGGACAAGTCAGGGTTTACCACCAGTTCTCTACTGCAGGGCCAACTGAAAGTTACTTAATGGGGGCAAGAAAATAAATAGTTTAACTCCAGAGAAGCAGCTGACGTGAGAAGTATGCCTCCTCAACAGTTAAATAAAACAGCCTTACAGAGAAAAATTGCTTAAATAGATTTAGCCTCTAGAAGCTGATGGAGCATGTCAGAGGAATGGAACCCAATCAACTAAAAAAGAGTATCATGTCTCATGCAGTAACAAAAACAATGTATGTGTGTTTGGTAAATGTGATTTGTTTACAACGTATTATGAGTCCTCTTCTAACGGGAAATGAATAAGGTGGCATTGCATTCCCAAAGGACAGTGTGTTCCACGTTAAGCTGGAATGCACAGTGACAGTGTCGAATCCGTCTTACTATGACTTCATAGGTGTTTCTCAAGAAATCCCTCTCCCTTCTAGGCACAATGAGACGGCTTCCTGTTTAGAGAAAGTAGGATCCAGCCACTCAGCCTCCCTCCATCCCTTTAAGTCATTTCCACATACTAATGTAGTAATTTATCACAACTGCACAAAGTGCACATATTGTTGTATTTCCGTCATCCTCCCGATCCTCAGAAGCATGTGCGGTTATGAGGGAAGGTCTACATACTCTATACGCATTGAGGTGTGGGAACTGACAGAGAGCATTGTCCAAATCATGAAAAAATTAACCATGGTCCACGTTTTCATTCAGAATGTGAGTAAATATAAGAAGTAAACCAATAAAACTTGAAAAAGTAAGTACCATATCATTGTAGGAAGTGCAGTCTGGTCTCATTTACTAGACATAACATAGTAAAAGTAAATCTGGATTTTACTGACTTTCAATTCATATAAGGAAATCAGTGAATTGAAATAAATGGGCAGCGGCGCAGTCATGGGTGGGCCTGGGAGGGCATAGGCCCACCTACTTGGGAGCCAGGCCCACCCACTGGGGATCCAGGCCCAACCAATCAGAATAAGTTTTCCCCATAAAAGGGCTTTATTACAGATAGAAATACTCCTCAGTTTCATCAGCTGTCTGTGTGACTGGTCTCAGATGAGGTGAAGAAGCCGGATGTGGAGGTCCTGGGCTGGCACGGTTACACGTGGTCTGCGGTTGTGAGGCCGGTTGAATGTTCTGCCAAATTCTCTAAAACGACACTGGAGGCGGCTTATGGTAGAGAAATTAACATTCTCTGGCAACAGCTCAAGTGGACATTCCTGCAGTCAGCATGCCAATTGCACGCTCCCTCAAAACTTGAGACATCTGTGGCATTGTATTGTGTGACAAAACTGCATATTTTAGTGTGGCCTTTTATTGTCCTCAGGAGAAGGAGCATGCTGTTTAATCAGCTTCTTGATAGGCCACACCTGTCAGGTGGATGCATTATCTTGGCAAATGAGAAATGCTCACTAACAGGGATGTAAACAAATATATGCACAACATTTGAGGGAAATAGGCTTTTTGTGCGTATGGTACATTTCTGGGATCTTTTATTTCAGCTCATGAAACATGGGACCAACACTTTACATCGTATAATATGTTACGCTTGGTATGGTTACATGAGACAGAAGGTAACTTAAGGCAAAATTAGAGGAGGGAAAGGGAAAGGGGGGTAACTAGTCAGTTGCACAACTGAATGCCTTCAACTTAAATAAATCAATCACTGAATCAGTGATTGGTCAAGCATATAACGTGAATGTCTAGTAACCCAAAGGTTGCGTGTTCAAATCTCATCACGGAAAACTTGTGCATTTTAGTTAATTAGCAACATTTCAACTACTTTCTACTTTTTAGCTACTTTGCAACTACTTAGAATGTTAGCTAACCCTTCCCCTAACCCTAACCTTAACCCTTTTAGCTAACCCTTCCCCTAACCCTAACCTTAACCCTTAACCTAACCTTAACCCTTAACCTAACCTTAACCCTAACCCCTAGCTAACATTAGTCAGATAGCTAAGGTTAATATTAGCCTCCTAGCCACCTAGCTAACGTTAGCCACAACAAATTGGAATTCATAACATATCATATATTTTGCAAATTCGTAACATGTTGTACATTTTGCAAATTTATAACATATCATACAAATTGTAATTGGGAACTTATAATACGAAATGGATGATGGACATCCACAAATTAATACATACCATACGAAACATAACATAGATTAATACATACCATACGAAACGTAACTAAATGTAGTGTGATGTATTTATGTACAGAATCATATGAAATGCTCTGAGACCAGGTTGGGAAGTAGTATAGTGATCCATTTTACAACCACCGATCAAAAACATATCAGATGGCATTGACCTAGAAAGAATGCACCTTTATACATTCCAGCTTGCGCCACTGCCTGTAGCCAAAATAGATCATAAATGCCTCCCACTGCATTCCTGAATTAATTGTAAACCAGAGAGTAATGCTATTTCATCTCCAAGCCACCTCGGGCAATTTATTTACCTACAGTTATTGTGACTTCAGAAGCCAATTAAAGGAGAGGAAGGCTGAGCGTTGGAGGGCAGAGTCCAGCCCAGCCCACTTCAAGTCGAGTCTCGCACAAGTCTATTTTCTCTTATCACAATCTGTCACGTCTGATCATCAGTGAGAGCGTACTGTATTCAACGAAAGACAACTGCGCAAAATAAGAACACGTTCTCAGGCAAAGTTAAACTTTTAAAAGGTAGGTCTTTGCAGTTATATTTGTGTAATAGCCTACTTATATTTGTACGGGGTATTATTCGTTTTTATAGATATTTGAATGACACTTGTTTGGTATTTATTTATTCAACAGATATAATGGTGTTTTAGACAGTTGATCGAAATTCTATAATTTGATGGCATATAATAACTAGGCTAAAGCAAGGACAGGTTAATGTGTCTTATATTTGAGAAATTCAGCAATGTTGTGGAAAATCCAGATATTTAGCTTCACAATTTTGATACAAGCCTGTAGCCTATACTTGCCCACTGATAAGTTGATGAAAACAACAGATTTCAGTGTTGTCTTGTTATTTTTCTGAAATAATAAAACACTTGAATAACTAATAGTTATTTAAAAAACGTAACTTAATTCATACATTTGCATACCCAATCCATAATAATTTTGAAGTAGTGTTTTATCATATGCTATGTTTCAAACAGATAGGCAATAGTGCCTCAAATACAATTTAATACAATTGTATTTGCACATGCTTCGTAAACAACAGGTGTAGACTGACACTAAAATGCTTACTTACGGGTCCTTTTCCAAAAATGCAGAGTTAAAGATTAAAAAAATAGAAATAGAAATAGTGGGACAAGGAATAAATACCCAGTGCTCAACGAATAACAATAACGAGTGAAAATAAAATGGCTATACAGGGAGTACCTGTACGGAGTCGATGTGTAAGAGGTAGTTGACGTAGCTGTGTATATATAGGTACGGGCAAAGTGACAAAGTGACTGGACAACAGGATAGATAATAGACAGTAAATAGACGGTAGCGTGTGTATGTGTGTGTGTGTGTGTGTGTGTGTGTGTGTGTGTGTGTGTGTGTGTGTGTGTGTGTGAGAGAGAGAGAGAGAGAGAGAGAGAGAGAGTATTCATGTGTGCGCGTTTTATGTGTGGGCATATGTATTGTGTGTGTTTTGAGGTGTTAGTGCAAGTATGTGTGATTGTAGAGTCCAGTGTGTGTGTGTGTATAGAGTCAGTGCAGGGGATTTAATGCATACAAAAAGTGTTTGTGTGTGTGTTTGGGTGTGCATGTGTGTGTTGGGGTGTCAGTGGAAGTATATGTGTATACTGTATGTGAGTGTGCCTACATTTCTGTTCACGTGTGCGTCGAGATAATTAATCAAAGTTCACAGGCAAAATGACAGTTTTGCCCCCCAAAAAAACTGAGCTGGAAGATAAAGATAAATATGCTAAAGATTAATATGAATTAGTGACATAATAGGCCAAGTTTCTCCAGGTCAAAACGCTAATATTGGGATTTCTGTTATTATGTATTTTTAATGGTGCCTTAGCTTGGTAATTTCTCATTTATAAGGTACCTGTGGAGTAATGTCTTTGCTAGTTTCATACTCAAAAACATTCTATTAGAATTTGAACAAAGACAGGTGCTGTTAATTACAAGATTAATGAGGAATGTACGCCCCCCCCCCCCCCCCCCCCCCCTCTCTTTACATGTGTGTGTTGTTACAGATAAATAGGCTATTATACTGTATTTCAATACTGTTATTTTGTTTCCAGGTTTCTTGCTTGTCTGAGCCATCCAGTGGATTGTCCAGGCATTGCCCAGTTTTGGATAATGCTATCACATTGAGGATTCTTATTACCATCCATTCTTATACTAAATACAAAAAACTGGACTGATCTATCTGTCAGAAACGACATTCAAAGATAGATTTCCTAAGGAATGTACATTCCCCACTTCCAACATATTGAATTATGGACTGCCTAAGAACTATGTGACGCAGAGTGGAAAGCATCTTGTCAGCTAAAAAGAAAGCAACATTCCCAGAATACCAATGGAAGAAGCATCGCATGCTGCTTACGCTGCTGTTGCTGCCCCCACTGTGGTTCCCATGACCTCCTCGGTAGGGTACCTGCTCCGGATGTTCCGCGAGTACCAGAGCAATGCTGTCATCAGAGAACACTACAACTACACAGGCAAACTGAAGGAGAACAAGTACAAGGATGGACTAAAGCCAGAGGCCATAGCCTTCCTGCTGATCTGCTTGCTCATAGTGCTGGAGAATGCTGTGGTGCTGTTGGCCATCTGGAAGAATAAGAAATTCCATCTGCCCATGTACTATCTGTTAGGCAGCCTAACACTCTCAGACCTGCTAGCAGGCTTCACCTACATGGTGAACATTGTAACTTCAGGGGCCAACACGTTAAAGATGACCCCTGTGCTGTGGTTCCTGAGGGAGGGGGGGGTCTTTATAACGCTGGCCGCCTCCGTCATCAGCCTCCTGGCCATCGCCATTGAGCGCCACGTCACCATGGTGAGGATGAAGCCCTACCAGGGGGCCAAGCGAGGCCGGATGTTTGCCCTGATCGGGGCCAGCTGGGTGCTGTCAGTGTTCCTGGGGGTGCTGCCCGTCCTTGGCTGGAACTGTATGGGCCGTCTGGACCAGTGCTCCACCGTCCTGCCACTCTTCGCCAAAAGCTACATCCTCTTCTTCATCACCGTGTTCACCGCTGTGCTGCTGGCTATCGTGGTGCTTTATGTGCGCATTTTCCACACTGTTAGGTCCAACACAAAGCACCTGGGCTCTGGCCCGCAGCGCAAAGGCCTGGCCCGCAAGTCCCAGAAGTACATGGCCCTGCTGAAGACTGTCACCATCGTGCTGGGCGTCTTCATCATCTGCTGGCTGCCTCTCTTCATCCTCCTCTTGCTGGACTTCTGCTGCCCGGCACGGAGCTGCCAGGTGCTCTTCAAGGCGGACTACTTCCTGGGCATCGCCATGTTCAACTCTCTCCTCAATCCCATCATCTATACCCTGACCAGTAAGGACATGAGGAGGGCCATCCTGAGGCTGCTGTGTCGACGCTGCCTCCTCACCAAGAATGGCCAGGTGAAGAAGATAGGTGTGCCCTTCTTAGAGTGCAGTACCAGTAAGACTGAGGCACCCTCCCATAGGCTGGAGGGCCTGGAGATCACAGTCTCCTCTGCCAACTTCACCCCTTCCACTATTAAAGCCATCTACCCCAGGATGTCAAAGACATGACTTGTCCATGACGGCCCAATGTGACTCAGCAGTAATAATGATTAATTGTCCAATTACAGTAAGAGCAGAGTTCTGGAGACCCCCTTGACTGGACCAATCTTCGGCACCATCTTACAGCTGTGAGACTACTACATGTTACGTATGGGTTGTAAATGGAACTACAAGCAAGGAGGAAGTAATACTCTTCCTCTCACCTCAATGGTAGAGAACGTCAGCGGAAACCACCATTGTCCTATGTTTTGCCTTCCTCCCCTGGTCTGGCATTTTCTTCCTAGACAGATAAGCTGGGGGTTTCCACTTAAAGACTGGTCGGTCTTTTGTAAGGAAGTCAAACCTCAGTCAAAGTGTTAGAGAAATAAATACCTTGTTGGTTTTTACTCCTCGGCGCGAAGCATTAAATGAATTAATGCTGTTCTCATACTGTGAAATTCCTTTTCTGGGATGCTGAGATACAGTATATCTTCCATAATCCAAACTGCATAATAGAAAAACCCTCCTTGAAGGAATGGATTCATGTTTGTAGCAGTATTTTGAATTGACCATTTACCGGTAGTTAAAGAGAACCACTCAACCAGCAGCTGTGAAATTAAAGTTATTCCTGTTTTTTATTATACAAACATTGAAAACACATTCAGTACATTTTATTTTGAGTCATACATATATTTAAAGTATACATTTGAGTCATGCTAAGGCTCATCCTTATATCCCCTCTAGAGAAAATACATAATACAAACATAATGACATGTAGTTAAAACATGAAGCATCCACACCCAAAACTGCTGCCAGAACTATGGCATTTTTGTCATCTGGAATTCTGGGTAGAGGTTTGCAGACCAACATTAGAGGCTTGGTGGCTAAGACACACAGATAATTTCACATTGATGCCTCTTCTGGTTTGCACATCTTTGGAGGTCTCTAAAACACACGTAGCAGCAGACATGATTGTGAGCAATAAAAAGGACAGATTAGGCTTATTGACAGCTCTGGTTTTGTGGACTCACAAGTATGGAAAACATATTGAACACAGCCTGTTCACAAAAACAATAGCCTTCTGAACTTTCCTGAACAAGCTGGAGAATATCCCTCTCATGCAATGAAGTGTTAGGTGTATCTTCTGTAAACAGTGGTTAATAGACATTAGTAAAGACAAACCACAAATGCTTGGGGTTCCATGTATAACGTTCCATTGTGACAGCAGTGATGTTTGAAAGCAAGCAATTGAAATATTTCACATTGTATATAAATGTACAAATGAAAAAAGATATATCGGTCTCACTGTACTATACGGTATATTGTGTAAATAAAATGAACTATAGTATCTGTATTTTGTTTTTTCTGAACTAAACTTAATTTATGAGGCCACTGCCAATGTTTTATATGTACATTCAAACGATAAATAAATGTGAACAACATCTACAAAAAAAGTATTTTTGGTCATTGTTTTGCAGAATAAACATCCATACAAACATTTAATCTAATTATTTCCTCTCACCAAATCTTTGTGAAGCCAGAGGCCTCATGTGTGATAATATGAAAGTGCTATTGTCAATGTGGTGAGTGCGATGTTTCAGATCTTTCACAGGAAGCTTACACTCCCATCATCCACCAGCTATAAAAGGCTTTGACCTATATAGTCATCACATACCATATACTTCAACACTGAAAAGTGCATAAACACTGATAAGCAAATGTCAACTTAATTCACTTGAGAAGATGGATCAGTCTCCAAAATATACATATACACCAAGGTGTAGTTTCCCACGATAGAGCAGAGACAGATGCCAAAGAAACGATGTACTGTATATCACAATAAAATGTAAACGTCGGATCGATGCTGAAGTTATTGAAGTAAACACACAAGCACACGCAACAAACCCCCCACTTAACCCACAGTGCACCAAATCCATACCACAAGCAACTACCCAAGAAGAAGGCATGTGCTTGTGGCAACACAGAGAGAAGGCAGCAGTCATTGGGGACAATATACTTGACGCCCCGTTTCCAGTAAGATTATCAACAAGAAACCACCAGCTGACGGGGTTACACGAGTTGAGATCCAAACGAAACCTGTCCCCCGCCCTGTATCAAATCAACTACTCACCACATGCTACACTGGCAGAAACCTACCTAAGCATCGGCAATAAAATGACTCATTTACAAAACGTGTGGGACGTGCAATGAAGGGTAATGGTAAGAGTTGCATAAATTGTGTGTGAGCAAAAAACTTGTTATTAAACCAAAATCTCAGAAACACTAGCCAATTGTGCATCCTCCTTGCTTTAGACATGGAAAGCCCATGGAGGAATAGCATTTACCATGAATAACAGTTACCATTCCAGAAACTCACAAAGTTTGCAAATAAAAGTTATTTAAAAATGTTTTGTTGCTGCAACGCAGTACAGAATACTGTCTGTTGCATAAGCACACCTTCACATTGGACATTTATTGCATTAAAAAGGTGAGCAGCACCCAACTTTTCAATACAGTAATTTCAGTACTGTATCAAAAAGCAGTCGGCTTGCAATTACCTATTGGGAGAAAATAAGTCTCTATAAAAATCATAATGACTATGGTGAAAGTAGATACAAATAAAAGCTAGGGTTATAGGTTACTACTCAAATAATTGTTCTAAGTAATGTGATGTTTAGGAAAACTACTTTATTCAATATAACAAAATGTCATGGAAGTCAATACCAACAATAGGAATACAATCTTAGTATAAAACAAATGTATTACAACACACAACACAAACAACAGACAATCCAACTACTGGACAAATATAGCAACTTTCCTTTGATCTCTTCTACCATTCAGTGCTGACAAAGTTCCACAGCTCATCACTGACTGAACACCGAGACAGCACAGAGGTGTCTATGTTGATTGGTGTGGCCAGGTCAGCTCCATAGTGCACTGAAAGTGATTAAAGTACACTCAAACTTTAGTTAAAACGCAACTAAAACCCACATCAGCCAGCCATTAAACAAGAACTCCACATTTATGACTTTGTGATGGAAAAACAGTTATGCAGTGACAAATACCTCCTCTCAGAATGTGTGGCTCCGTGTCATACTCCCACTTGATCTTGGTCACCTTGTAGTACAACTGGGCCACGTATCTGCAGAATTAACAGTTTGTCAAGTTGCACCATGCTGTTCATGATGTGAGATCAATGCTCACCGACTATCATGGTTTCGTGTGGTGGGCTCGTGTGGTGTTGGGAGTGATTATTTCAGTATGCTGTTAGTCCTACTCACATGGCTGATGGGATGACCTCCGTAGTGTCATCATCAACCTCCTGCTGCAGGGTCTGCAGCTCCTGCTCCGAGACACGCAGACTCTCCAGCTTCCTCTGCAGGAACCTGAGGAACAGGTCAAGGAAACCAACACGGGGAGAATCTCAATTGGTGCTGTTCGACTCCTCGCTTCCTCAACTCCATCCTCTACTACTCCTCAACTCCAACCTCTCCTTGCCTGATTTTGAAAAAGGTCAAGGGGAATTGAGGAGCGGAGGTGAGGAACAAATTTGCTTGTATTAAATAATAATCCTTGTCCACTAGTATGTCATCAGGCGAATTACATTTACAGGGGTGGAGTCCAAAAATAAGTGTAACGTGATAAAGACATTTAGCTAGTAGATCAAATCTATGTAGCTTTTTTTTCTTCTTTAAAAAAAAATCTGTGCATGCATGCATTTCTCTTTTAAAAAAAACAGCTGATTTAAAGGGGTTGTTGCAGATTTTAACACACTTCCGCGCTAGTCACCAGGAGGATCCTCTGCATGCTCACTGTATGGCATATAAACTGAAATCTCAAAATACTTTCATCAATGGATGGCAGCCTGGTCAGCCTGCAGCAATGGACAAGCTCTGGGTAGAATGTGACTGCTCCCTATATGTATTATCTGGGCAACACAGCATTCATGTGCACGTTAGAGAGCACCAATTGCAGTACATTTAGAACTTGTTCTGTGTAGAGACAGAGCATGACTGGGTGAAGGATACTGTAGTTCTGAGTCCATGTTCTGGCTCCTTGCTGTACACTGCTGCAGCTCCTGCTCCAGGCTGTCTAGTTCCCACTCTGCCTGGCTCTTCTGCCTCTCCATGTCCAGCAGCTTCTGGCTCGCCTCATCCTCACACTGAACTACACCTGAGGACAATGGCGATCAAGATTAAGCTATATATCTTGAAGGTATGGAAAGTAAGTTATCATATGATAGGATCTACAAGTTTATTGTTTTTCCTTACCGTTTAACACCAGTGTGATGGTTTTCATCGTGTCCATGTGTCGCTCAAAGAAAGACTGCTGTTTCTCTCTCACTTTTCTTAATTCATCGTCAGCTTTGCTGCTTTTCAGTATTTTGACCATCGACTCTCCCGTGTCCATAACGTCCTGAAGCATGGTGACACGTCTTTTCTGTGGAAATTTTAGTAGAAATAGATTATAAATTACTGCCTGTTCTAGAGCAGACTAACTTAAACTCACGTAAACTCGTACATCGCCTTGGTCCGTACAATTGCCCTTATTTTAGCACCCCAAAAACGTAATACTTCCAGATCAACTGTAATGTCAATACCATTGTAAAGCAAAATTTCTCAATTACATGACCTAAACGCTGCCCGTTTCTGCATAATTTAACAAGGCAATGAGCCCTTCGGGTCTTTGGAGTTTTTCCCCCACTCGACCTGTCCAACTTATCGCCTCTAAAATGTAAATAAAACACTATAAAGAGTTAATAGTGTCATTACATACCTATTTGAAGGTTTGTGTCAAATTTGAATCATGTTTTTAGGGCGGTGCTAAAGTGATCTTAGAAGTGAACCACGGCTTTGAGAATGATGATCGCATGCAATGACTAGGTATCCCCCCCTTACCCCTGTCATTGTCCATTTCTTGTTTTTAAATGATAGAAGTGCTACACCAGGTGGTGAGAGATTGTAAGACAGAAATTGTCGCTTTATGCTGCTGTACGTTACGACATGACACGTCAAGATGTAACGGAGGGTCTTGACGTGTCATGTCGTAACGTACAGCAAGCATAAAGCAAAAAAAAATGATCCAATACTATAGAGCCATTAATTACCATGTCGATGAATAGAAACTTAGTTCACACCCCCGATTTTGACGTCAACAGTCACATTGGTTTTCTTTGTAGCCTCGTTTGAATGTTGCGGTTGCGCACATTTGTACGGAACGGTGTGAGTTTACGTTAGCTGGTGCATCATCACCACTTTGCTGCCTACGGTCAACAAAATAAAATGCTATGTCTAACTAAGGTTAGCTGCAGAGGCTCTTGCTTGAAAAGAGCATTCAACTTAATGCCCAGAGCCTCTGACGACAGCTACGGTTACTAACATCTTAATTAGATACTTTAAAAAGTTGTACAACAAGGCTCGACTTACCGTGTTTTGCCGAATGTAAACAGTCCACTGAGTTTTGCTTCACTTCAGTCGTTTCCGTAATTCAAATTTGTCCTGCGAACGCGCGCGCTAACATGAGGTGCCAGCGAAAGTGCCTGACGGAATTTGTTTCTAAACAAAAAACTAAATTACAGGACAAATGTAAAGTATTTATTCACATACACAATAAGTAGATGCCTACAATTGAAAATATCGAATTAATAGAAAGCGCCAAAAATATCCAGCGTTGTGATTGGCTAGATCCACATGGGGGCGCCAATGTCATGATTGCACGATTTATTTTACACAATGGAACCTGATGGACCCACGGAGTTTAACTTTCGTTAGATGAACAACGTATAGCAGTGGTTCCCAACCTTTTTCGATTACTGTACCACCAACTGAATTTTGCACTGCCCGGAATACATTTTACCAGTAGACCTATGGTCTATTCTCAAATACTCCGTGGATAGGCCAAGTACCCCTGGTTGGGAACCAATGATTTATAGTATTGTAACGACCCTGCAAGGGATCCCTCACTCCTTGATCCCTTGCTTCTCAGTCTTCTCTTGAGCCTTTCGTTTCTGCCTGCCAAGCTGCCTGAAGTGCAGTCTCTTGGGATTCAGTCCATAGGCCTTCAGTCTCTGTCCGCTGAACTCTCGCCCACCCATTTTCACCCTGAAGGGCCCCTTCCCCGACATGAGGCGGCTTCCTGGGTGCCTGTTTTTCTTCTTGGGCAATTTTGGCCTTTCAGTCCTTGTGTTGGCAGTCTCCTGAGTGGTAGCAACTGTTTCCTGCTCCAGTTTCAACTTCTTGGATTTGGGTACCAGGAACTCCTCTTCCTGGTCTCCTGCCTCTCTCAGTGCCTGGACTACCACCCCCTCACCAGAGTCCAATGCAGAGCTTTCCTGACTGGGTCCAGCCTCATCATCATCATCCTCCAGATCCTTGTCATCCTTCTCTGCATTCTTCATCCTGTCTCTTCTCTTCTTACCCACTTTGGTCTTGCCCTCTGCTTTGTCCTCCCTGCAAAGAAATATGAGCACAAATTGGTCAATGACGATAATTCCGTTTTCAGATTTCATAGAGAACATATTATGCCAATCTGCATATGGTAGAATACTCACTCAGCATAGAAAGAGTTCAATACTTCTATCTTTTTCTTCACATTTTGTCCTTTGATTTTGTAGTTCTGCAAATCACTCATCTCCTCCTTGTCAGACCTGAAGAGGAGATTGAAGAAAAAAATAGAAAAGGAAAAATCTGAAAGACCATTTTCCCCATAAGTAGCTGATTAGTAAATGCCTACTGTTTTGAGACCAGGTTAAGTACCTGAACATGCAGGTCTTCTTTAGCGAGGCCCAGCGGTTCAGCTCTTTCTCATCTGCTCCCAGGATCTGAGGGAAGAACAAGTTACTTTCTGTGATAGTAACACATTCATACAGCCACTTTAAACATAGATGCTAAATCCACAGAAATGACTTTAAACCGAATTTGTGCAGATAAGGCTCCAAGCATGTTAATAACTCGGTGCATACAAGCATTTCCCTTTCTATCATTCTGTCTCCTCATCCTCGTCTGCTCAGAGAGAAGATTAACTGAAGTCATGCCCTGGTCAGAGCTGTCCCCGGAGGGTGGCAATACCAGGTCAGTCACATCTCAGCTCATCAGTGCAGGACTCAGGGTCTGTACAGTACAACACTATAGCACAACCCAGGGTTGGGGGGGTAAATTATATTTAAATTCCAGACAACTAAAAAAGTTAACCAAACTCCAAACTTTTCTAATTGAAAGGCATAAGAATGAGAATTTTAGTGTACTTCCTGAATTGACCCCAACCCTGAGACAACCTAGTAGGAACTAGGGCTCCCAGTTTCACCTCGTCAGTGGACAGGCCAAAGTCATTGGCCAGGACCTGCCTGTAGCGAAACCTGCAGGGGATGTCATCTATGATGTCCTCATAGTCCAGCTTATAGTACTCGTCCAGGTACTGCTCAAAGGACTTCTCCTCTGAAACACAAAGGATGGATGCATGAAAGAGCATTCAGTCTCAATATCTATAGTACATCGAACAGAATCTAAAAGGTTATGGAAAATAACCCAAGATTCATGGTGCTGAACCTCCTGAGACTTACGGGGGTCAAACACAGGCTTGTTTTGGGTAATGACCTCAGCAAAATGAGACTTCTTTCTCTTCTTTCCCATCAGCTGGGCATCCACCTTCATCTTCTCCTTTTTCTTCTGCTTCTTGGAGATGCTTGGCTGACTGGGATCATAGTCTGCATCCATCTAGTCAAGTGAGAATTCAGATGAGTGAGTCACATACAATCTAAAACACCAATGAGACCTTTATTTCTGACTAGCCGCCACTAAACGTGTTTCTTAAGGTCTGCAGGCAATGCTGAAGTGATGGTCATATTAGAGGAACTCACAATAAAGTCTGGATCTTCACAGTTTGGCTGGTCATACTCTTCTCCTTCATGCTCCTCTTCTTCACCACCATATTCCTTGTCTCCAACCTCTCCTGTCCATGTGTCCCAGTTCCAGTGTTCTGCAGGACAGAGAAAGCTACCTTATTACAATGCCACCGATTCTAAAGTATTAGATTCTACTTGAGATAATAAAATCAGCAACGAGTGACTTACCACCCTCTGGCTCTTCAACTTCAAACTGGGGCTTCTCCCCCTCTTCCTCTCCATAATATTCATCACCAAAGAATTTCTGGAAGAAGATAAAAATACAGGGAGAGACAATAAGAGGAGTGTCTTTATTTACAATCCGTTTCTCTTCTTGAGGTGTGCGAGTGGTCACCTGCATGAGCTGGTCATGCTGTTGGGGGTCAAAGTCTCCCTCCAGGTCCACCTGACTGAAGGCCAGCTGCTCGTTGCCTGTCAGCTCCTGCAGCCGCCGCAGCTTCTGCATGATCTCATTACGCTTCAGGTTCTTCAGCTGCTTCAGCTGCTCATGCTTCTGCTCCTTCTCCTGCAGGGGCCAGAAGAGTGACAGGTCGGTTCGTTGGGAGAGTGAGAGAAATGAGGAAGGGATGGAGTGATGTATAAGATTAACTAAAATAGTCTACTGACCCTTTTCTTCCTATCCTTCACTTCCTCCCTTTTGAGCTTCCTGCGCTCGTCTTTGGAGCGGACAGAGGTGGCAATGGTACGGGGGTAAGTCTTGATCTGTAAGGAACATTAAGATACTATATGAGACCAAGGTACATACACTACACCATACAAACAGACATGTGCATGTAGAGACGGGAAAGTCCACCTTCTGTGCATCAGGCTCCTCAAAGCGGAAGTTGTAGTGTCTTTCAAAGTCCTCCTGGCGCTCCAAGAATGACTCCCCATCCTCTTCTGAGTCCTCCACGTCATCATTCACCACCTCGTCATAGCTGGGGATCCTGCACACAGCCATGGCAGATTAGTACACAGTCAGAGCGGTGCTGAGCACTGCTCTACGATTACAATTGAAAGCATACATGGACAAAACATATGTGTAGACACATAAAATAACTTGTGTAAATAACTCTTACCCGTCCACGTCATTTTTCTCCATGTAGCCCTTATTCAGGACAAAATCCCTAAGGAAACACTCCTTCTCATCCAGCTCTGGGTCGTTCCAATAGTCCCTCAAGTATTTCTGTCTCAACACACAGCACATATTTCAGTCACAGCAGGTCATTACATATCGCTCTCTTGCCCTCTATTCCAACAGTTTCTCCATCACTCACCATGTCCTGCACCTCTTCTGGGCCCCCCAGCTCTGCCTGGCCTTTCAGCCAGTCCACATAATCCTCTTCCTCTTTATCCTGTTGGGTAGAAAGATAACAGGTTAGAGGAATAGAATGTTTCTCTCTGCAGTGCTTTATACTGTATGATAAGACAAAGTCAGGCGCCGGTTCCCACGGACCTTCTCTTCCTGTGTTTTGCTCCTCCTCTTCAGCAGCTGAAAGTCCTCTTCACTGCCCTCCTCATCACTGTCCTGTATGAATTTACGGAAGCTGGTGCAAGCATGACACAGTGTTTATGTTCCAAAGACAGTTATAAAAGACAGAAAACAAGAGTTTATTTATTTGTGTAAATACACCATGTTCTTTAGGGCAAAGGTTGTGATTACACAGTGATTATGAGAGAATTTAACCCTTACCTCTCTTTCAATTCTCTCTGCTCCTGGATGTAACTTGGAGATGCAGCTCTCTGTCAAAGAAAGCAAAGGCAAACAATACATGACTTCTCGTGACATACCTCCATGTAAATGTGTCAAACAATGTATCATAACATGCCTCTCTCCTCTTTGCAGCCTCTTCATCATCACTCTCCTCGTCATCATCCTCATATTTCCTGGGAATGAGACAAATTGTTATTGTCAAACCATTTGCCCAAAATGAGATACAAAGATATGCACAGTAGGAACACTGCAGCTCACTCACCCTCCCCTTTCCAAGATAACTTTTCGCTCATAGTCTTTCAGATACATTGGCTTCTCTGTGGTTTTCTTTGAAGTTGAAGGCTGGGCATCATCCCCAATGGATGCATCTGATTAAGAATGAAAAGTTGGGTGGTGAAAAACACCTCTTAAACAAACAAGCAACACAGAATTAAACTGTCATACCGTAATCAGTTGCAGCAACAACACGACACACTGACTGATGACATACCTTCCACCGTGTAGAATGTTGCATCAGTCTGATAGATCTTAGGATCTTTCTTCTTCAGCAGAGACAATGTTCTGTAGAAGTCCCTTTCAACTTTGGGGTCAAGTTCCTAAGAAGACACACATCAGTCTGCATTAAAATTACAAATATACAGGTCAAGGACACAAAGGTAGGGCCAAAAACACTGACAAACCATAAACAGAACACCATGGCAGTGTTTGTATTGTGAACTTGAAACGATATAGCTAGCCAAATTAAATACAGTAATAGCACTTACCACCTCGCTATCATCATCTGATTCTGACTCTGAACCAGACTCACTCTCGTCAGCTTGGTCGCCATATTTGTCTTTCACTGAAATAATCAATAATGAACATGACAAGCCATTCAATGTGTTGGAAGCATTCCGCCAGGAAAACAAGACATAACTAAATTGCTATCTAGCTGGACATGCTAGCTAACTTTACATAGTTATAACCAAAAATGGCTGAGTTAACTTCTGAGCGTATTAATATGTAAGTTAAATAAATTACAGAATAAGATTAATTTCAAGTGAGAATGGGATAAAAAGTTAGCAAGCAAGTTGAAAATGATAACTTTAGCTAACATGACGGCTGGCTTGCTAGCCATCTAGCTAGCTAGCTAACAAGCTTGGGAAGTCACACTTACGCCTTTGTAACTCTTCTTTTTGTCTATATTTGTCATATTTCTCTGCAAACTTTGAATTAATCTTGAAATCCGATTTGCCTGACATGATTACTTGTGAACTGGATAATATTTATCGGGAAAAGGATTCAGTGTTCATAATGCTAACATCCACAGCAGCATGTATAGAACTACCACGTGGTTTCCTGAGAGGAGGGTCAGAGTTCCAAACGAGGATCAAGCAATCATAGGTTTAGAAAATACGTACGTTTTATCAATAAATATATTTGTTGCCAATATACAATTATTTTTGGTATATATTTTTTTTAAATCGCAAAATATTTCTTAGAAATATATTGCCAATTCAAATTAAGGGTCCTAGTTTGAGAGCATTGATGGCTTTGCCTTTTGTGTTAGTAAGAACATTAGTATAATTTATGTTGAGTAATAATCTCCAACCTAGTAGCAATGTGTGCGTCAGATACAATGCTAATCTACTCTGTAGCTATCTAATGTTTTTGTGTTGTTTGTGTGTGTAGTAGCCCATCACAATGTTTTTGGAATGAGACTCAGTAGCACAGCTGGGGGCGCTCTAGTACAAATTGTCAATATGTATAGGCCAATATGCACCATGCTGGTCCATCCCTATGGTTTTTTAAATATCATAAGGTAACCAGACAGTGAAAGTACAGGAGATAATGTCTACTGGGAGGATAGTTTACACAAGACTTAGGAATGTATTTTAAAAACAGTAATGGAATTCATTATTCCAATTATCTGACTCAGAAAGAACATGTCAAAGACACCAGTTTACCAGTTTACTCGAGACAACTATTCCTTTTTTATACTTCATCAATATAATGTTCTGTTTTTGTCTAGTTGGACGAGTTAGGCCTATGCCCAAATTATCTCAGTATATTATGTTTGTCACCTCAACATTCCTGTGGCTCTGACCTCTCTGAATTGGGCTTTACTCAGATCCTTTCAAACAACCTAGTATGTGGTCTTACATGGCATCAATTATCACCCATGTTCTCTTTGCTGTTTGTTCTTTGTACATAGCTACTCTGAGTCATGTCTTCATCTCCCTGGGCCCCCACAATAAAGGATCAGTTATGTTCACATTGCAATTCTTTGCCAATCTATGTAGCTTATCACCACTGTCAAACGAGTCTGTCAAATAATAACACATCCCACCTAAAGCAAATAATAGTGCCTGAGATAAAGAGACTGTTTCTGGAATGATTAATGACTTTAAGTAGTTTCATTCACCTCGTGTCTTGAATAGTTGACCAGGTATTGGAGGGCTCTAGGGAGTGAGGCTGCAGTGGGATTCAGAGAGGAGGAAGGTGTTTATTTGAGGTCTGAGGTGATAGCCAATGGACAGCAATATAACTCTGTCGTTTAACGAAATGAGTGCCTTTTTGCATCCCTTTGATGTTTTAAGTAGAAATTGTGCACCAATGTTACATTTTTAAAGCTTGTTATATTTAATGAAGTGCTCTTTAATATAGACCACATAGATACTTCAATAAACCGGTTTTTGTTTTCATATAAATGAAGACAAAATTCAGTATTTGGACATGTCCCTCAGCGCACCCTCTATGACTTTCACCATCATTGTAAAGCCCCAGTTCATTTGCTGCTTTGACCAAGTCATTTCTGAAGATCAATATTTATTTAATGTGATTAGTAATTCATTTTAAGGTAAAAAAAAAAATTGTCCCTCATTTTAAGGTCAACCCTATTACGTGAACTGAATTCTCATTTTAATATGGTGAAACTATTACTTGACATCTAATAGTCAAATCATTGCGTACAAGAAGGTGAGTTGGTTCTACTCTATTTAGCCATTTTCTGGTGTTTTGTGGTGAAAACTGAGTGGTTCGAGCATACCAGTCAACCCTGTTACCCATGGATAAACAAGCTAGAAATGTTTTAACAATTTCATTTTTTTCCTGATGCTTGTATTCAATTGCACCTCCCTGTGGCACACAACAAGCTTCCTTTTCCCCTGTCACAAGGGGATGTATGGCTAATTTAAGATAAAAACTTCAACCCTGTAACTTTATTCTGGACTCGGTGCCACATACTGTAGTAATTTAGTTTTTGAACCTCGAGGTGTGAAAACTAGTTTTTTATTAAGTTGAACATGTGCTCTTTATCGCAGAATATTAAAATGAAGTGAATTCAAACAGTTTTTTTTTAACCAAGTTACACATCTCAAAAGGCACCAAATTGGTGTAATTTATGTATCCTTTCATGTATCATGTATCCTTTCATAATAGCCGTGGCTCAGGAGTTTTTCTCACCTGACCTGGCATATGTTCAAAATTAGATGAAGATTGTCTTCATCTGAAGAAAATAGATCAAGATGGGATGAATAATTTAACTGGAAGCAAAACTACAAATCAATGCTTTCTGATGTGTAGAATAACACTGTATTATGTCATCATTACGTGAGAGGGCTCACCTAAAAATGTCATGATATATAGGTAAACAATGGACAAAACATCAACAGGTTTCAGAAGGAAGCAGTGTCCTTCCCTGGCCTATTTCCACCCTCCGCCCACTGCTTCCCCTTCTGGGAAAAGTGAATACGTCCAACCTCTGCATAGAATATTGGCAGATATTCAATGTACACAAAAAAAACATCAGGATGGCCTCACCATTTATCTCTTCTGTAATGTTTACGGAAAATGAGAGAGTATGGTTAATATGTTTCCATATAGATAGGTTGTATTTCATATTAACTACACTGATGATATAAACGGTTTATTACACCAATCTGTTTGAATACCAGTATAAAGAATACTGCCCATATTGATAGTTTGTTACAGTTTTACACTCTCCTGTACCTCTAATAAACTCCAGCTCCAGTTCAGCTGTACTGAACTCATGTTGTTATGTTAATGATTAAGGACAACCCGAGGTTCTTTGCTTCAAAAAATGCGTCATGCCAACAAAAACAACCAGTCTAGGACACTGTGTTAGGAAATGAAGTCATATTCCGGGGAGCAGTTATTTGTTTGGATGAATGTCACAAGTAGAGTAATGAAACAAAAGGAGGCTAAATATCCAGCTGAATAAGTCTCCTAGTTACTGACAGATGGTTAACATTATTCAGCCAGTGATCCAAACCCAGCATCTACTTTATCTTTAAGTGTGTGCAGTATTGTCCTACTGTAACATGATAACCTAGTGTCCAAGGTCAGTTACCACCCATGACAGTCTAATATGGATGGGGACTCTCCTCATTTTCCTAATTTTCCATCTTTCACGATGGCCGCCAGAGTCACAACCTGAATGGAATGGAGATGTATGTGTGTTTGTATGTTTTTTATGTATTTACTGTATATGCATAAGTACAGACGTGACTGTGTGTGTGTGTGTGTTTGTATGTTTTTTATGTATTTACTGTATATGCATAAGTACAGACGTGACTGTGTGTGTGTGTGTGTTTGTATGTTTTTTATGTATTTACTGTATATGCATAAGTACAGACGTGACTGTGTGTGTGTGTTTTCTTGGTATGTTATCGTTTATCCTCCCTTCACAGCCTTGAACTTTGTCTACAGTAGGGAGCCTGCTACCAGGACACATAGACAGTTTGACCTGAGCGATATAGCCTGAGACCTCATTTCTTTCTTGGATGCTGTTCCTGTTATTCTTGTTTTTTAAGGCTGCCACCACAATCTGCAAATTGTTTCAGTTGGAGATGTGTGCTGTGAAAAGTGTTCTCTTGAAGTGTTCTTGTGCAGTAGCTTTGACATAAACTGGTGTCATTATGACTTTATAGACCAGAAAGCTCCCGGCAATATGACATGAAGATGAGATATTGCAGTCTACATATGGAAAGAAAGTACCCATACACGCTTCATCCCAGCTTGAACAAAAAGTAGGTCAATAAATAATCAGATCTGTGCAGAAACAGAGTGCTCCTTTTTCTTTATTTAAGACAAAAACAAGCTCACACTAAAAATCAGTCGTCTGAGTCCATATAATTAATCACAATAAATCAACATAGTCCGGAGATATAAAAAAGCTGTGTGATTTGTGTATTTACAATCATACAATTTCATAAATAAATACATCATATTTTCCAGTCAGGAATTACAGAACGTTTGTGTTATTCAACAGGCTGTCATCCTGCTAATGTAATGGCCATTGGTAGTGCCCTTATTATCTAAAAGGTTAAAGAAATGTAATTCTAGTAACATTTAATTCTCAAATTTGTGCTAAAAACCTAAGGTAATATAATAGATAGATAGATTTATGTGAAAGGTGACTATTTTGAAACTACTAAAGCATCTCAATATTGCATAATTCTGGAAAACCAAAGGCAGCGAACACAATTAACACAGTTAACTTGTAACTTGTATTTTGTGTATGTATGACACATTTACAACACAAAAAGACTTGTCAGACCAAAACGTCAGGCTTCAAGTAAAGTACCAATCACAGTGTAATGATTCTAAAATAAATATAAGCATTTTTTTATGTACATCAAATGTTTAACGGTGTACAAATTCTACACTGGGACATCATGACCAATTTTTGTTATGAATATTTACAAATACATTATGAACATAATATTTACATATTCATGATCTGCACTGTTGATGTTAGTTAACACACATTTCTGGATTTATTCCATATGGCTCTTGAATTAAACAATATGTTTAGCCCCAACCCCACGTTAAAAAAGGAAACATAAACAAACCCTTTCACTGACTCAACAATAATGTCTTTGTTAGACTTAGGCCATATGTAATTACCCAAACTCTCTGTCTGTCTAATACCTGTAACACTGTGACATCCTCAAGGTCAAACACATTTAATTGTAAACAGTTAGACACATTCATTTCACTCTGATCTCAGAGAAAGAGGTGTCAAACATTGTGGTCTAAAGCCACCTCAGCACTATCATTAGTATTTGAATAAATCATCTGGTTAAAAGGTTAGCAGCATTATATTTAATGCACTTGGACGGCCTCTATTTCAGTACCTAGAACCTAGAACTGTCCTAATCAGTTTTTACTTAGTCAAATAAATATCTCTCTCCAGTAAACAATTCTGTGAAAACCATTGAAAGGAAACTTGTGTTTCTGAATCTAAATGAAGACATGATATGCTTCACTCTTAGAATAAAGGGTTTTAAAATGGTTCAGCTGTCCCCATAGTAGAACCCTTTTTGGTTCCATGTAGAACCCTTTTGGATTCCACGTATAACCCTCTGTGGAAAGGGTTCTACCTGGAACCCAAAAGGGTTCTTCAAAGGGCTCTGCTATGGGGACAGCCCAATAACCCTTTTAGGTTCTAATAGCACCCTTTTTTTCTAAGAGTGTAGTCTGTGTACTACTGTTGCATGACACATGAACAATGAACATGGCTCTTATGGTCACATGGTCCCGTAAACCAATTTTTTAAGGCTTTCTGTCATAGAAGAATTACACAATTATATACTGCTCTCACACAGTTGGACAGGAAGCTTGAGAATGAGTGGATGACAGAAAGTTAGACAAGGGAGAAAATGAGAAAGTTACATCTCAGACAGACTGTCCTAAATCTACTGTCTTGGCTTGCAATTAAACACCATATTAGGGAAATTGACAGCAATAGTGTTACCAAGGCACATAGACATACAGTATAAGTGTCAATGGGTTTAACCGCCCATTTGGATAGTGCTCCACTAGTGAAGCAATGTGGACGATTGGTATAAAAAGCTATGATTTGACTTTGTCCCTGTCTGGTGATGTTATAGAGGTTAAATTGGCTCATGCATAGAATTCAAGACAACATTCACTATCAAAGGGTTTCATTTCAACAAGTGGCTCAGGTGTTAGTTTAAGTCAGATTTTGATATTAAAACAATTCAGGAACAAAGAAATTAGTCTAGACATAGTAAAAGATATGATCTGCTCATTATTTCTCAACATTTTGTCAGTCTCGGACATAAGTAAAATAAATACCTACGTTATTTACAATACCTAATTTCTGAATTCTACAATGAACAAGTATTTGATACACTGCCGATTTTGCAGGTTTTCCTACTTACAAAGCATGTAGAGGTCTGTAATTTTTATCATAGGTACACTTCAACTGTGAGAGACGGAATATAAAACAAAAATCCAGAAAATCACATTGTATCCGTTTTTTAAGTAATTAATTGGCATTTTATTGCATGACATAAGTATTTGATACATCAGAAAAGCAGAACTTGGGCCTCCCGGGTGGCGCAGTGGTTAAGGGCGCTGTACTGCAGCGCCAGCTGTGCCATCAGAGTCCTGGGTTCGCGCCCAGGCTCTGTCGTAACCGGCCGCGACCGGGAGGTCCGTGGGGCGATGCACAATTGGCCTAGCGTCGCCCGGGTTAGGGAGGGCTTGGTCGGTAGGGGTGTCCTTGTCTCATCGCGCACCAGCGACTCCTGTGGCGGGCTGGGCGCAGTGTACGCTAGCCAAGGTGGCCAGGTGCATGGTGTTTCCTCTGGCGCATTGGTGCGGCTGGCTTCCGGGTTGGATGTGCGCTGTGTTAAAGAAGCAGCGGCTTGGTTGGTTGTGTATCGGAGGACGCATGACTTTCAACCTTTGTCTCTCCCGAGCCCGTACGGGAGTTGTAGCGATGAGACAAGATAGTAGCTACTACAACAATTGGATACTATGAAATTGGGGAGAAAAAGGGGTAAAATTCAAAAGAAAAGCAGAACTTAATATTTGGTACAGAATCCTTTGTTTGCAATTACAGAGATCATATGTTTCCTGTAGTTCTTGACCAGGTTTGCACACACTGCAGCAGGGATTTTGGCCCACTCCTCCATACAGACCTTCTCCAGATCCTTCAGGTTTTGGAGCTGTCGCTGGGCAATACGGACTTTCAGCTCCCTCCAAAGATTTTCTATTCAGGTCTGGAGACAGGCTAAGCCACTCCAGGACCTTGAGATGCTTCTTACGGAGCCACTCCTTAGTTGCCCTGGCTGTGTGTTTCAGGTCGTTGTCATGCTGGAAGACCCAGCCACGACCAATCTTCAATGCTCTTACTGAGGGAAGGAATTTGCTGGCCAAGATCTCGCGATACATGGCCCCATCCATCCTCCCCTCAATACGGTGCAGTCGTCCTGTCCCCTTTGCAGAAAAGCATCCCCAAAGAATGATGTTTCCACCTCCATGCCTCACGGTTGGGATGGTGTTCCTGGGATTGTACTCATCCTTCTTTTTCCTCCAAACACAGCAAGTGGAGTTTAGACCAAAAAGCTCTATTTTTGTCTCATCAGACCATTATGACCTTCTCCCATTCCTCCTCTGGATCATCCAGATCGTCATTGGCAAACTTCAGACGGGCCTGGACATGTGCTGGCTTGAGCAGGGGGACCTTGCGTGCGCTGCAGGATTTTAATCCATTACGGCGTAGTGTGTTACTAATGGTTTGCTTTGAGACTGTGGTCCCAGCTCTCTCCTGTTCCTTGACCAGGTCCTGCCGTGCAGTTCTGGGCTGATCCCTCACCTTCCTCATGATCATTGATGCCCCACGAGGTGAGATCTTGCATGGAGCCCCAGACCGAGGGTGATTAACCGTCATCTTGAACTTCTTCCATTTTCTAATAATTGCGCCAACAGTTGTTGCCTTCTCACCAAGCTGCTTGCCTATTGTCCTGTAGCCCATCCCAGCCTTGTGCAGGTCTACAATTTATCCCTGATGTCCTTACACAGCTGTCTGGTCTTGTCCATTGTGGAGAGGTTGGAGTCTGTTTGATTGAATGTGTGGACAGGTGTCTTTTATACAGGTAACGAGTTCAAACAGGTGCAGTTAATACAGGAAATGAGTGGAGAACAGGAGGGCTTCTTAAAGAAAAACTAACAGGTCTGTGAGAGCCGGAATTCTTACTGGTTGGTAGGTGATCAAATACTTATGTCATGCAATAAAATGCTATTTAATTTCTTAAAAATCATACAATGTGATTTTCTGGATTTTAGATTCCGTCTCTCACAGTTGAAGTGTACCTATGATAAAAATTACAGACCTCTACATGCTTTGTAAGTAGGAAAACCTGAAAAATCGGCAGTGTATCAAATACTTGTTCTCCCCACTGTACGTAACAAGAAAGAGAGATTTTTCTCAATTCTAAGTGCTGTTAAATAAAGTTGCAGTCACCTCATATATCAAGGGCACTTCTTCACAAACACAACACCTTCAAATATTACAATTACATTACTGTTCTTTCATAATGGGGTTCAACTTCTGAACAGTCTTCTATTTGTAGGACATTTCACAGTTCAGACAAATAGTCTCTGAGAAAAATACTATGGTGTAGAATGAGCCAATAAAACTCAAGCTTGGTGGAGATGAGTTGATGGTCTCTTATGGCTCTGGATTGTGCACAAATGGGCAAGAAAGACACATGAATGAGAAATCTTCCTCCTTTTCCTGCTTTTCTTTCCAGAGCTTCCATTTGTCTTTGAGCACACAATGGTTTGGTCAGCGGTATGACACTTTCTCTGCCTTCTTATGTCTTTGAGGTTGTGAGGTTAAAAAAATTCAATAAGATTGTCCAGGTAGCTTATATAAAATGTTTCTCTTACTCCTCTGCTCTCTCCTCTTAAAGCGTTTGTGTTGGCAGGGAACGGCAGCACTACGGTCAAGCCTCATCATCAAGACTCACAATCTGTCTCTGAGGGGAAGGAAACAAAGAGGAATACATTAGGTCACTGAACTACAGCTACTGTACAACATACAATAGGCTACATATGCTAATACAAAAACACTAGCATACTCCAAGTGACATTGAGATTGAGTGTGTATGACAGATTGGCCTCTTACCGGTGGGTAGGAGTAGCCGTCTGGACTGTGGCTCCTGCATATGTGCACCTGGTCTTCAGTGGTCTTCTGGTAGACTGGGTTTTCAAAGTGAATGGTGTTGGTGTTCTTCAACCTGTAGTTCCTCCACAGCAGCACGGCACCAAAGGCCACCAGACACACAATGGCTGAGAGACAGAGAGAGACATAAAGGTCAGAGGTCAGTTGATACTAAAGTGGGGTTTTTAAATCATTGGCGTGTAATAATCATGCTAACTGTCAGTGATGTTAAAGCATCTTACCTATAGGAAGCCCGATGTATAAAGCTGCAGGGGTTGAAGGGGCTGTGGGTATAGCAGCAAATTCATGGATGGATGGACGGATGTCTGAAGGGCAAAACAAGACAGATTTAGACCAATGATACACCATGTCAAAGTGTGATGTTCCAGGAAAGTCTCACCTTTAAAAATATTCATTGCTGATAACTCCTGCATTTAATGAGAGCACACATTTAAGTCATGCTTACCCTGAGTGGTGACTTGAGGCACTGTGGTAGTCTGGGCCTGGGGGACCCTGGGTCTATCTGGCTGGGCAGGCTGGGGGTTGCGTGGCACAGGCTTGGTAGTGCGGGGAGGCGCAGGCGTAATTGTGGTAGCGATGATGGGGGCCTTAGTGGTGACGCGAGCTGGAGGTGCAGTGGGGGTGCGGGCGGGTGCCGGTGGGGGGTTGGAGGCGGGAACAATGGGCTTGATTGGAGCTGCATGTGTTGGTGCAGCTGGTCAATATACAGATAACACTTAGGTTAGATATTATACAGGAAGCAAGGGATCATATATTTCCCCTGTGTTATGCTACATTGAAAGGCTGAGGGTGCTAGCTAGATATATACCTGGTACACATTTCCTCATGTCTTTGGCCAGCAGCATGTTGTCAGGGCATGCACAGGTGTACTTGGGGGAATGTAGGCCCACCTGGGGGGCTGCCAGACACATGAACTCACAGCCTCCGTTGGCCACCTTGCACCAGTCCCTGCCTGGAGTGGGGCAGAGGGGAGGAGGGGATTAAGTCTGAGGACTGGTTTGTCTCAATAGAAAGCACATTGCTATTGCTATGCTACTACAGCATTTTAACTTAATTGTAATAGTCTGAGGCTCCAGACACAAAAATAGCACTTAGAATAAAACGCATCCCTGAGGTGCAACCGTCACCCCAAAACCCATTGGTGCCTAACTCCAAGGCTACTCTTGCATAAATAAACTACTGATCTAACTAACTATGGGGAGATTAAAAATCTGAGAGACCTGATACATACCAGTTGGCTGTTTGAGGTTGTGGTACAACACAATGTCCTCTGGGGATACCAGGTGCTCTGCCACAGGCTTGATGTCCCTGCCTGTCACACGGTTGGCACTCAGAATGGCATTGTTGCTGACATCAGTCCAAAACACTCTTTCCTACACACAGAATACACAGTACTCCATTTAAACATTTCTAATCTCTGCATAAACATATTAAATATATATGGTTATCTTCAGACTTATTTTCATTTAAAAGTTAAAGTTGTAATTTTGGCACTCACCTCAAACACAGTGATGCCTAGGGGATGGGCTAGCCTGTGTTCATCTATAATGAGTGTCCTTCGGCCGCCACCCTGGACGTCGATACTGGAGAGGGTGTGCAGCTTGGAGTCCACCCAGTACAGCCGCTGGTTCAGCAGGTCTGACCAGGGGATAGGACAAGAGAAACTAGTCAGACCAGAGTGACCATGCAGAAACACACACACAATTATGCATGCGCACCCTCACACACAAAGGTAAGTTATGAAAGTGCTCACCAAGGGTGATTCCATTGGGCCACACAATGTCGTCTGTGACCAGAGCAGCACGGTCTCCTCCATTCAGACCTCCCTTCTCAATCTTGGCTGGAGTTCCCCAGTCAGTCCAGTACATGAAGCTAGGAGGGCAGGAGAACACATTTATTGAAGCATGTCATCATTCAACAGATATCCTGTGTAGGCTCAATGTTTCAGTCATTATGCTCATTCCTGAAGCCAGTGTGGGACCTACTTGCTGTGGGGGTCGACCACAATAGCGCGGGGCTTGGCCAGGTCATTCTGGAAGAGAGTCTTGCGACGGCTCCCATTGGCGGTTGACACAGAGATGCTGCTGCGGATACTGTCGGTCCAGTAGATGTTGCCGTGGACCCAGTCAAAGGCGATGCCCTCCGGACCTTCGATGTCGCTGTCAATCACAACTTTGTGTTGCGCTGTGTCTGCAGCCAAGTCCATTGAGGTGCTGGATTGTAGGAGAAGGGTGGAAAATAGAGAGAAAATATATTTATTATACCATCATCGTCATTCTAATCATCATCCTCATCAAGATATCACTGGGAGCAATAGGAATACAACAGGGCTCTATGGATAAAGGTAACATGGAAGCTTTGCTCACCTGTAGATCTTCTTCTGGGAGAGGTCAGACCAGTAAATCTCCTTGGCAACCATGTCCATGTCCAGAGCCACTGCATTCTTCAGGTGGGGGATGACACGCGTGTACTCACTCTTGTCCAGTGTCATCTTCCTCACCTCATGGCGATTGGTGAAGAACAGATAGGCTACAGTGCCTGTGTGATCAGACGAGAGAGTATCGTTCCAATAACTGCAATGCATGACCCATGACGATATAAAAATAAACTTGATCAAAACATGAGCAAAGTAAGAATTCAATCTTTCTGATAAAATAATGTATATGTTGAAAGATAATGATTAAATAATTCCACTCTGAAACCTTAGAATAGTATGAAATGGATTAGAATCATAAAATTATAATCTGATGATGTGTGTAGTTTTAGTCAGAATTAGATGAAACAATGTATCTGTATAGTGGAAAAACACAGACTGTCTGAGCAAGGCGTAGTTTAGGGTTTGAACTTCAACTGTGTTTGGACCGACCTGGCTAGGCCTCTGGGAAATGTATTTTTATTCATTTATTTATTATTTTTTTATCTGTTATTTTACCAGGTAAGTTGAGCGATATTGTCATGTATTGTCATGTTGTGTCTTGTTTCTGTCCTTTCCCTTCACCCTGTCTCCCTCTGCTGGTCGTTATTAGGTTACCTTTTCTCCCCCTCTTTCCCCCAGCTGTTCCTTGTCTCCTCCTAACTACCTCGTCACCCCTTTTCCCACCTGTTCCCTTTTTCCCTCTGATTAGTCCTCTATATCTCTCTCTGTTTTTGTTCCTGTCTTTGTCGGATTCTTGTTTGTGTTTTTCATGCCTGAACCAGACTATCGTCATGTTTGCTGCAACCTTGTCCTGTCCTGTCGGAATCTGCCGGTCCATCTGAGCCTACCTATGTTTTGTTATTAAAGAAGTTCTGTTTACGTTAATTCGCTTTTGGGTCCTCATTCACGCACCGTAACAGATATGATAGCATAGGGAGTACTTCTCAAGGTTTTCCTAATCTCGGGGGAATGGAACTGTCGGCTGGGTAGTGATACACAGGGGTGAGAACTATGGAGAAGGATAAAACTCACCTACTGTTTGTGTGTATGTATGTGCGTAGGATACCTACTGTTTGTGTGGAAGTATGTGCGCAGCTATAAAATGGATGTCTTTGTATAATGGACTTCAGAACGTTCTCGTGAATAAACACTTTGATTTTTGTAAGCTGGGACTCTTGTCTGCTTCATTTAACCAGAATCTTACAAACTCTGGGTTGCAGACTGAGTAGATTAATTGAAGTTTATGAACATTGATAACAAAATTCACATAACACTTTCTTAGGTCCAATACTTACCGATGGCCTTGCAGGCTTTAGTGGCTGGGTCGACCTGGTAGCCCTCCTCACACTCACACTTGTAGCTGCCCATTTGATTGACACAGATCTGGCTGCAGATGTCTGGGTTGGCACACTCATCGATATCTGTGGGAAGAGGTACAGGACAGATATGACGTCTATGTAACTGGCACAGTGTTGGAGAAGGTAAACGGTGGCGTAGGGTCAGACGAAGGGTGTGTGACAGTAACAGCACTGAGTCATCATGGCCCCACAGGGAAGTGGTCCAGTCAGGACAGAGACCTTCTCAACCCAATAGCACCAGCTTTACACTGCCATACAGGATTGAACTAAGGCAAAGGTATCAATGGGCACATCGCCTGGCACTAGGCCAAAAGGATGTACAGTCTGAAGTCCACATTGGCAAGGACATCAGATCCAATATGGCTGCTGATTGAGCCAACTTTTTGGGCTCTGTGGACACACATGCAGCTATAGTGGAGTTTTACCTTCACAGCGTTTCTTGTCCGTCAGGTAGTAGCCGGTGGGGCATTGGCACTCATAGCCAATCTTCAGGTCATTGCAGATGTGTGAGCAGCCGCCATTGTTGTACAGGCACTCGTTGGAATCTGCAGGGAGGGTTAGAGGAGAGAAAAGTGACAGTTCAACACACCAGTCCACAACTCCTTCTTTCTTTCAGCAACCACAGCTAGATAGCATTCCCATGGTTTCCATCCAACTCATTTTACGTGAGAAGCTAACCATAGGCAAAACAATATTCCCCCTATGTACATGTTCCATCTTCATACTCACCACACTCTCTGAGAGGCTCATCTGACCAGTCCCTACAGTCACGCTGCTTGTCACACACCTTCTCCATGCTGATGCACTCCCCACTACGGCACTTAAACCTGGTGGGACCCTTGCAATGGCTCACTGTGGAGGAAAGGAGAGTGTGACTATAACACAAAGGAAGTATTACCATTCCAGTAGGTCACAGTAGTAGAAGCAGGGGTAGAAGATTTATGTGGGGCAAGCCTACCATTGACACAGCCAATTTCATCACTCAAGTCTCTGCAGTCGTACTGGCGGTTACATTGGCGACCGCCGTGGATACAGGTGCCATCACCGCATTGGAACTCATCGGGGCGGCAGGTGAGGCGGCCTATGGAGAGAAGGAGAAATTGAGAGGTCAGTCAAAAATCCATATGCAATTTACATATTAAAGACAGAAATTTTTAAAGCGAATATAGCTAACAGAAGTAATAAGAGAGAGGGAATGTACTCACTACAGTTGGTCTCGTCAGAGCGATCCAGGCAGTCGAATCCTCCATCACATTTCCAGCTGCTGTGGATACACTCCCCGCTGCCACATTGGAACTCCCGAAGGGAGCAGGGCTTGGGGGCACCCCCAGGGGCTCGCGTCCCACAGTTCTGGGGCCACTCGTCGGAGCCATCCGAGCAGTCAGCGTCTCCGTCGCAGGCCCACAGGCGCGGCACACACACAGAGTTGTTGCACTGGAAGGAGGTGGAGCTACAGGTGGTGGGTGGGCAGGAAGCCTCGTCGCTCCCGTCATCACAGTCCAACTCCTCATCACACACAAAAGAGGCCGACACACACTGGTTGTTACTGCAGCGGAATTTGTTATCTGTGCAGTGCTTGGGCGCTGTGGGAGGAACAGAGATGCGTGTGTTAGAGGGGAGCCTCATTTGTCAGGCTTATATCAGTTGGGAAAGAATGGGACTGAGAGGGAAAAAAGAGAGTAGATGAGAGAAGGGGCAATGTTGGGAGGTAAGTTGGGGAGAAGGGTATAATAGAGAGTGGAGAAGACAGGACCACTTACCACAGCTCTCCTCATCAACTCCATTCTCACAGTCTGCTTTGCCATCACAGAGCCAGGTACTGGGAACACACTGGTTCAGATGTCCACCACAGCTGAACTCTGTGGTTCTGCATGATCTGGCCACTACAGGTGCAAAAGAGAGAACAACCATCAGTTACTGAAACTGAAAAAGATGTTGAACTATAAGTGTGGTTCAATCCTCTATTGTATTCCTATTAGCTACGGCGGTATGTGTTACTCACAGCAGGTTCCGGGGAGCTCGTCAGTTCCATCTCCACAATCATCTGTGTCATCACACACCCATCTCAGCGTAATGCACTTCCCATTCCCACACAGAAACTGGCTGGTCCCGCATATTGTCTCTGTGTCTATAAGGGAAAAAACACACGTACCCACACGATCAGTCCATGACTATTCATTCTGGTGAACAACAAAATCTCAAAATCAAAATGGGCTTTAAGGAGCATTTAACTGACTTACATTTACAACCCCGGATCCATTGTATAATGGGACCAAAATCTCTCATGAATGAAACCAATTGCTGTTCTATTTATTTCTGGGAAGCACACAAACCAGACTCTTTCCAGAGAGGACACTGTATATAGCTGCACACTGATCTGGTACTTGTACTCCTGGCAAAGTACACAAATCAGACGCTTTCCCGAGAGGGGTTGCGTGGCATGGCAAGCCCATGGCACTGCAAAGCCTTAGCAGGATAGGACAACCAGTGGTATTTCTCTGCTTTATCATCTACATACTGTCAGGTCAGTCAAGAACACAACACATTATTTCAACACCTGTATCCTGACAATACAAACTACAGGAAAAGGAAAAAGTGTCTGTTTTCTGTAACTCTGTGGATGTTATCTGAGGCAAATACTTGAGCAGATCATAAATCATTAAAACAAAAGTGCCAGAGCAGGTTGATTCTGGTGGGTCTCATTTCCCAGCTTGCAGTCATATGTGACAGTGAGTGGGGGAGGGTCTGGCTGTTCAGTGGGCTATGGCAGGGATGCTGGTAACACATCAACAAAGAGGCAGGGGGATGGGTGGGAGAGGCCCATTATGACCCTCTCCCTCAACATACACACATATACATGTACAGACACATGCAAATTCCAACCTGCCTATAGAGGAGGAATGTGGAGAATCTACAACTCAAACACATTCACACACACACACACTAACGTTTACACCTGCCATTGGTAGTGGAGAATGTAGATTTTTGTCAGTAATTGGTTGGTGATGACTGAAGACAAATGACAAGAGATCGTAGACATACAGTACTGGCTGATGTTATGTTCTCCTTATTAACATCTTCATTATCCTCCATGCAGTTCTGAATGCTCTTCATCCATCAAACAAAGACCTTCTAGACCTCCTACAGCTCTCCACCCAACCCCCTATCTAAATCACCCTAGTTAGTGAACTGGAGGAACCAATTAAGACACTGTACTTTACATCAATGCCCCTGGCCGCAGAGATGACTCACAGCAGTGTCCAGATGCCACTGGGAATTATCCTGCACTTAGGCCTCAAAACACTAGATGGACACCTGTTTCTGATAGGAGCCAGAGGGAGGAGCTTGACCAGAGGGAGGAGCTTGAATCACATCACTGGTAGCTGATTGGGTCAAGCGGAAGGTTTGCATGACAGTAACAGTAGAGACAATAGTGGGCTAGGTATTCTTTTTACTGACCACTGAGGATGGATTTTCAAAACAGGACAGTTCCTGGGTGAGGTGAACCTTTAGTTTCTCACCAACGGTTTCAGTTTCAGGAACAATAATACCTACTGAATTGCACTTGTGTTATTTCAAGGAAGTAAATAAGGGAATTTGGAAAGATTTAACAATTTATGCTCATTGGAAGAAGGCCCATAGTTTGGCTTACATTTTCTTTGCTGAGATATTTTGGTCATAAACTGTGCTTTTTGTTCTGTTCTATTCAACAGCAGATCTGGGAAAGTGGATGGAAATGAAATGGGGCCATCTAGTACAGATATTTCTCTGTGAACAAACAGCATGAACATGAGAAGTCAATGTCCTCATTCACCATGTCTCCACAGCTGAACAGGTTACTGCCATTCCAGTTCTGGACCCAGCTGTCCCCATATAAGAGTGTACTATGAGCGGCTGTATTGGTGGGACCCTCTTCCATGTGCATTCCCTTTCTTTAAAGGTTTTATCATTAGTGACTTTAATCTTATCTTACCTGGTTGTCTTATCTATAGAGTTCCCTCATGAGTGAACAAGACAAGCCACAACATAAGAGCAAACCAACACGTGAATGAATACCCACACAACTGAGAGAGAACATAAAATAATACCCAGATGTGATCACATTTCCCACTGCCATCCCTTGGAAAACAGTTTGGGTTCTAGTAACTCACACAATATGACCCTCTAGGGCCAGGTGAGTATATTGACTTAATACCTGAAAACTCTAATCAAAAGCTATCAAAGTCTCTCTCTCTCTTTATCATATCCACCTGTCCTCATTCCCAGAGAGAAGTGATGGTCAGATGCAGGCGAATGCCCTGCCTTCAATAACATTTGGTTAGGCTTAAAGTTCAGTCCATCAAAGGCTCGGACTGACAAGGTTTACTGATTAACCTTGGGGAGAAATATAACGTGGCATGCTTGTTTGTCTGTCCTCTGATGTGTGGTGTGTTTAACTGATCTTCCGTTCTCTATCAGGACAAGCTGGAGGAGAGTAAACAGCTCTGCCCACTGTTTGATGAGCTATTGAAGCTGGCTAATAAAGAAAACATCTCTTAATATGACACTTAGAAGGCATGGACATGGTTCACAGATAGCATGATAAAGTGATTTGCACAGGCTTACAGTTAATCAGTACCACTTTCTAAATAGGTGATGGAACAGATATGAGATGGGGCATGTCATTCTGCAACTACTTTTATTTATCGCTCAGCACTCTCCATTTAGGCCCTCAGAAAATGTCAAGGCAAAAACTGTATTCTTTATGATTATTTGCAAAGAGTTTGAATCAAGTTCCCAGTGTGAGTCTCCCATTCGATGTCACATTCTCAATATATCTGCACGTTACTGATTGCGCAATATGAGGGCTGTCCGCTCCTCCTGATAAGACAATGGACAATGTGAGAATGAGCACAAACTGTTTCAGACTACTGACGCTCTCACAACAACACAACTCTGTTGTATCAATGGATAGGAGTGTGAGAGTCAGTTCCAACACGTTCCTGGCACTTTTTCCCAAACATTTCCATACTGGCCCCAACACTAACACTGGAAGTTATTGCATACAGGGCAGATGGTGTTGAACCAATACGTTGGAATGTTGCCTCAGGAGAAATACATAAAAGTCATGCTTTGTGGAGGTGGGCAAGAGGGATTCCTTTAATTCTCAAGGTGGCCCACCACAATGATGTCATAGGGCCATCAATGCATCATGAAAGGGTCAAAAACATGAGTGAACAACAGAGAATCTAGATTGAAATGTGACTGGTTATTACATCAGTTGATGAGAACACATATAGTCTATTGCAGCCTTGCTATGTAGCCTAATTATACAATAATTCACTTGTGATCTGCTGTACCTGAATTTGGAAGATTTTTGCACTTTAAAGCTAGAATGAGCAGTTGAAACAATAGAGCAAAACCCCACCCGTTTTGGTAAAAAGCTGAGGGATGGGCCTGAAGAAATGGAACCTCTCTCAAATTCAAAGACAGTGCCAGACTATGGATGCAAGGACTGACCATCCATGATATCAACATTATAGTTTGAACCACGTTTTGAGACTATGCAGGTTTTAATTTTTTTATTTAGCCTAAATTGTTTACAAACATTGGAGGGAAAAAAGCTTATATTTTGGGTTCTGATGGGGTTCAACAGCTGGACTAAGCTCATTAGGTATGCATAAGTGGCACAGTGGTCTAAGGCACTGCATCTCAATGCTAGAGGCATCACTACAGTCCCTGGTTCGAATCCAGGCTGCATCACAGCTGGCCATGATTGGGAGTTTGGCCCTGCAACGTCTGGGTTTGGCCAGGGTAGGCAGTCATTGTAAATAAGAATCTGTTCTTAAATTACTTGTCTAGTTAAATACAATTATAATCAATGGGTGTATATATAATTAGGTAGATACCCAAACCCAGTCATTGCGCTAATGCTAGTTAGCATTGGCTCGCTAAACTACCTCAAACGTCCTTCATACTGGCCACATGGTATCCACGAGTTCATCTGACTCTTGGCAAAATCCCATAGTATCCATTTAATTTATAAATCCTGAAATGGATGTAGGATTATAGCTTTAAAATAACAATAGCCTACTAACAAAATAATTGTCTTGCGCAAAAAAGTATTGCACAATAGTGCAAAACTGTAAACTGCCGCTCTTCTCAGCATGCACTACAATGCAAACATCCTTTAGCCTCGCCCGGCTCCAATTCCACAGCAAGCTTTCGGAAACGTCTTGTTGCACATTCTTAAATCTGATTGGCCACGGAATCTCATGGCCAACAACAAATCAGAGGCTTTTAACGTAGTTCATTCATACAAATTCCGGTAAAAATAGATAATGTAAATGTATCTAAAGGTACATGCGAGTGCAATGACAAAATAAATACTCGCCTACGCATTGTGTTCTGATAATAATAAGAAACCATTTGTGTTGCACACTATCGCAGCGTCTTCAAGATGCAACACAAATTTGACCTACATTCTACAAATAACAAGCCCCCTCCCCCGTCGTGATGCGTCAGGCGATGTCCAAGAGTGGGCTATTTAAACATTTCAAATCGTTTGATAACTTGATAATTTACGATAGACATAATATTTAACAAGAAGGTAGGCTGTGTTTAAAAATATACTTACTTTGCCACTATGTATTAGTGGAACAAATAACAAATAAACCAAATTAATTGGGAATTATTCCTAAATTTACGATATACTAGAGTAGACCTATGTTAGAATAAAGATACTTACTTGTTTGGACAACACAGCAAGCCAGGAACACCAACAGCACGCAAAGCAGCCGCCCCATAGTCTGCAGCCAAATTTTTAAAATGATTTACACTTTACTCTGACTGTCAATAAGGTATTATGATACAGCTATAACAATGTTAAAACGATTGTTTTATTTGAAAGTCACTGCTTCCAAGATGTTCAGTTCCTCTGCTCTTATGTTCTGGATTCAGATGCGCTTGGGACGAGAGGTTAGACAAAGATGCTCCTGACAGTGTAATCATGTTTGGCAATATCAGAGCAATTTCAATGTGGTCCAGTGGTGGGTTGGAATGGGAGGAGCCCAAGAAGCGTAGGGCGGGGTTTGGAGTGGTGTGATCTCTGGAATAGAGCCTCATTCCCGAAAGGCGTGTCTTCAGACGCTCTATTTTACTACTGTTTAACCCTTGAGTTTATTCTTAAAGCTCCCCCCCACACACACACGAGGCGGGCCTAGACATACCAATATTTGTCTATAAGCTCATTCTGACAGGCGCTTCTAAGTATTCAAAAGCAGGATCTCCCTGGTCAAAACAATAGATAAAGATTGTTTGAAGTTTTGGTCAAAACATGTTTCCTTGCTTTTCCGTGGAGTTGGTAAAAGTGGTAACTATAAAGGTGATTCTTATAGTGGTTCTACATTTCTATCTTGTGACATTTTGATAAAACTGTACATTTACATGACTCAGCTCAATCCAGACACAAACAGAAAATGACATAGGCTGTTGGGGTTCCTCGAGGTTGTCCCTATGAAATACAACAGCACTGAGTGGGGGGAGAGAAGAAAAATAAATAGGATGTTAGTGAACCAAACAATAAGCACAGAACATGTTATCAGGTCTATCATGATGGCCTTGATGACTAATTCTCATCTAGTTTGTACTTGCTCTATTTTTAATATTGATCTATCCAATGTCCATCAGTGTGCAATGACGCACCATCTCTTAAACAAAAGACAAAAACACCACAGCCAAACGACTGTGTTTTTCCCTCGTGGTCAGAGCGGCAACGCGTGACAACCCAAATAATAGCAAAACAAGAAGTCAAACTGCTCTAGTTCTCATGGGTCTGCTGCACCGACCAGTATTAGTATGACATCCTGCCATGCCTCTGTCAACCAGTAACTGACTACAGCTCCCTATCCTATTTCGGACCAAATAGAACAAGCTAAAAACTGTAATCTAATAGTGGCTTCACATCAGAGTTGAGGATCTAGCTACACACTGTAGCTGGAAAGAAAATGGCAGGAGAAGCCAAGGCTTTGATGATGACAGCAAATTATGTAGCTATTACCCTCTCTTTCTGAAGCAATGGTGTTTTATTTAGTAACAGAGAGTGGTAACACAGATGTAATCAAGATTATGTCAGACAGATTTGGATCATACTTCACTACATCAAGATGAAAGAGTAACAATTACATTTCATGTTACAATACCTTACATTATTTGGGTTGTCATTGCTAATTTATTTTTACTCCAGGATTGAGATGTATTTCCTTCACAGGGATTCTGAGAAAGCTGACCTAATATTTGAGACCAATAATAGGAGTTGACAGTCACACAACTCTCTGCCCTCTGGTGAGAGTGGGTCCTCTCAGTGACCGGCCCTTGAATAGCCCACCATGGGGCATGAAAGCTTCTGAAACTGTGCAAAGGAGAACCACAGAAGTGCCTAATGAGACTGTCACTAATTGTGCTGCCCTCACTGCTCCCGCTATTGGAATGCTGATGGAGCACATACAGTGACATTTCACATTCTTAAAATAAAGTGGTGATCCTAACTGACCTAAGACAGGGGATTTTTACTCGGATTAAATGTCAGGAATTGTGAAAAACTGATTTTAAATGTATTTGGCTAAGGTGTATGTAAACTTCCTACTTCAACTGTATATATCCTTCAAATGTTGATATTTGAGTGTTGACAACATTGCAAATGCTATATAGGCCTAAATAGCATTAACAATGATATACAGTTGAAGTCGGAAGTTTACATACACCTTAGCCAAATACGTTTAAAATCAGTTTTTCACAATTCCTGACATTTAATCCTAGTAACAATTCCCTGTCTTAAGTCAGTTAGGATCACTACTTTATTTTAAGAACGTGAAATATCAGAATAATAGTGGAGAGAATTATTTATTTCAGCTATAATTTCTTTCATCACATTCCCAGTGGGTCAAAAGTTTACACACAATCAATTAGTATTTCGTATCATTGCCTTTAAATTGTTTAACTTGGGTGAAACGTTTCAGGTAGCCTTCCACAAGCTTCCCACAATAAGTTGGGTGAATTTTGGCCCATTCCTCCTGACAGAGCTGGTGTAACTGAATCAGGTTTGTAGGCCTCCTTGCTCACACACGCTTTTTCAGTTCTGCCCACACATTTTCTATAGGATTGAGGTCAGGGCTTTGTGATGGCCACTCCAATACCTTGACTTTGTTGTGCTTAAGCCATTTTGCCACAACTTTGGAATTATGCTCGGGGTCATTGTCCACGTGGAAGACCCATTTGCGACCAAGCTTAACTTCCTGACTGATGTCTTGAGACGTTGCTTCAATATATCCACATAATTTTCCATCCTCATGATGCCATCTATTTTGTGAAGTGCACCAGTCCCTCCTGCAGCAAAGCACCCCACAACATGAGGCTGCCACCCCTGTGCTTCACAGTTGGGATGGTGTTCTTCGGCTTGCAAGCCTCTCCCTTTTTCCTCCAAACATAACGATGGTCATTACAGCCAAACAGTTCTATTTTTGTTTCATCAGACCAGAGGACATTTCTCCAAAAAGTACGATCTTTGTCTCCATGTGCAGTTGCAAACCGTAGTCTGGCTTTTTTATGGAGGTTTTGGAGCAGTGGCTTCTTCCTTGAAGAGCAGCCTTTCAGGTTATGTCGATATAGGACTCATTTTACTGTGGATATAGATACTTTTGTACCTGTTTCCTCCAGCATCTTCACAAGGTCCTTTGCTGTTGTTCTGGGATTGATTTGCACTTTTCGCACCAAAGAACGTTCATCTCTCGGAGACAGAAAGCGTCTCCTTCCTGAGCGGTATGACGGCTGCGTGGTCCCATGGTGTTTGTACTTGTATACTATTGTTTGTACAGATGAACGTGGTACCTTCAGGCATTTGGAAATGGCTCCCAAGGATAAACCAGACTTGTGGAGGTCTACAAAATATTTTTCTGAGGTGATTTCTTTTGATTTTCCCATGATGTCAAGCAAAGAGGCACTGAGTTTGAAGGTAGGCCTTGAAATACATCCACAGGTACACCTCCAATTGACTCAAATTATGCCAATTAGCCTATCAGAAGCTTCTGAAGCCATGACATCATTTTATGGAGTTTTCCAAGCTGTTTAAAGGCACAGCCAACTTACTGTATGTAAACTTCTGACCCACTGGAATTGCGATACAGTTAATTGTAAGTGAAATAATCTGTCTGTAAACAATTGTTGGAAAAATGTATTGTGTCATGCACAAAGTAGATGTCCTAACCGACCTGCCAAAACTATAGTTTATTAACAAGAAATTTGTGGAGTGGTTGAAAAACAAGTTTTAATGACTCCAACCTAAGTGTATGTAAACTTCTGACTTCAACTGTATATTGTTTTGTACTTAACTTGGCAAGTCAGTTAAGAACAAATTCTTATTATAATGACAGCCTACACCAGTCAAACCCAGACGACGCTGGGCCAATTGTGCGCCGCCCTATGGGACTCCCAATCACAGCCTGGTTGTGATACAGCGTGGATTCAAACCAGGGTGTCAGTAGTGATGCCTCCAGCACTGAGATGCAGTGCCTTAGACCGCTGCACCACTCAGGAGAATATGAGTGATAAAGTATTGTCACATTTAATTTGCTCTGTTAAACCTACCCTTTGGAATGATTTTGTTAGCAATGCTGAATAAAAACATAAACGCACATGTGAAGTGTTGGTCCCATGTTTCATGAGCTGAAATAAAAGATTCCATACATTTTCCATACAAAAGCTTATTTCTCTCAAATTTTGTGCACTAATTTGTTTACATCCCTGTTTGTGATCATTTCTCCTTTGCCAAGATAATCCATCCACCTGACAGTTGTAGCATAAATTTGAAGTAACTGATTAAATAGCATGATCATTACACAGGTCCACATTGTGCTGGGGACAATAAAAGGCCACTCTAAAATGTGAAGTTTTGTCACACAACACAATGCCACAGTTCTTCCATGGGCTGCACACTCGCCAGACATGTCACCCATTGAGCATGTTTGGGATGCTCTGGATCAACTTGTACGACAGCATGTTCCAGTTCCCACCAATATCCAGCAACTTGGCACAGCCATTGAAGATGAGTGGGACAACATTACACAGGCCATAATCAACAGCCTGATCAACTCTATGCGAAGGAGATGTGTTGGGTTGCAGGAGGCAATTGGTGGTCACACCAGATACTGACTGGTTTTCTGATCCACGCGCCTACTTTTTTTAAGGTATCTTTGACCAACAGATACTTATCTGTATTTCCAGTCATGTGAAATCCATAGATTGGGGACAAATGTATTTATTTAAATTGACGGATTTACTTGTATGAACTGTAACGCAGTAAAATCTTTGAAATTGTTGCATGTTGCGTTTTTATTTCTGTTCAGTGTATTTCATTTTTTAAGGCGAAGATCCCTCAAACAATCATTCCCACGACAGCACATTGGTAGTAGTCAGGGACAACCAAGATAGCGAAGCAGGGCTGGTTAAAGCCCTGGATGGGAGACCAAAGGGTTACTGTAGACATTCATTCTCCAGGAAGGGGTTCTGACCAGCCTGTGTTTTCTTCTGATAGTGGATATAACGTTGAAGATCTGACATTGTTTTAAATGTATTCTACATATTTTATACAAGTTTAATCTACTTTGGAATTTGGTTACCATGATAACAAAATCCTGTGGTTGACATTTCATTCTCAAAACAACAGTTTACATTGATGACCTTTTTCAAATCTAATGTATTTTCCATATAGATTCCACATCACAACACGTTGACAAATTAGACTGGAACAACGTCGATTCAACCAGTGTGTCCAGTGGGGTGGCTGGGAATGAGAGTCCTTTCTCCCTCACAAGAGAGGAGAGATGAGAGTCAGATCAGGATCCTCCAGCTGCAGTAGAGCCTGTTGGCCCAGATATCCATCTTGACAGACCTGGGAAGCATATGCTGCGTAGACATTGGGTGCCTTGCACTAGATGTACTATAGTAAGTTAAAATGAGGAAAGCACTAGGTTCTTGGCATGTAGACTAACTAGTCTGATGTTTCATGTGGAGGCCTTCACTTAGCAAAACATCAGTATGTAGACAACAGGGCAATCCATCACCAACCAACTGGAAGGACTGACATTATTTATTTCCCAAGACTTAACTATCAAACACCAGAAAACACATGGCTCTAATATCTCAATACAAAAGCATAGTTTTATTTCTAATGGGAGGGAAGCATACCACTTTTAGAATTATTTTACAATGGTCTGCCCTTGGACAATTGGATGAGGCAGAGATAAGTGATACATTGGGTGGATACTGAATAATATATAGTAAAATGACTACATTGTCCTCAAATGAGAGTTTGTGTCCAACACTCAAGGTCACTTCTGTTGGAACCATGCTATCCAGCTTTCTCTCGTATGTCACGAGTCTTGGAGATATGACAATGTGAGACAACTTGTGTAGATACATGTTGAAACATATAACCACTGGTTGCAGCCCCTCTGCCTTGCCCTCCACTCAACCCCTCAAGACAGCTCACATCCATGACACACCCCTTGTTCATAACAGACCGTCTCCTCTGCCTGCCTGCCGAGCAGTGGGAGGAACTGTTCCACTGGTTCTTCCACCCCTATGGTGAGCCAGCTGTAAATCCTGTACACTGATCTGTTGGTTTCAACCATCACATTCTTGCCCATCTTCCATATCTCTTCAGATTTCACCTCAACTTCACCACTCCTGACCATCATCCCTCCTAGCAAAGAAGCTTTCTTATTGGAATGTATCTGATCAATGATGTTTTTTTTTTTATCACAAAATAAACCGGCCATGTTAACCTATACACATAGGATAATAAGAAGGCTAGTCAGAGGTTGGTCTCAGTGCAGTCAGAATCTCTGCCATCATGGTTAAATGCGGTGACGGTAGCTCTTTAGAGTCACTTAAAATGAGTTGACAAACCATTTGAGGAGAGAACAGACTACTGCAGATCCATTAAAAAACGTTTCACTGAAAAATGACTTTCCACACACACAAAAAAAATTATTTGTCCAGGTGTTAAGACATGAGCCCATGGCTGGAACAAAGCAGTGTGAGGGGGAGCGGGAAAAAACAGCAGGGTCAATGAGTGACCTGAGGAAGAAGAAACTGATGTGTATCTGAGATCAGAGGCATGGAAGCCCTGGCAGGATCTCACACATGCCCAGAGTAACATTGTTTAAAATACAACTGTGTGAGTGCTAAAAGCCTTTAAAAGCACTGTGGCCTAAAATACATAATTTATATAATTCAGTTTATCATAGCAAACTAGCGTTAATTTAGTGGTCAGCATGTTTACAGTTCAGACTCAAGGAGAAAATCTTCAACCTAAACAACAAAACACCTACATTTTCAACCCATGGCTTTTCATCCAGAGGCATTCAGTACTGTTATCTGGTCAAGGTGAGAGGGCCATCTAGTGTACATACAAGATAACTACAGTTAGTCAAAGATGGCTTAACAAGTTCATTCCTTTCAGCACATTTAGGATACAGCAATCAATCATGTGTAGTGCATAAAGTGAATAAAGACAACAGCAGAGAGGAAAGTTTAATTACGAGACGCCTTTATTGTACTTTTTGGAATCCAGTGACAGACGTGAGACAGAGTCCCGCCCTTCCCTTCTCACTTGTAGCCGGAGGAAGGCCTAAGGGGGAACGTACCGTTTATCTCACTTGTATTCTTAAATTAAACAGAGATATAATAGAACGACACACCCAAGTGCATTTCCACAGACCAAACGACATGCATTCAGGGGACTTAGAAACCACAGCGACTCCGGTCACACAGCTCCATCTCAAAGGAAACAAAACAAACTCACTTAAAAAGTCAGCAAACTCTCCCTGTGGTCCACGATCAGTCTGCTAATCAAACCTTGTCCACCTTAAATCACTTTCAGGAGAAAACAACAAGGCAAAAAGACATACAGTCCAGCTATTCATACCAGGATTGCTTAAATATGTAAGTGTTTTTTTTATAATTTGTGTTTTTTTTAATTGATGGTGTATTTTAATTATGGAATACATTTCTCACTAAAAATCATCTCATCTAGGTAAAACTAGGCCCCTCTCCACTGGCTTGTCTCCCTGCTATAGAATCTAGGTAAAATATAGAAGTTCCAGTCAAGGGTGTCAGTGGGCCGTTGGTCCTCACAGAACAGGAGTGGTTCAGTTCAGTCCTCCTCACTGCCGCTGGCCGAACCCGCCTGGAACAGAAGCCCGAAGAAAAAACACTTAATCCTACAACCCAATACAACATAGCTTGTTGATCACCAGCCTAGTCTACTGTAGACGTTTAAGAAAACATTTCTGAAAACAAATGTAAGTGTTAAATAAAAAAATGTTTTTTAAATACTGCTGCTCTGAGTTGCATACGTTAATCAGTGTTGCTAGACAGCCTTCTGTGCAAAGAGCTTAGAAGAGGTCAACTTCAGTCAGTACAGTAGACCGCTTCGATAGGAAGTTTAAATTGACAGTTAAGTAGTGTCTCAATGTATTTGTGCGTGTCTTACCTCCTCCTGCTCCTCCTCGCTGTCGTCATCGCTCACCACAGGTTTGGCCCGGGAGCCACGGCCCCTCCGGCGCTGGCCCTTCCCTCTGCCCTCCTTCTCCTTCCTCCCCAGCTTAATCTTCACCTTCACTGAACGAGCTGAAAGAGAGGGAGAGATAAAGAAAGAAGCATGGACACAAATCCATGAGTACACAATTCCTCAAAAGTACAACAAATGATTAAATAGTTTAAAGGGGCAATCCCTGATTGCAACATCTATTTTTGGACTTTTAAATGAATGATTTACACCCATTGATTCTTGAAGAATATAAGATTAAATTGTCACATTCCACCAGAACCCAAAATATAATCTTGTTTATCTCCTTTGTAAACAATGTAATAGTAAACAAACACTATACCGCCTCAAAACATGGTTAAAACTATAATTATGTATTCATAGCTCAGTCTATGAATTTGAGAGTGGTTTCAACAGCCCCATCAGTCAGCTATTTACCAAACACTGGTGGGGGGAGGGTGGGATGCGTTGTTGTTTGAGCGGCAGATTGCCTTTTTAACAGTGGACTATGACACTAAGTGCATATGTAAATACTGTAACACTCACATTCAGACTCAGAGCCTTCGTCCACCTCCTCCTCTTCTTCCTCACTGTCCTCCCCCTCACTCTCCTCCTCCTTCTCCTTTTCAATCTTCTGCCGGACGCTGGTGAAGACTGACTGCAGTACGATGGAGTCCTCATAGATCTGGGGGGGGGGGGGTTGAGAGACGTTTCTTCAGAGTATGAGAGGTTCAATTCACCATAAAAAGGTTGTGACAAGTCTCCTCAGATCTGTAATACATTGGACTGTAACAGGCCATCCATATCCCAGCACCCACACAGCGTTGTCTTATCATGCCCAACAACGGTCTGTCCTCTCCTCACTCCCTCCCTGTTGCCGGACACTCACCAGAGAGCCCTCCAGGTTGAAGGTCTGAGCGTTACTACACAGCAGCATCACATCCTTCTCCAGGTCATTCAGGCTGCGGTACTTATGGCTGCGGATCCTCTCCTGGAGGGGAACAGAGGAGAGGACATCAGAATAATGATCAGACCAGTCTAGAACAACACAGGACTGAGAAGATCAGAACTAGACAGCTAGATGTGACTTGTCAGTCCCCTAACCTCCCAGAAGGACTGTTTTACAGAATGCGATTCCCTAGTCGATTCCCGCAATGTCTAATATTAAAGAAGTCTCGAGGTATTGCTCGCCTGAGGGAGAGTACCTTATGATAAGCTGTAGACCACACTATCTACCAAGAGAGTTCTCATCTATATTATTCGTAGCCTTCTATTTACCACCACAGACCAATGCCGGCACTAAGAACGCAATCAACAAACTCCATAAGGCCATAAGCAAACAAGAAAATGCTCATCCAGAAGCGGCGCTTCTAGTGGCCGGGGACATAAATGCAGGCTAACTTAAATCAGTTTTACCAGCATGTCACATGTGCAACCAGAGAAAAAATAAATAATTCTAGACCACCTTTACTCCACACACAGAGGTTCATACAAAGCTCTCCCCTGCCTTCCATTTGGCAAATCTGACCATAATTCTATCTTCCTGATTCCTTCTTACAAGCTAAAACTAAAGCAGGAAGTACTAGTGACTCACTCAATACGTAAGTGGTCAGATGACGCGGATGCTACGCTACAGGACTATTTGCTAGCACAGAGTGGAATATGTTCCGGGATTCATCCAATGGCATTGAGGGGTATCCCACCTCATTCTTCGGCTTCATCAATAAGTGAATCGACGACGACGCGCCCCCCCCCCCCCACAGTGACCGTACGTACCGATCCCAACCAGAGGTAATGGATTACAGGCAACATCCGCAGCGAGCTAAAGGCTAGAGCTGACGCTTTCAAGGAGCGGGACACTAATCCGGACGCTTATAAGAAATCCCGCTATGCCTTCAGACGAACCATCAAACAAGCAAAGCGTCAAAACAGGACTAAGATTGAATCCTACTACACCGGCTCTGACGCTCGTCGGATATGGCAGGGTTTGAAAACTATTACGGACTACAAAGGGAAACCCAGACGCGGGCTGCCCAGTGTACCAGACGAGCTAAATGCCTTTAATGCTTGCTTCGAGGCAAGCAACAATGAAGTATGCACGAGAGAACCAGCTGTTCTGGATGACTGTGTGATAATGCTCTCGGTAGCTGATGTGAGTAAGACCTTTAAACAGGTCAACATTCACAAAGCCGCGGTGCCAGACGGATTACCAGGAGGTGTACTCACAGAATGCATGGACCAACTGTCAAGTGACTTAACTGACATTTCTCAACCTCTCCTTGACCGAGTCTGTAATACATATATGTTTCAAGCAGACCACCATAGTCCCTGTGCCCAAGGAAGCGAAGGTAACCTGCCTAAATGATTACCACCCCGTAGCACTCACGTTGGTAGCCATGAAGTGCTACCCACCTGAACAAAAGGAACACCTATGTGAGAATGCTGTTCATTGACTACAGCGTAGTGTTCAACACCTTAGTGCCCACAAAGCTCATCACTAAACTAAGGACCCTGGGACTAAACACCTCCCTCTGCAACTGGATCCTGGACTTCCTGACGGGCCGCCTCCAGGTGGTAAGGGTAGGTAACACTACGTCTGCCGCGCTGATCCTCAACACTGGGACCCCTCAGGGGTGTGTACTTAGTTCCCTCCTGTACTCCAACACCATAATTAAGTTTGCTGACGACAACAGTGGTAGGCCTGAATACCAACAACGGTGAGACAGCCTATAGGGAAGAGGTCAGAGAGCAAGAGCAAGAGAAAGGAGCTGATTATGGACTACAGGAAAAAACGGTCCGGACAGGCCCTCATTAACTGTAGTGGAGCGGGTCGAGAGTTTCAAGTTCCTTGGTGTCCACGTCACCAACAAACTATCATGGTCCAAACACACCAAGACAGTCATGAAGAGGGCACGACAAAACCTATTTCCCCTAAGGAGTCTGAAAAGATTTGGCATGGGACCCTAGATCCTCAAAAGGTTCTACAGCTGCACCATCAAGAGCAACCTGACCGGTTGCATCACCGCCTGGTATGGCTACTGCTCGGCATCTGACCCTAAGGCGCTACAGAGGGTAGTGTGTACATCAGTGGGCCAAGCTTTATGCCATACAGGACCTATATAATAGGCGGTGTCAGAAGAAAGCCCATCAAATTGTCAGAGACAACAGTCACCCAAGTCCTAGACTGTTTTCTCTGCTACCACACGGCAAGCGGTACCGGAGCGACAAGTCCAGGATCAAAAGGCTTCTTAACAGCTACTACCCCCCAAGCCATAAGACTGCTAAACAGTTCGTCAAATGGCCACCTGACTATTTACATTAACACCCCCCTCTTCCCTCCATTTGTTTTGTACACTGCTGCTACTCACTATTTATTATCTATGCATAGTCACTTCACCCCTACCTACATGTACAAATTACCTCAACTAACCTGTACCACCGCACACTGACTCGGTACCAGCGCCCCCGTATATAGCCTCGTTATTGTTATTTTATTGTTATATTTATTACTTTAGTTTATTTGGTAAATATTTTCTTAACTCTTCTTGAACTGCACTGTTGGTTAAGGGCTTGTAAGTAAGCATTTCACAGTAAGGTCTAAACTTGTTATAGTCGGAGCATGTGACAAAAAGTTTGATTTGATTTAGTCTTATAACCGATACATTAAAGGGTTAGCACCATACCTTAATCTTCCTGAAGTCGACAGGTTTGCGGATGAGCTCGTAGTACTCAGGCAACTCCTTGCGGGAGGGCAGCTGGATGAAGACTTCACTCAGCTGGCGCCCATTGCTGCTGTGAAATAGGAGAACAGGGAAACTCCGGGATTAGTCCACCTCAACATGCTCTGCTCTGACCGTTACATGACAAAACAGGTTGTGTTTGTGTATGTTGTCATGTGCTGATCTTCACTGAGTTGTCATCCAGACATAGGAGCCCACCAACTCACCCGTCCTTGTACTTGATGACAGTGTCCACCACCTTCTTCATCTTCTTGGTGAGGGATGGGGGGTTAGGGGACAGTTTTTCAGCCGGAGGGCGCCCGCGTTTCTTGGCCTTCTTGACCTCCTCATCCTTGTCACGGCTGCGACCACCGCTGGAGCTGGGCGTGGCCGAGCCGGGCATGTCGTCACGGTCTCGCTTGCGCTTCCGGGTCGTCTTCTTGTGACGCACCTCCTCCTCAAGGTCCTCCAGATTACCGTCCTCTATGGCCTGTTGGAGGGGGAACCACACATCAGCATTGCAGGTCATAGACCATAGATCTCAGTTATAGGACTTTCAATTATTAGTTAAATCATTTTTCAACTACAACAGCTGGATAGTCGACCTTGAGCCACTGCTTCTCTGTGAGTGAGTCGCTGTAGTCCACCTCCTTACGCTGGCGAGAGCCGCGACCAAACATCTTCTCCTCCTCCTCCTCACAGGTGAGCCTCTCCACCTCGGCATCATCCTTTAGGATCCAGGTGGGCAGCTCGTCATCCTCCATCAGACGGGGCTTTCTCTTGGGGTTGCGGGCGTCCTCGCGGCGCCGGTCCAGGTCCATACGCTGGAAGGGGGAGGTACAGTGTAAGAAAAGAGGGGGAAACAACAGTTGAAGAATGGTAGATTTCCATCTTAAGTCTATGCATGGGTGTCATTTTATGTCAGACTTGAGGTTGTGTCAAAGCCTCCAACAGGGCAGTCTTCAGTCTAGAGGTTGACCGTGAAGCCTCCAGTTGCCTCAAGCAAGACTCGGACTACATTTCTGTAAATCCTGAAGAACTATGGGACTGACCATGAACTGGTCAAACTCCTCCTCGCTTCTGGCAATCATCTGGTTGACGGTCTCATCATCAGGCACCTCGTCCTCCTCCTGTAGACAATAGAAAGGGTGAACACAGGGCTGTTAGTGGTGCCTCAGTCTCTGAACTAGAATTATTGAATGCTTAACAGTTATGTTAGTATCATATAAAGTGCATTGTAATATGTAGCACATGATGTATTGGAGTAAATCTCCTACAATATGTGTGATGCATACGTCTACCAGGAAACCACTGCTCCTACTAACTGTATAGATAGTAGCCGTCCTAGCTGGAAGTCTGTTCTATGTTATTATACAAGACCGTAATTAAATAAATAAAAAGTTGCATTTTTAAAGAAAACGCAGGAAGAGGAGAAGAGGGGAAACCAAACCTAAAAAAAGGAACAACCCCTAAATCCAGAAGGTAGAGAGGAGGAGGAGGAGAGAAAAGTAAAGAAAGGTTAAATGGTAGGGAGGCGTGTGGGTGGTTGGGTAGTGTGGTGGACGGTCATGATCACACCCACCAACGCCCCCCCAGCGCGCCAGCCCCCCGGGGCCCCGACCTCGTCCTGTTCCTCATGCTCCAGGATGGCCTGCAGGAAGGCACGGCGCTCGTGACTCGACGACTTCTGGTCGAACATGCCGGCCTGGATGACCTTCTGGTCCACGTTCAGCTTGTACTTGGCCGCCGCCAGGATCTTCTCCTCCACACTTTGAACGGTGCAGAGACGCAACACACGCACCTCGTTCCGCTGCCCGATACGGTGGGCTCTGTCCTGGGCCTGCAGATCCTGTACAGGGGAGGGAGAGAGAAAGAGAGGGGTGAGTGATCAGAGTTAGGGGGAGGGCAGGACATGGGAGTTGGCTATGTTACCTCACAAAATCACCTCAATAGCCACTAATCCTAGCTGTTTTCTAAATATATATCAATAACTCCAGTGAGATTCCTAGATCAGACAGTAGAGGGTAATGAGCTGAACCTGATGTGGGTTCCAGTCGGAGTCAAAGATGACCACAGTGTCAGCAGACTGAAGGTTGAGGCCCAGCCCGCCGGCCCTGGTGCTGAGCAGGAACACAAAGTACTGAGAGGCGGGGTCATTGAAGGTCTTCAAAAGCATCCCACGATCCTCAGCCTTGGTGGTTCCTATGGACAACGACCAATGGTGTTAGTTACCAAGACAACAGCAGGAGGGATGCAAGTAACATGAGCTCGTGAACGTACACCAGCCTCCCCACATCACAATGTTGAGCCATTGTGTTCTATTAAACTGCATACTACAAGTACAAAACAAACCCTACACATAGTTCTGTATTTCTCATAGTACAAAGTACTTCTGGAATTTGTCTTGAATTTATTTTCCCAGCACCAGCCAAAATAACTATCCTATCCCGCCTCTCACCATCCAGACGCAGGTACTTAAAGTTGCGCCAGCCAAAGTAGTCCTCCATGATGGTCATGGTGGAAGTCATCTGACAGAAGAGCAGGACCTTGTGGTCGGTGACCATCAGCTTGGGCAGGATACGGTCTAGCAGCTCAAACTTCCCAGCGGCGCGGTACAGATCAGGTCTGGAGGAGGCAGGGGATGAGAACAGAGGGGTGGATGAGGGAACGCGCCACACATAGTAAGATCAACCACAGCACCATGAAGCATCAACATGCAACGTCAGCAGATGCTTTGCTTACCCAGACACTACGCCTCCAGTGAATCCCAAATGCTCAGAGAAGGACTCCTGTGAACAGACGAATCACAACTTTTCGGTTAAAATGAGAAGCTATAAACACAATCTTACACTTCAGTCAACATCTCTTCTCAATTCATGGAGGAGTTGAGGTGGGCCCTTGCACTGTACCTCGATCTGCTGGAACATGTAGGGATGGTTACAGATCTTCCTCAGCTGCATGATGGTGTTCATCAGGGTCTTGGTGCCTCCTTTACCCTGAAACACAACACTCTGCACTTAGTCATCCTGTAGTACCCATCTAAACAGCCCAGTATAACTGACCCCCAGTCAGTTGTTAGGGGGTGTATGGAGAGCAGTGAGGGGGTTCTCTACTCCTCCTTACCTTCTTGTCTTTCTCAGAGCCGTCGGTGAGCAGCACACCCTTAGCCTGCATGTGTCTGTACAGCACTCTCTGCAGGGCCGACATGTCACACTTGATCACATACTCCACCTGGGGAACACACACACACACACACACACACACGAGAGAACAGAAAGAATCAAATAATCAATTGATTGATCTTCATTGTCCTTGGCTACTGAAAGTCAAGTGATTGACAGGAGTCAGACCTTCTCAGGCAGCTGGGACTCCACTTCCTTTTTCAGTCTGCGCAGCAGGAAGGGGCGGAGCACTTTGTGCAAACGACGGATAATCAGGATGGTCTCTTCCTCGTTCAGATCCACCTGGGGTCGAGAGAGAGGGAGGGGGGGGGGGGGGGGGGGGGGGGGGTGTAAGAGTCCAGCCATGATGACCCCAATGTCTCCAGAACACCCTTCTCCACGGCCCTGACTAACTCACCTTCTCTCCGGTCATGACTAACTCACCTTCCCCACAGCCCTGACTAACTCACCTTCTCCACGGCCCTGACTAACTCACCTTTTCTCCGGTCATGACTAACTCACCTTCCCCATGGCCCTGACTAACTCACCTTCCCCACGGCCCTGACTAACTCACCTTCCCCACGGCCCTGACTAACTCACCTTCCCCACGGCCCTGACTAACTCACCTTCCCCACGGCCCTGACTAACTCACCTTCCCCACGGCCCTGACTAACTCAACTTCCCCACGGCCCTGACTAACTCACCTTCCCCACGGCCCTGACTAACTCACCTTCCCCACGGCCCTGACTAACTCACCTTCTCTCCGGTCATGGCGAAGGGGGCGTTGAACCACTGCTCGAAGGTTGTGCAGGACTTGAAGATGGTCGGCAGCAGGAAGTTGAGCAGGGCCCAGAGCTCCGGCAGCTTGTTCTGCAGCGGGGTGCCGGTCAGCAGCAGACGCCGCGGGGCCAGGTAGTGGGTGTTCAGAACCACAGTCAGCTTACAGTGGTGGTTTTTCATACGGTGGCCCTCGTCCACTATCATGTACTTCCATCGCAGCTGAGAGGGAAAGAGTACCGTGGCATGAGAAGATGACATGGAAGTTTCCATAGGTTCACCTGTCTGACTAGGGCCATTTCTAAGGCGGTGTACTATTGCACAGGGTGATTTGAAGAGGTGGGTCCCTACCTTAGCCAGCACTTGCTTGTCTTTGATGATGTACTCGTAGGTGGTGAGCAGTACGTTGAACTTGCCGCTGCGCAGGATGGGGAGGAATGCCCGGCGAGCTTGTGGGGAGCCCTGGACAGAGACATAGTAGAACACACATCAACTTGACATCTACAGAACACTGTAATCAAAGGATATTCACATGTACATGCGGACTGCCTACTATGCAATTGTCAAACTTCACCCTGGAAGAAGGGTTGAAAGGGGCTACTCACTTTGTAAGAGACTTTCACCACCGTTGGAGCCCACTTATCAAACTCATACACCCAGTTGGACAGAGTTCTGAAAACAAAGACGGGAGATAAATGGATAAACATACACTTTCTCTGTCCACCTCAAGGTCGCACTGACATAAAACAAGGCAAAAATATCGATGACTGTGGAAAATACCTATAACAGCCCTTCTGGGCTTGTATCTGTATAATTACAGAACATCTCGATTGAAACAACAGAAATACTGCATCATCCCCGGTCTATAAAGGAGCAGAGAAGTGACTAGAGGAAAGGAGAGGCAGAGGGACTCACGAGAGGGGCACGATGATGAGGAAGGGGCCGTTGATGCGCTTGTGCTCCATGAGGTAGGTGATGAGGCCGATGGTCTGGATGGTCTTGCCCAGACCCATCTCATCAGCCAGGATCCCATTCAGGTTGTTGTTGTACAGAGACACCAGCCACTCCAAGCCCTTGATCTTAGATGTGAGAGGGACACAAACCAGTCATTCTACTGTCTCACATGGTCATCAGGTACACATGGCTTTGGTCAGGTGTTATCTCTTCTTTTTTTGACCTCGTTACTTCTTGTAAGCATTGTGAAAGGTAATGAAACACTACAGCGTGCATTGTGTATGGGAAATCATGTTACTGTGACGTGGGTAGACTGTGTACCTGGTAATGTTTGAGCTGCCCGTTGACCAGCAGTGTGGACTGTTTGTCCACCGTCTCAGTGACGGCGTGGGCCACAGCATAGTATGACTGCAGGCCTCGGGCGAACGCCGCCTCGGCACTGTTATACTCATCATCCACATCCTGCTTGGCTCCTTCGATGATGTAGCGGGCGTCGACCTCGGACACGTCCTCTGTGTCGGGGTCTGGGATTTTCTTTTTCTCCTCAGTGGGAGCCTGGGAGGGCTGGGGCTCCTCCTCTTCCTCCTGAGGGGTGCGGAGCAAGAGGATGGACTCAGATACAGACGCCACACAGCCTGGCTCAAATTGTCTCAGCTAAGGTCAAGTCAAAAGACGTTATCGAATCGGAATAAAATATTCTTTATGGAAACTAGAACACAGCTTGTCCCATGAACTGGTCAGGATTAAGATTTATCTGGAAAAGATCTCTGTTCCAGTAAAGATATTTACCGCACAATATGTTTTGATTTACATTAATATAAGCTTTATAGTACACAATGCAGAGAAAGGGTTACATTAGTTTGGGCTTGGCAATGGCCTAGTTTCTGATAGCCCAAGGCAAGAGTGGTACGCCTCTGAACAGACTCCACACGCAAGGTCTCATCCACAGCGGTCTGCTTACATTTATTTAAAGGTGACTTGAGGTTTACGATATACATATATTAAAGGGGAAAGTGGGGGGTAAGCACAGCATTGCGGTCTCTGTAAGGTACATACCTCCTCTTCCTCTGAGCCACTGTCCTCGCTGTCTGAACGAGGAGCCACTTCATACCTGCAGGAGACAAGTTTTAATGATTAGTTGTGATGCCCGATGAAATTGTTTTGAGATGACAGTGTTTATGTACTTATGGCTAAGCAACAGTGTGAAAGACATTTAGAATTGTACAATGTTCATCCTTTCCAAAGGAAAATGGTATTTCACATTCCTCAGGCTCGTGTCGCCGTCATTATTATTATTATTCCCACAGTCTGGGTAAACAAGCGTGTGTTCTAGCTAGCTGTGTTTAACTGACCCAGGGTTCATCTCCAGCCAGGTGTCCAGCTGGCCAGCCCGGGGCGCATCCAGCCCCGTCAGGATCTTCCCACTATCTACATGGATCACCTTCACAGGCAGGTCACTCATCTGACTGGTCTCATCCAGAGGCTGAGAGTGGAAGAGAGTGGAAGAGGGAGTGAGTGAGAAATTGACTGGAAACTGTGTGATATATTATTACCTGTCAATATGATAATTTCATAGTAAATTAAACAAGTATTCCTGTGGCCTTGTGAAAAACAGGGAGCCTGGAAACAATGCTACCTTTTAGTTTCTTATCAACACATCATGAGGCAAATGGCCTATTACCAGACATGAAAAGGGCCTATTTGTTAAAATGTTGAGTGATGGGGCTTGCATTCATTCATTATATTGTTCTTCATGAACTGATGGCACTTTGTAAAAAATCTTGGGGGGAAATTATTGTCTGGATTTTATCGGGACCAAATCTTTCACTGGGATCTGAAACTCACCTCTCCGTCGGGTCCCAGGGCAGGAGGCTGGCCCTCCCCACTCTCTGGCTTCTAGGGAACATGAACATCAGTTTCTCATATTACAATGACAGGCTCAACAACATAAACACAGGGGGCCGCATATCGCAGTAAAACACAAGGCAACACAATAAAACAAATGGAACTTCAGAAAGATGCACTTTCAACATTTGGCCTCATTCTTCACCTTCTTCTTCTTTTTCTTCTTCTTCTTATCCTTGAGGGCCTGATCAGCCTTGTGGGCTCTGACCAGATCGGTGAGGTTGGCCACGTACTCGTCTGTCTGCTGCAGCAGGTAGGCCAGGCGCTTGTCTTTCTTCTGGTCAATCAGCTTACGGTAGCCCTCCTCATCTTCAGCCTAGGGAAGGACACACATTGACTACAGGTGTTAGAGGCACTGGGTGTGAGAGTAGATCTATGGCTATTTAATAGTGAGTGTATAAACGAGCACGCAGCTGTGTGGTCACTCACCATCAGCCTCCTCATTCTCTCCTTCTCAATGCGCTCGTTCTCCTTCTTCTGCTCACGCTCAGTGTTGGCGTGGTACGTGGCCACAGCTTTGGTGGCCTTCTGGAGCTTGGCTGTGATGGAGCGGTGGTACTCCTTGAAGTCTTTAGCATGCTGCAGGATGCTGTTAAGGTATTCCTACACAAAAACCTCAGAATATTAGTGTCTATACAATACAACACAAAGCACTGGAGGCACAAGTATGTGAGGATCACCTGACATCTAGATTGTGAACTTCAGTCCCGACCCCTCTGTGTACCTGGCGTTTCTGCCCCGACCCCTCTGTGTACCTGGCGTTTCTGCCCCGACCCCTCTGTGTACCTGGCGTTTCTGCCCCGACCCCTCTGTGTACCTGGCGTTTCTGCCCCGACCCCTCTGTGTACCTGGCGTTTCTGCCCCGACCCCTCTGTGTACCTGCCGTTTCTGTCCCGACCCCTCTGTGTACCTGGTGTTTCTGGCGTCGTTTGCGCTCCTGTTCAATCTTCTGTTGCTTCTCCAGTTTCTCTGTGATGCGGGCCTCACGGAGGGATTGCCGCTTGCTGCGCTTGTAGGCCTTAGCATTGAGGGCCGTCTCCAGGGCCGTGTCACGACGCATACACACCACTACCTCCTGACGCAGTTGTCTCTGGAAATTTAGCAGCCTCAGGGCCTTGAGCTCGATGTTGGCTTTGGTGCGCAGGTCTCCGGCCAGAGACCCTGGTAGATGCTCCAGCTCCTGGATACGGTGGGTGATACGAGCCTGCAGCCTGTACTCTCTCTCCTGGAGGATCTCTACTGGGTCCAGGCCACGGGGCTTCTGGATGGGCGTGATGCGGTTCTGTTTCTGGTGCAGCACCATGGGTGGGGGCTGGAGGGGCTGCCCAGGGGACTGGGTCTGGGGGGGCATTACCGGGGAGGCAGCAGGGGGCACGGAGGGGGGAGCAGGGGAGGGTCTGCCAGTGGGCTGAGGGGGAATCAGCTTCTGGGGGGCACTGGATGGAGCAGCAGCATTCACCATGGGCCCTAGAATATATGGCATTGAAAGAGTTTAGTTCTACCATCCCACAGAGTGTTTTGGTGCAATGATTATCTGTTCAATATGTGTGTATTAATTTTTATTTAACTAGGCAAGTCAGTTAAGAACTAATTCTTATTTACAATGACGGCCAACCCTTGCGATAGGTCTGGTGAAATTATCAGCTCAGGAAAGAGAAGAACATGGACTAAAAACACTACAGACTAGTGCCTTCTCACACACAGGTAAATCACTGCCCAGGGGTCAAGCTGAGGCTCACCTTCGGGCCATTGTTTAGGGGGGCCATTGGTGGGCTGGCCCTGCATACCAGGAGGAACACCCGAGGGTCCTGGAGGAGGCATGTTTGGGCCTACCATTCCTGCAAGATGACATTAGATATGATCAGACACTACCTGGGCATTCATGCCTACTGAAGTCTAGTTAAAGTAGAAAATGGTGCCTGAACTGAGAACATGTGTTCAAGTTTCACCACCAGGGGTCCGTGTTAAGCATTCAAATTATTTATTTGAGACAGACAGCATGTGTGTGTCATTCATAGGGTTGCAAAACCCATTGACAGACTGTGAAGCATAACCTTGTACACCCCCCCCTCACCATGAGGTCTGTTGTAGTTTGCTGGTGGCTGTCCAGGCCCCGCTCCAGGCCCAGAGGAGGGGGACATGTTGGGCATCCCTGTCTGCTGCTGCATCCCTGGCATGGGCCTCTTACCCTGCACAGCCATCTGCAGGTGGTCTGGTAGGGGCTGGCTGCGAGCCAGCATCTTGTAGGCCATGATCTGGGCCCTGAGCTGGTGTAGCTGGTTTTGGTTGAAGGGGGTGGGTCCACCAGGCCCAACCCCGCCTGGCCCAGAACCACCACTTGGACCTGGGACCCCAACACGGTTCTGCTGGCCCATGGACTGGGGGTCACCGCCCTCCATGGGGACACCTGGGCCAGAGGGCATCATGGGGCCCGCGGGAGGGCCGTTGGCTGGCACAGGGCTGGGAGAGTGCTCAGATCCCCCCAGTGGAGAGGGGTAGCCTTGGGAGGAGAGACAACAGCACATGTGAGAAAAGTCATCTTCCCTGGGAATGGTAGGGCATGACTGTCCCTTTATCCGAGAACAGTGGGAAACTGATTTGAATGACCAATAAAATGGCTAGACATCGAAATTGGTGGCAGAATGGATGCTAACAGACTAGAATAAATGTTAACCAAATCCAGACTGGTATTATGATTATGAGCTGGACTGGCGAAACAAACACTTTACAAATCAGTCTCTAACAGACATGCACACATTACAGCTGAGCCTCGCCCTCTGTCACACCAGTCAATACAGGATAGAACAGTCAACAGAAAAACACAATTTCCTGTGTTACAGTATTTCAACAGCCCCTCTGTCCCTCTCTCCTTGGTGACTGAGTAGTTTTGTAGCAGACAGCTGCCACCAGCATTGTCTGAAAGGAGAAGCCCCTTCCCCTGCCCCTCCACTGAGCGTCTGCTGCTCACGCTACCCAACAAAACGACAGAAGTGAAAGAAGAGAAACTAGCTGGTTGAGTTCACAGTACAAGTGCACACAAGTCTACACGAGTTAGCATTCTCTTTCGGGTAATCAGCTTTAAAAACAATTGTGCTTAAGTCTAAAATCATAAGCATCATATTTAGATAATATGGAAAGCTAATAAGTTAACCTTTTGTGTAAAGCTCCTTCAATAACAGAGTCAATGTTTCCTCTATCCAATCTAATCAGTACCCCATGGTATGGTACCTTGTGAATGTTGATCCATGGGGCTAGGAGGGGGTCCCATTCCAATGTGGCCTCCACCTGGTCTCATGCCCATGTTCTTCATTGGTCCATAGCGAGGGTCATCAGACATGCCCTTCTCATGCATGCCTTCCATAGGCTGGGAGAAGACAACACACAGTAATACATTGACATAAGCATGTCCTACTTAGACAGCACATACATTTCTTATGTACAGTAAAGGATGAATAGATTAATGCAAAAAAAGCATCATAAAATGGTACCGCAGACCATAGAAGACATTTTACATACATTACAGTTATGGATATGCCCATTTTCTGTCTTACTTTGTGCATCTGATGCATATTCTCCTGAGGATATCCTGAGGGCCCCTGTTGTGGGTGGGAGTGTCCAGAGGCTGGGGGACCTGGGCTGGGTCCCATCATGCTATGAGCAGAGCCTGGGGAAGGGCTGGGTCCCCTCATGGCTCCTGGAGAAGGCCCCGGTCCTGGAGAGGGGCCCGGCCGAGGCGTCCCTCCCATGGGGGGGTCTGGGGTGGACATCTCTCAGCTGAGTCTGAGAATTTGACAGCACCAAGCTCCACTCTGCAGAGAGGACAAATTACAGATGATACTGTGCTCAGTTGTTGACAAATTTCGCAATATTTGTTTGCGTTAGTTGGCTGTACCTGCACCAAATCTCCAGTGGTTTTCCTTCATAGCTTGTTGTCCATTATCTTTTTAAATAGGGAGGCTTTTTTTGTTGCAATTTTATTTCCATGATGGCTCAAACAACATGTTTTCTAATGACTCTTGTCCCGCCGCAGCAGACATATGGTATTATAATTGGATTTTAAGGCACGTATAAATATCCTGCTTAATATAATAATTGTGTCATTATCACAAAACAACTGCATTATACTTAAATACTTCAACGTCAACCAGTAAAATGGCTCTTTGGCTGGCTTTTGCTACAGCATTCATCAATGAGCGTTAGCATTCTAGCTAACAATTGATGCATCCAAAATAGTTATTTTGCAAAGACGACAACCAAATATAATCTTAGCAACTTTCAAGTAAGAATCAAAACATAAATCTTGGCTATGTTGAATGGGCGCAGATGGTAACAGATTCTTACTGCAGCCAAGAGTCACGCGCATCTGTGTATAGAATCATGAGAATCACAATAAATAATGTATCGGCACCTAAGTATCGTGAGGTCCCTGGCAATTCCCAGCCCTAGTGCGTACCAGATGATCTCTATGTTGCCATCATCCACAAATTGACTTTGTGTTCTCTGAGCTTTGGGTTCTCGGATGTGCCCAAATTACCCAAAATACACCAGTTCGTTTGAATAACAAGATCCAATTCTCAAGATAGCCTTTTTTGTAGTCATTTGAGTATGTTTTGTGTTAATATGCACACCTGGCACAAATATACACAAGTAGGATAAGAAAAAAGTAGAAATTTGACACTAGACTGGTAGAACCTGAAAGCACAGTTCACACATCTCCTGAGTTAGTTTATTTGAAAGCCATTTTCTGCTTCAGTCACAAGGTGGCTCATTTTGTCAAGATATTAGCCCAAGCATTCTCAACTTAAGACAAAAGTGTGAGTGTGTAGGCAACTACACATCAGCCACACTGACTCTCAACATGCCCCCCCCCAGGGGTGTGTGCGCTTCATTAAAGAATGAATATGTTCCACACACACTAACAGTCCCGAAGAAGCCACGACAATGCCTCTTCCCCCACAGGAGGCTGAAAAGATTTAGCAAGGGCCCTCAAAAAGTTATACTGCTGCACCATTGAGAGCATCTTGACTGGCTGCATCATCGCTTGGCATCCAAATGCAAGGCACTACTAGTGCGTAAGGCACCGTTCATCACAGGGGCCGACATCCCTGAATTCCATGACGTCTATGCCAGGCAGGGTCAGAGGAAGGCCCCAGAAAATGTCAGACTCAAGCTACCCAAGTAATAGACTGTTCTTTCTGCTACTGCATGGGAAGTGGTACCAACATGGCAAGTCTGGAACCAACAGGACCCATAACAGTTTCTACCCCCAAGCCATAAGACTGCTAAACAGTTAACAAAATAGCTACACAGAGTGTCTGCATTGACCCCCTTCAGCAGTAACTCCGACTCATCATATACACTGCTGCTACTGCTTATTATTTATCCTGTTGCCTAGTCACTTTACCCTTACCTATTTGTACATAGCTAATTCCCTCGTACCCCTGCACATCGACTCGGTACGGGAACCTCGTGTATGTTATCGTTACTCTGTGTATTTTGGCAATTTTTCTCTACATTGTTGGGAAGTTAGTCTACACCTGTTAGTTATGAAGCATTTGATTTGTTGAAAGACACCAATGTTCTGTTTATCTTCAGTTTGTACAGGCCTACCTAAAATTATCTGGATGATTACATGAAGTGGTCTGCCTTTGATAATACAACCCATATCACAAATAAATTATAAATGGTATACTTTTATTAATAATTGCTTTCCTCAAATCTAATAATTGCACATAGATAGTTGGACAGAAATATGCTCCAATGACTAAATATGTTTTTCCAGTGTGTGGCGATTGACAGAATGACGAGTTCTTGTTTGAAAACCTTACACTCAGACGAGGTGATTCAGATGATGCTGCCCAGCAGCAGCTGCATGCATAAAAAGAACCCCCATACACTCCCGACAGAATAAACAACATAAAAGGTAAACAGCAACCATGATGTGTGGATGAAGTTGTCGACATCATGACATTCATGTTAGTGAGACGAGTAACGCTATTTAAACGATTGAGAGTGGAATCTATTGTCGTTCCTCCTCACTAGATATTGTTATGTTAACAGTTATGTCCAAGGACTGATGCATTCTCTTTGGTGAGACAGTAGTAGCTTGATACTGTAAACCCTGCTACCGGCGACTTGACTTTAGTAAAACACGGATATTTAGCTAGCTAGTGGAACATAGTTGCCGGTTGCAGTTGGTAATCGTAGCAATTGAATTACGGTAGCTAACTAATTAATTAGACTTCGTTAACTACTTGCTTAATATTTAGTTATAGAAGCTAACAAACCAACGTTATAAAAAACAGTTAACGGATGCTAAACTAATGTGGTGTACGGTGTAGTTAGCATAGCTTGACCTGGCTAGAAAGCTATCTATGTATAGTAACTCAGTTCCGTTTACAACACAGGTTAGAAACCATTCACTCATGTGATGTGCTAACAAACATTGTTTTCTAGCTACATAATAAATGTATAACATGAAAACTAAAAACACAAAGAAACACTGCCAGACAGTTGGCTAACGTTAGCTGGTATAGTCTCTACTAGCCGAACATGCTGTCGTTACCAAATGTATGGTGAGAATTGGGTTATTTTGCTGACTTTGGAGATGCAGCAAGAGAGTAAAAGTTAAATAATCATTTCAGTTGATTGATCCAACCTGCATCCCGTACCCCCGCTCTAGCTAGACAGATACATTTACAAAAAAACACAATTCATTCATTTCACTCTGCCGCCAGTCTGCATTGCAGACAAGACAAAAAAAAAATGTCGGTCTAGATACTAACGTTCCTTCCAACGATAAACAAAAGAAAGAAACTGAAATTATGTAACAATAAGCTGAATAAGGATACCATCGAGGAAGTCTTAAAAAATACAACTTTTGAATCTGACTTACATTGAAATCACCCTTCGCCGATAGGTCCCTTCGATTTCCAACGCTAGCCAGAAACAAAGAGCGACCTAGCCTGTTAGCATTTATTCTCTCACCACCCCCACTTCTCGTCTGATTGTATCGCCAAGGAACGGCCTTCACTACAGCAACGGTGATACAAGAGCGCCCCTACACGTTCATCCCCCATGAACGACTGGAAAATCAACGCATGCCCAGTCTAGGCCCCATTGCAGAGAAGAATGCGGGCGAAGTATGTCGACGTGGGGGATGGGTGTACAAGTTATTATAGAACAGCACTATTACATGTAGTAAAATAAGATGAGGGGTCCTTGTTGATTGTAGTCTTTGACAGTAACAATTAAATTAATTGAGTTCCGTTTACATAGATTTTTTCTGCCTGAATAAAATGTGCAATGTCAAAAAAGCATTTGCCGATATCAACACTAGTTTTTATTTTATTTAACTAGGCAAGTCAGTTACATTCTTATTTACAATGACGGCCAAACCCGGACGACACTGGGCCTATTGTGCCACCCTATGGGACTCCCAATCACAGCCGGTTGTGATACAGCCTGGATTTGAACCAGGGTGTCTGTAGTGACGCCTCTAGCACTGAGATGTAATGCCTTAGACCGCAGCGGCACTCGGGCTCGCCACTCAGTAGATGGCGTAGTAAAGGCCTGGGCCTTCAGCAAATGACTTGTGCGAGAATGATACCATAAAGACATAGAAGAGCCTTGTCTAGAATAACGCCTGAGCTGCAAAATAGAAAGTAAACATGATTTAGGCTAGGCCTATTCCACCATCTAAATATGTGTGTTATTTAATGGCCCATTGTTTTATTTGGATAGGCCTAAATTAAACATTGATTTATTAAAATAGGCAACTTGAGATACTTTTGAATACACACATGGATTTCAATAAACAAACAGATAAGACTGTTGTTCTATTCTCTTTGATTTAGTTCCTATTACAACTCAGACCATAGACAGAATGGATGACATACTGACTGAACTGAATGAAGGATTAATTAAATGTTGAAATATGTGGGAATGAGTTGCACGCATCGTGCATGCTCGGTACTTTATTTGGCTATTCGGCAAATAGGCCTACATTAGGGTATAATGACTATGGCTGCATGCCTCCAGAGGGACATAGTGCTGTGGTATTGCATGGAGATCACAAGCTCTTCAACTGGGCAGCAGTTTCACAATGGAGGGAATAGCCTACACGGAGACTACTTAAAACCACTGCAACAGAGTTATTGTAAAGTGTGGGAATAAGATCATGCTATTGGGTGATGGGTAACGATGCTTCGTGGGTGACTGGTGTTGATGTGTGCAGGGGGTCCCTGTTTCGCGCCCGGGTATGGGCGAGTGGACGGTCTAAAGTAGTAACATAACTTTAGACCGTCCGGGCGCGAAACAGGGATCCTCTGCACACATCAACAACAGTCACCCACGAAGCATCGTTACCCATCGCTCCACAAAAGCCGCGGCACTTGCAGAGCAAGGGGAACCACTACTTCAAGGTCTCAGAGCAAGTGACGTCACCGATTGAAGCGCGCACCGCTTACTAAGCTAGCCGTTTCACATCCGTTACACTAGACTTAGCCTACGTTTAATCTCTCCCTTGTTCATTTTAAAAGGCCATATGTTCATGACCTGATTCATATAAATCATGTAAAATTATTTTAAATTCATATTAACCCCTCCTACAGAATATGCTTTGGCAAGATTGAGTTGATTAAATAAATGTCAAAATATTCTAAAAATATTATTGAGTGGCAAAGTCTCTAGTGGTCATACATAATTCATAGATTCACCAAACATCTATGTTTCATTATTCCTGGTATATACTACTGGTTATGATTGCAGACAGAGAATGGGATGGTGCAGGACTAATTAGTCATATGTTGATAAGGTGCATGCATGGGGATGTCCACGACACCCAGAAATATGCCCATGCTGTATTGATTCACCAAGCTAACTGAAACTTCACTGTTGTAGGCATAATACACACGCTGGCAAACAAATCCATTACATTAGCTACCTAAATGTGAAGTAAACTCAACTGAGGAGTAATAGAGAATGGAGACTTTTAACTTGAAAACGTGCAGGATAACTTTCCGGTTTCTCCCCGGCTTCAATGTATTTATTTATTTTCACTGTGTTACACTTGTTCGTGTAGCACTCCTCACAGGCAGTTTGGTGTACGTTTTTTTTTTGACGGTGCCATGAAACTGCCAATACTCTGAAAGTTATTATTGTATGTCAGAATTTCAACAAAATTTGTTCAAGCCTAAAATGTTAGTCCGTAATCGTAACATGGTGTTTCTATGTTCACAGATTAAATTTCACGTTTGCATTTTACGCATGGCTTTTCTAACGATCCTAACAATTTATGTATGGATTTTCTTACGATCCTAACGATACGTACGTTAAACCTTTTGGCAGCTATCTGGCTCCATAGAAAACCTGTGACATTTACCTGGATCTCACTCTGCAAGTAGCACTGCTGGGTCATTTGAAAAATCAGTTAATCAATCAATCAATAATACTCTTATGCAAAACAAATTATATTTAATTTACAATCTGTTGAAACTATGAGAATAGAAAGGTTCTGAACTTTTGTGAAACATCACAGTACAGTTGAAAAATATATGGCAAATAGACATTAAAACTAGATGGTGTTCAGAGATGGATGGGAGGGGTTGAGAGGAGCTGAAGGTTGGGACTAAAAATAACAAAAAACAAGATAAAGTAAAATGTACTGTGTCCGTAAAATGTAGAGGATATAGTATGTATAAGCTGTAAGTAGAAGTGTTGTCCATTAGTTTAATCCAATTAGGGGAGGGGTGGTAGGGTTATGGGAAAATAATAAACTGACAATATATAACAAATATTTATATACATAAAACCTGTCAAAAGTTGACACACCTACTCATTCAAGGGTTTTTCTTTATTTGTACTATTCATTGTAGAATAATAGTGAAGACATCAAAACTATGAAATCATGCAGTAACCAAAAGTGTTAAACAAATCAAAATATGTAATATTTTTCAAAGTAGCCATCCTTTGCCTTGATGACAGCTTTACACAATCTTGGCATTCTCTCAACCAGCTTCATGAGGTAGTCACCTGGAATGCTTTTCCAACAGTCTAAGAAGTTCCCACATATGCTGAACACTTGTTGGCTGCTTATCTTCACTATGCAGTCCAACTCATCCCCAACCATCTCAATTGATTTGAGGTCGGGTGATTGTGGAGGCCAGGTCATCTGATGCAGCACTCCATCACTCTCCTTCTTGGTCAAATAGACCTTACACAGCCTGAAGGTGTGTTGGTTCATTGTCCTGTTGAAAAACAAATGATAGCCCCACTAAGCGCAAACCAGATGAAATGGCGTATCGCTGAAGAATGCTGTCGTAGCCATGCTGGTTAAGTGTGCCTTGAATTCTAAATAAATCAGTGTCACCAGCAAAGCACCCCCACAACATCACACCACCTCCTCCATGCTTCACAGTGGGAACCACACATGCAGATATCATCCGTTCACCTACTCTGCATCTCCCGAAGACACGGCGGTTGGAACCACAAATCTCAAATTTGGACTCATCAGACCAAAGGACAGATTTCCAAAGTCTAATATCCATTGCTCGTGTTTCTTGGCCCAAGCAAGTCGCTTCTTCTTATTGGTGTCTTTTAGTAGTGGTTTCTGTGCAGCAGTGTTGAGATGTCTGTTACTTGAACTATGTGAAGCATTTATATGGGCTGCAATCATTTATATGGACACTGTGCTATCTAACCTCCAAACAAGCTTCAATGCCATACAACACTCCTTCCGTGGCCTCCAACTGTTCTTAAACGCTAGTAAAACCAAATGCCTACTTTTCAACCGTTCGCTGCCTGCACCCGCACGCCCGACTAGCATCACCACCCTGGAAGGTTCCGACCTACAATATGTGGACATCTACAAGTACCTAGGTGTCTGGCTAGACTGCAAACTCTCCTTTCAGACTCATATCAAACATCTCCAATCCAAAATCAAATCTAGAGTCGGCTTTCTATTTCGCAACAAAGCCTCCTTCACTCACGCCGCAAAACTTACCCTAGTAAAACTGACTATCCTACCGATCCTCGACTTCGGTGATGTCATCTACAAAATAGGTTCCAATACTCTACTCAGCAAACTAGATGCAGTTTATCAGTGCCATCCGTTTTGTTACGAAAGCACCTTATACCACCCACCACTGCGACCTGTATGCTCTAGTCAGCTGGCCCTCGCTACATGTTCGTCGCCAGACCCACTGGCTCCAGGTCATCTACAAGTCTATGCTAGGTAAAGCTCCGCCTTATCTCAGTTCACTGGTCACGATGGCAACACCCACCCGTAGCACGCGCTCCAGCAGGTGTATCTCACTGATCATCCCTAAAGCTAAAACCTCATTTGGCCGCCTTTCCTTCCAGTTCTCTGCTGCCTGTGACTGGAACGAATTACAAAAATCGCTGAAGTTGGAGATAACTTTAAACATCTGCTATCTGAGCAGCTAACCGATCGCTGCAGCTGTACATAGTCCATCGGTATATAGCCCACCCAATTTACCTACCTCATCCCCATACTGTTTATTTGATTTACTTTTCTGCTCTTTTGCACACCAGTATCTCTACCTGCACATGTTCATCTGATCATTTATCACTCCAGTGTTAATCTGCTAAATTGTAATTATTCACTCCTATGGCCTATTTATTGCCTACCTCATGCCTTTTGCACACAATGTATATAGATTATTTTTTTTCTACTATGTTATTGACTTGTTTATTGTTTACTCCATGTGTAACTCTGTTGTCTGTTCACACTGCTATGCTTTATCTTGGCCAGGTCGCAGTTGCAAATGAGAACTTGTTCTCAACTAGCCTACCTGGTTAAATAAAGGTGAAATAAAAATAAAATAAAAATCTGAGGTGCAGTTAATTGCTGATTTTTGAGGCTGGTAACTGTAATGAATGACCATGTCTTAAAGGAAATATGGTCTATCATTTCTCTTTGCTTATTTGAGCTGTTCTTACCATAATATGGACTTGGTATTTTACCAAATAGGGCTATCTTCTGTATACCACCCCGACCTTCTCACAACACAACTGATTGGCTCAAGCGCATTAACATTATCAAGGCACACTTGTTAATTGAAATGCATTTCAGGTGACTACCTCATGAAGCTGGTTGAGAGAATGCAAAGAGTGTGAAAAGCTGTCATCTACTTTGAAGAATCTCAAATATATTTAGATTTGTTTAACACTTTTTTGGTTACTACATGATTCCATGTGTTATTTCATAGTTTAAGTCTATACTATTATTCTACAATGTAGAAAATAGTACCTTTAAAAAAAAAATTCGAACAAGTAGGTGTATACAGCCAAAAAATATATGTGGGATTGGAAATTATGCAGATATTTACACTGATAGAAGCCACAATCTATCTGCAACATTTGAGCTGATCTAACCCCCCTGCCAATTATGTAGACTACATGACCAAAAGTATGTGGACACGTGCTCTTTGAACATCTCATTCCAAAATCATGGGCATTAATATGGAGTTGGTCCCCCCTTTGCTGCTATAACAGCCTCAACTCTTCTGGGAAGGCTTTCCACTAGATGTTGGAACATTGCTGCGGGGACTTGCTTCCATTCAGCCATAAGAGCATTAGTGAGGTCAGGCACTGATGTTGGCCGATTAGGCCTGGCTCGCAGTCTGCGTTCCAATTCATCCCAAAGGTGTTCGATGGGATTGAGGTCAGGGCTTTGTGCAGGCCAGTCAAGTTCTTCCACACCGATCTCGGTAAACCATTTCTGTATGGACCTCGCTTTGTGCATGGGGCCATTGTCATGCTGAAACAGGAAAGGGCCTTCCCCAAACTGTTGCCACAAAGTTGGAAGCACAGAATCGTCTAGAATGTCATTGTATGCTGTAGCGTTAAGATTTCCCTTCACTGGAACTAAGGGGCCTAACCCGAACCATGAAAAACATCCCCAGACCATTATTCCTCCTCCGCCAAACTTTACAGTTGGAACTATGCATTCAGTCAGGTAGCTTTCTCCTGGCATCCGCCAAAGCCAGATTCGTCCGTCGGACTGCCAGATGGTGAAGCGTGATTCATCACTCCAGAGAACGCGTTTCCACTGCTCCAGAGTCCAATGGCGGCGAGCTTTACACCACTCCAGCCGACGCTTGGCATTACGCATGGTGATCATAGGCTTGTGTGCGGCTGCTCGGCCATGGAAACCCATTTCATGAAGCTCCCGATGAACAGTTCTTGTGCTGACGTTGCTTCCAGAGGCAGTTTGAAACTCGGTAGTGAGTGTTGGACCGGAGGACAGATGATTTTTACTCGCTACGTGCCTCAGCACTCGAGCCTGCAGCCTGTACTCTCTCTCCTGGAGGATCTCTACTGGGTCCAGGCCATGGGGCTTCTGGATGGGCGTGATGCAGTTCTGTTTTTGGTGCAGCACCATGGGTGGGGGCTGGGGGGAGGGGGGAGCAGAGGAGGGTCTGCCAGTGGGCTGAGGGGGAATCAGCTTCTGGGGGGCACTGGATGGAGCAGCAGCATTCACCATGGGCCCTAGAATACATGGCATTGAAAGAGTTATTAGTTCTACCATTGATTCCACAGTGTTTTGGTGCAATTATTATCTGTTAAATATGCGTGTATTCCTTGTTTAGTTTTTTATTTAACTAGGCAAGTCAGTTAAGAACAAATTCTTACTTACTAACCTTGTGATAGGTCTGGTGAAATTATCAGCACAGGAAAGAGAAGAACATGGACTAAAAACACTACAGACTAGTGCCTTCTCACACACAGGTAAATCACTGCCCAGGGGTCAAGCTGAGGCTCACCTTTGGGCCATTGTTTAGTGGGTCCATTGGTGGGCTGGCCCTGCATACCAGGAGGAACACCTGAGGGTCCTGGAGGAGGCATGTTTGGGCCTACCATTCCTGCAAGATGACATTAGATATGATCAGACACTACCTGGGCATTCATGCCTACTGAAGTCTAGTTAAAGTAGAAAATGGTGCCTGGACCGAGAGCATGTGTTTGTAGGGTCGTTGTTAAGCATTGTTGTTAAGCATTCAAATTATTTATTTTCTTTGTCTGAGATGGACAGCATTTGTGTGTGATTGACTGTAATTATGTGCATTTGTGTGTCATTCATAGGGTTGCAAACCTCATTAATAGGCTGTGTAGCATAAACTTGCATGTGCCCACCCCACTCACCAAGTGGTCTGTTGTAGTTTGCTGGTGGCTGTCCAGGCCCCGCTCCAGGCTCAGAGGAAGGGGGCATGTTGGACATCCCTGGCTGCTGCTGCATCCCTGGCATGGGCCTCTTGCCCTGCACAGCCATCTGCAGGTGGTCTGGTAGGGGCTGGCTGTGAGCCAGCATCTTGTAGGCCATGATCTGGGCCCTGAGCTGGTGCAGCTGGTTTTGGTTGAAGGGGGTGGGTCCACCAGGCCCAACCCCACCTGGCACAGAACCACCACTCAGGACACCACCGAGGCTCTGCTGGCCCATGGCCTGGGGGTCACCGCCCTCCATAGGGACACCTGGGCCAGAGGGCATCATGGGGCCGGGGGGAGGGCTGTTGGCAGGCACAGGGTTGGGAGAGTGCTCAGAACTCCCCAGTGGAGAGGGGTAGCCTGGGGAGGAGACAACAGCACAGGTGAGAAAAGTCATCTTCCCTGGGAATGGTAGGGCATGAAATGGTGGCGAAATGGATGCTAACAGACCAGAAGAAATGTTAATCAAATCCAGACTGGTATTATGATTATGAGCTGGACTGGCGATACAAACACTTTACAAATCAGTCTCTAACAGACATCAAATAAAATGTATTTATATAGCCCGTCTTACATCAGCTGATATATTAAAGTGCTGTACAGAAACCCAGCCTAAAACCCCAAACAGTAAGCAATGCAGGTGTAGAAGCACGGTGGCTAGGAAAAACTCCCTAGAAAGGCCAAAACCTAGGAAGAAACCTAGAGAGGAACCAGGCTATGAGGGGTGGCCAGTCCTCTTCTGGCTGTGCCGGGTGAAGATTATAACAGAACATGGCCAAGATGTTCAAATGTTCATAAATGACCAGCATGGTCAAATAATAATAATCACAGTAGTTGTCGAGGGTGCAACAAGTCAGCACCTCAGGAGCACCAGTAAGCCAGTGACTCAGCCCCTGTAATAGGGTTAGAGGCATTTGTCACATGCACACATTACAGCTGAGTCTCACTCTCTGTACATATTACCTCAATACCCCCGCACATTGACTCTGTACCGGTACCCACTGTATATAGCCCCGCTATTTTTATTTACTGTTGCTCTTTATTATTTGTTCATCTTATCTCTTACTTTTATTTTATGTAAAAGGTATTGTCTTAACTGCCATGTTGGTTAAGCGCTTCTAAGTAAGCATTTCACTGCAAGGTCTACACTTGTTGTATTCGGCGCATGTGACGAATACAATTTGATATGTCACCAGTCAATACAGGACAGAACAGTCAACAGAAAAACACCCTCTCCTGTGTTACAGTATTTCAACAGCCCCTCTGTCCCGCTGTCCTTGGTGTAGTTTTGTAGCAGACAGCTGCCACCAGCATTGTCTGAAAGGAGAAGCCCCTTCCCCTGCCCCTCCACTGAGCGTCTGCTGCTCACGCTACCCAACAAAACGACAGAAGTGAAAGAGGAGAAACTAGCTGGTTGAGTTCACAGTACAAGTGCACACAAGTCTACACGAGTTAGCATTCTCTTTCGGGTAATCAGCTTTAAAAACAATTATGCTTAAGTCTAAAATCATAAGCATCATATTTAGGTCATTAACCTTTTGTGTTAAGCTCCTTCAATAACAGAGTCAATGTTTCCTCTATCCAATCTAATCAGTACCCCATGGTATGGTACCTTGTGAATGTTGATCCATGGGGCTAGGAGGGGGTCCCATTCCAATGTGGCCTCCACCTGGTCTCATGCCCATGTTCTTCATTGGTCCATAGCGAGGGTCATCAGACATGCCCTTCTCATGCATGCCTTCCATAGGCTGGGAGAAGACAACACACAGTAATACATTGACATAAGCATGTCCTACTTAGACAGCACATACATTTCTTATGTACAGTAAAGGATGAATAGATTAATGCAAAAAAAGTCTCATAAAATGGTACCGCAGACCATAGAAGACATTTTACATACATTACAGTTATGGATATGCCCATTTTCTGTCTTACTTTGTGCATCTGATGCATATTCTCCTGAGGATATCCTGAGGGCCCCTGTTGTGGGTGGGAGTGTCCAGAGGCTGGGGGACCTGGGCTGGGTCCCATCATGCTATGAGCAGAGCCTGGAGAAGGGCCTGGAGACGGGCCCGGCCGAGGCGTCCCTCCCATGGGGGGGTCCGGGGTGGACATTTCTCAAGTGAGTCTGAGAATGTGACAGCACCAAGCTCCTCTGCAGAGGACAAATGACAGATGAGATACTGACCACTATTTACAACAAACCAACCCAGCAATGGGGAGTAAAATGTAATGTGTACTAGTGATGGGGGGGATTGATACCGTTACATACTGTTGACGATATATTGTATCGTTTTGACGATATTGCATTAGTTGGCTGTACCTAGGGTTGCAAAGGGTTGGAAACTTTCCGGTAAATTTCCTGAATTTTTTCCTGGGAAGTTAAGCCCTGGAATTTGGGGAATTTTGTTTAAATTCATCAAAGAAGTTAGCTTAAAACAGTGAACCTTTTTTGTGGGATACATTCTAGGTCTTGTGGCATATTTTGGATAACCTATCCCCAATTCAATGGAATTGCAACCCTCTGCATGCACAGTGCATTCTTCCATCACATGTACAGCTGATTCTCAAGATCTTGCACACTAATGAGATGCTATTCAGCCCACACTACTACACTGTCTGATCTAAGGACTACATGCTTTCTGGTAAGTTTTGATTACAATATTGGGTGGGGTGAATATTTTTTTTGTTAACTAGGGAATTGTAGCCTACAGAAAAGTGTGTTTAAATTATTTCAAACTTGTTAACAATTTCTGCTAGTTAGTTTTTGCTACCATGTGGGATTTAGCTCACTTGAGCTGTTAATTCACCTGTTTCCATACATGTTTCATTTTAAAACATGTATCTTACAAAAGGAGTTGTTTAATCTAACTGCTTAACTATTTATCTTTACATTGTAAAGAATTGTATTTGTTTTTTTACTCATTTTTTTCTAATCTTTACAGGAAAATGCCACGGGCACCATCTGATGTGTGAAGACATTTCACTGCAGGTAACGTAGAAGGAAAAGTTGTGTACATTTGCAAATACCGTGCCAAATCATATGTGAAGACTGCAACACAGATGCAGAATCATCTGGCCATGTGCATCTGGCCAACTGGTTCATCTCTGATGCTCACAGGCAATGTGTATTGGAAGAGATTTCTGAATGTTCTTCGCCCAGCATACACCCCTCCAGCCAGACATGCTTTATCTACTAATTTGCTGGATGCAGAGTTCAACAGAGTTCAAGTCAAGACCAATCAAATCATAGAGAAAGCAGACTGTATTGCAATAATCTCTGATGGGTGGTTGAATGTTCGTGGCCAAGGAATAGTTAACTACATCATCTCCACCCCTCAACCAGTATTCTACAAGAGCACAGACACAAGAGACAACAGACACACCAGTCTCTACATTGCAGATGAGCCGTCATCAATGACCTTGGACCACAGAAGGTATTTGCACTGGCGACAGACAATGCTGCAAACATGAAGGTTGCTTGGTCTAAAGTGGAGGAGTCCTACCCTCACATCACACCCATTGGCTGTGCTGCTCATGCATTGCATCTGCACCTCAAGGACATCATGGCACTGAAAACAATGGATACACTCTACAAGAGAGCCACAGAAATGGTTAGGTATGTGAAGGGTCATCAAGTTATAGCAGCAATCTATCTCACCAAGCAAAGTGAGAAGAATAAGAGCACCACATTGAAGCTGCCCAGCAACACCCGTTGGGGTGGTGTTGTCATCATGTTGGACAGTCCTGGAGGGGAAGGAGTCTCTCCAAGAAATGGCCATATCATAGTCTGCCGATATGGACAGCCCCATCAAGAGGATCCTCCTGGATGATATATTTTGGGAGAGTGGTAAGCAGCCTGAAACATATAGGAGATTTGAGGGAGACAATGGCATCCTGTCTGATGTTCAGACTCTGCTTGCAGATGTAAGAGAAAAAATCCATACTGTCCTGCCCACTTCACTGTTGCTCCAAGCAGAGGAAACTGCAGTTCTGAAATACATCAAAAAGCATGAAGACTTCTGCCTGAAGCCCATACACGCCGCAGCGTACATGTATGCTGCCAAGAGCGTCCTGTCTGGTGCAGAGATCAACAAGGTCTATGGTGTCATCACTACCGTGTCTCGCCACCTTGGCCTGGATGATGGCAAGGTTCTTGGCAGTCTGGCGAAGTACACTTCCAAGCAAGGGCTTTGGGATGGAGATGCAATATGGTAGTCGTGCCAACATCTCATTAGCCACCTGGTGGAAGGGACTTTGTGGATCTGAGGCTCTTTCCCCTGTTGCCTCCATTATCCTCCAAATCCCACCAACAGCCGCCGCCTCAGAGCGCAACTGGTCCTTGTTTGGAAACACACACAACAAAGCACGCAATAGGCTGACCAATACATGGGTTAAAAAATTGGTGGACATCCAGGCAAATTTGAGGCTTTTTGAGCCTGACAATGAGCCATCCTCAACCAGGTTGGAAAGTGACAGTGAAGATGAGGCCTCAGAGTCTGATGATCAAGAGGTGGACATTGAGGAGGTCCAGGGAGAAGACATGGAAGCCTGAGAGGAAGACAACCAAAGCTTTAGTTTCATTTTAAAGATGTATGTTGAAAACGTTTTTGGGAGATGACATGGATCATTGGGGATCATTCAATATTCCCTTTCTTTTGTTGTTCATTCCATGTGAAGAGTCATCTCATTTAATTAAAGTTACATTCGTAGCAATTTTTATTTTATTATTATTTATATTGGAAGGTTTGAATAATTTGCAATTATGTCTACTTTTAAGGTAAAAGGTTAATGTTTGTCTACATATGATATGGTAAATATATCCAATGCAGAAAACATCTATATTTAAATGGTATTAATATTAATTTGCATATTGCCATTAATTCCCATATATTCCTGTTAATTCCCAAGGAAAGTATCCACCTCTGAATATTCCCCATAATGTGCAACTCTAGACACACCTACTCATTCAAGGGTTTTTCTTTATTTTTTAAAACTATTTTCTACATGGTAGAATAATAGTGAAGACATCAAAACTATGAATTAACACATATGGAATCATGTAATAACACCAAAAAAGTGTTAAACAAATCAGAATATATTTTATATTTGAGATTCTTCAAAGTAGCCACCCTTTGCCTTGACAGCTTTGCACACTTGTCATTCTCTCAACCAAAATGCACCAACGCTACACATACCTTTCATGTCCTTCTGCACACATAGGAACCTCCATCCTACACTGCTGCCACATGCCCATTAGCATGACACACCTGCAACGTTAACATCGTAATGTATTCGGTACAAAAGCTCGTACAGGGATAACTGATATAACATCACTTTGCCGGGCAAAGACTCAACATCAAAAGAACACAACGACCACTCTGTTTCTCCACTCAAGCCACACTGTCTGCGTCACACCAAACGAAGAGCATCCCAAACACCGGGAATCTTCCCCTGGCTTCAGATTGTCCACTTTCACATTTACCGCTACCCCAGTAATCACTCCTTTTAATGGCGCCCTATGCTTGAGAGCAAAGCAATTCACATATCCTGACCCCAGACGTTAGACGCGAAGCGCCTGCTTCATCTGGCCCAACACAGAAACACAAACAATCACAAGACCACTTCGGGTTTCCTTCACCGATTCCATACCACCCAACTCGAAACCAAAAATGGATCCGCCAAAAGGCAAGGGTCCACTTTTTCCGTAATTTCACTCCTACGGTCAGACTAATCTTTATCCTAACCCTCCGTGTAATCCTCGGGCTCCGAGAATTTCACACCTACCACCTCCGATACTTCGCCCTCATTCACTTTCATTTATCCTGTCTTCGATCCAGTGTACAGATCACACTTTCTACCATTCTTCAACAAACCATCTCCCTTTCCCTCCATTTTTGACCAATTCAAGCTCACCTTCCTCTATTTTTCCTTCCATTCGTCCTCCGTAATCCAAGTATATATCTCCTGATACATCTAGGACGCCATTCCCCGCTCGCCCCAGCCCTCTGCATCCAGATGCGACACACACTTCAAGTTTGATCACCCCAAACATTTCCCTCACCAAAAAATAATGTTAACTCCTTATCGGTCATAACACTTTCAAAACTCGCAGAGATCTATAGTATTGCAGCGCGTAAGGCACCTAATGTGGTGCATAATTTGACTAGAAAGCTAGCTAGCAGCACAACAACCTCCGTTCGCTCCGTTTACAACATAATAGCACGCTATATTTGTTTGAGGTCAGAATCCATTTACCCATGTGATGGGCTACATTTCAAACATTGTTTTCCACATAATAAATGCGAATAAACTGGAACACTGCCAGACAGTTGGCTAACGTTAGCTAATGGTATGGTCTCTGCTAACCGAACATGCTGTCTTAACAAAATGTATGGTGTGAATGACGTTGTTTTGCTGACTTGAGAGAAGCCGCAAGTAAAAAAAAAAATGATTTCAGTTGAATGATCCAACCCGCATCCCGTACCCCGGCTCGAGTTAACTAGATACATTTACCAAAAAACATGTATTAATTTCAGCCTGTCGCCACTGTCTGCAGAGACAGACGAGTAATGTCGGTCCTGACTACCGTTCCTTCCCAACCCAACGATAACCAAAAGGTACTAGACAGTGAAATTACGTATTATTAATCTGAAGAAGGATAACATCGACGAAGTATTGAAAATAAAACACCTGAATCTGACTTACATTGAAATCACCCTTCGCGAGTAGGTCCTTTCGAAGTATGTCGACGTGGGGGATGGGTGTACAAATTATTATAGAACAGCATTATTACACGTAGTAAAATAAGATCATGAGGCATCATTGTTGATAGTAGTCGTTGACAATAATAATAATAGCAATTGAGCTCTGTTTACATGCATTTTTCTATCTGAATAAAATGTGCAATGTCAAAAAAAACATTGACCGTTATCAACACAAGCAATATTGACTCGTTTAATAACCATAGCCAAAGGTGCTGTTTTGTAGATTGGCATATGTACAGTAAAAATATGATGATACAGGTTATTGAACTTAAATGCATAGGGACTAGAGAGAACTGGGTAGTGGTGGATAGTCGACTCCAAAATAATCGATTCCTCGACTCCTTGCCTGTCGACTCCCTTTCCTTGGTGTCAAGCTTCGACTCCTAAAATGCAGTATTTTTGCAATGGAGGAAACTATTTCCAGAAGAACACAAACTCGCATCTTTCACCGCAAAGAAAGAGCGAGGGGGAGATGGGAGGGGCACAGCCAGGCATGTCCGCTAGCAGGCAGAACTGTGCATCGGTAATCAAAATATGTAGGCTATTGCAATGTATTTCACAATTGCTTGCCTTGTAATGTCTCGCGCAAATTCACTAAGGTCAGGGCTATCAATGAGTAGGCTGAGCTATTCTACACGCACACACTAGCGTATTTCATAGCGAAGGGAAAGAGGAGCAGGCGAGGGAGAGAGAAGATATGGGCAGGCAGAAAGACCAGGCGCATAGGCTGTATCTTGGTAATCTGTATCTAGCTATGCCTCGTAAATTACCAAAAGTATATTAAAGTATATATTAGGCCGTCAGTGAGTATGGCTAAACTGATCTTCATAGTGCCAGTGAATTGAAGTTGAACATCGCCAAATGCATCAGTTAAATTAGGACTAAATGCGCTATAAAAATGATTGCCTATAGTTTATTTAATGCAACTCGGGCTGGCTTTTGATGACCTAGGTCAGGGCTCCCCAACCCTGTTCATGGAGAGTTCCTGTAGGGTTTTGCTCCAGATCCAGTTGTAGCCTAACTTGATTCCGTTTATCAAGCAGCTAATTATTGAATCAGATGCGCTAGATTAGGGTTAGAGAGCCCTGTCCTAGGCAATAGTTCGCAAAGCAGGATCCCCGCTGAACTTTATGTAAATGTAACATTCACGTTCTCACCCATATACACAATCAAACGTGTATATACCGTTCAGCAGCTGAAATCAGCAGGATGTGGGGCATTGTTATTAGGAAGGACGTCATGAATGGATCGCAAAAATAATGGTTATGATCACACTTCATCAATATAAATATTATGGGGAGACCTATATTTTTGTCAACGCACATACTTGGATAATAATTACAAAACCAACGTCTCTAGTAATACCCGTCCGAATAGGGCTATAACATGTCAAATAATAGGCATCGAGAACAGCATCAAGAACAGCATCGAGTGCACAGTATCATTGCATGGGATCCGTGGAGGCTGCACACGGAAGAAATATCACTGAAATAGTATAGATGTAACTTCTTACACATCACCTTCTATATTCAAACAAAATAGTAATTTAATATGCAACTGGTAGGCATCATGCTCTTGCCAGTCCTCTGAAACACAAATATAATCTTCCTAGTAGGACTGTAATGATGAGGTGGTGCGTATGTGTGTGTGCATCCGTTTCAGCGTGTTTTTGGAGTTGAGTAAGAGTCGAATAAGTGGCGACTCATTTCGACTCCGATCACAGGAGTCGGAGTCGACTCCAAAAATCCTGAAGTCGCGCACCACTGGAACCGCGTTCATCAGGACAAAACCTTTTACCTTATTGTATTTGATTTAACCTTTAACTCGGCAAGTCAGTTAAGAACATATTCGTATTTACAATGACGGTCTACCAAAAGGCCTCCTGCGGGGACGGGCCCTGGGATTAAAAATACAAAATAAATACAATATAAATATAGGACAAAACAAACATCACAACAAGAGAGACAACACTACATAAAGGGAGACCTAAGACAACAACGCAGCAACACATGACAACACAGCATGGTCGCAGCACAAAACATGGTACAAACATTATTGGGCACAGACAACAGCACAAAGGGCAAGAAGGTAGAGAAGACAACACATCACACAAAGCAACCATCACTGTCAGTAAGTGTCCATGATTGAGTCTTTGAATGAAGAGCTTGAGATAAAACTGTCCAGTTTGAGTGTTTGTTGTAGCTTGTTCCAGTAAAGATTTTGGCCAACGTTCAGATATAAATGTATGATGTAGAACAAATATTTAGTGTATAGAATCAGGTCTGCTCTAGTCATGGCATTTCTATCTGCAACGTTTTTGTAATGAACATGGCCTCCTCACAGGAGGGTAAGGGTTACCCGTTTATCACCGGTTTTATTATGAGCCAATAGTATCTTGACATGTAGCATTTTAACCAATTGAATGATAATGCACATTAAGGGTCGATGAGGAAAGCAACGCCCCCTCCAATATCAGACCCGTCCCTTTCAATGAAAAGCACTGTCAATGTGTTTGCCACAATCATATCAGACAATAGTGAAATACCATAAAAACAAGGGTGTCATTAACTTGTTTGTAGATGTGTAGGCTATTATTAAAATACATTTTCATTGTTGCACACCTTGATTTAGGCCTAGGTGGTTTTACTATTATTTGTGTTGGGGAATTTTGTGTTCTTATTTATTTTAATTGTATCTAATTTATTGTATGTATTTATTTTCCTTAATGTCCTTGTCTCTTGTCCAATTTAGCTTTTAGTATTTGGCATCCCTGATATACAAAAAGTGATTGCTGCTCTTAACATGTGAATAAGGACATTAGCCTTGTCATATTGCAGTTGCACCTTACACAACAGCAGCAAAGCTTGAGAATAGACATTCTCAAATCTTATGTTAGTCAAAAACTCAATCATGGCTTCTTGGCTGGAGAGTTGCTGGCTGGCTGCGTGACGTCTCACTGAGCCAGCTTAGAGGGTGAGGTCAGGTCTCTCAGTTTCTTTAAGCTCCGGAACCCAGTCTCACCTTCAAAGTCCCAGAGCCTATTTTCCATGCTAGGAGGGAAGAAGGTTCCAGAGGAAAGTGTTTCGGGTGGGCCACAGAAAGGAGATGACCCTCCGCTGGTTGTTCACCCAACTTTGGAGACACCGTGTGATGGGTCTCCTGATGGCTTTGTGTGTCACCTTGTTACTCATGCTCCTGGCTACTCAGTCATTGCAGCATCCAAGGTAAGGGACAGTCTGTCTCTCTCTTTCTCCCCACACCATTATGCACTGTCTGTAGCTGTAGGTGGTGGTAAAACTAATAGATTTAACTCAGTGGTTATTGTGAAAATGTACCAGAGAAACACTACATATATTTGCGTAAATGCATTACAGATTAAAAAAAACTTTCAAATACAGAACTGATTAATGAGGAGTTCTTTGTCATGGCATACAGCTAAGCTGCATAAGTTCTGTTGAGACTTTATTTACCTAGATGTCTGTTGAAATCCTCTCTCTTTCCTATGTCGAAAGCCACTATGGTGGGCACAAGGGCCATAAGGTGGAGGAGAAGGGAGCACTTTCCGACAATGCTCCTCCAAACACCCCCGTCCCATCTCACACTGCCCCTAACAGGAGGAAGGAGGTTCAGACACCCAATCTGCAGCATCAAAGAGATCCCAATGGGGACATCTTTATGAGGACAAGGAGGAGCCCTCCACCTGTAGCTTTCCTCAAAACACACAAGACTGGAAGCAGCACTGTCCAGAATCTGATGTTCCGCCTTGGGGAGAAGGAGAACCTCACTTTCGCCTTCCCCTATTACGCATACCAGTTCAGCTACCCAGATAGGTATGGGCACGACTACTATCTCCTGTAAGATACGGTTACCTCTATTCATCTGATGAGTAGATATGTTCTATTGCAATGTTCAGATGATCAAATATACTGTCAGGTCTCTGGTACATTTGGAGCCCCGCCATTTGGTGGATATTAACTGCAGATAACTTTCACTGCTTTTACATGTTTAACCTTCCTTATGGCTCCAGGTTCCGAGCAGACTTTGTAGATGAGCTGCCACCGGGTTCCTCTCAGTTCGACATGCTCTGCAGCCACATGCGGCTGGACCTGGGACAGCTGAAACAGGTGATGCCCAAGAACACTATCTACATCACCCTGCTGCGTGATCCTCTACAGACCTTTGAGTCCGTTTTCAGCTACTACACTTCCACTGTACCTGCCTTCACTCTAGCCAAAAAGGCAGCTGACACAGCTAACAGGAAGTCAGCCCTCTCAGTCTTCCTGGAGGCCCCAGAGTCCTACTGGGACCCTACAGAACCTGGGAATGGCCTAGCCAGGAACCCTATGAGCTTTGACCTGGGCCTCAGCAGCCAAGAGTGGAACGCATCCTGGCCCATGGAGCTGACTCAGCTGGAGGAGGCCTTCCAGCTGGTAATGATTGCTGAGCACTTTGACGAGTCTCTGGTTCTCCTGGGGGCTCTGCTGCAGCTGGAGCCTGAGGAGCTGGCCTATGTGCACCTGAATGTCCGCGCCCCCTCGGACATCACCCCGATAGAGGAGGACACCAAGGCCAGGCTCTGGGCCTGGAACAGTCTGGATGTGCTGCTCTACAACTTATTTCTGCAGGTGTTCTGGGAGAAAGCTGAGCAGTATGGCCTGGGGAGACTGAAAAGGGAGGTGACCCTACTGAGGGCCTCCACACAGAGGCTCAGACAGAAGTGTGTGGCCAGAGGAGGAGTGCCCCCTGGTGAGCTGGAGGACCTGGTCAGGCCCTGGCAGACCGACACAGTCACCATCCTGGGATACAAGGTACGAGGGAACCTGACTCTGCAGGAAGAGGGGCTCTGTGTGCGACTAGTGCTGCCTGAGCTACAGTACCACTCTCACCTGTATTTCCAGCAGTATGGCCATGACATGAGGTCCATACCTACAGACTAATGTGCAGCACTTTCCCTTTTAGATACTACACTGCTCAGAATTTCTGCTTTTGATGCATTTTTCCAATAAACCAGAAATACTAACATTGTTAGGTCTCTTTCCAAATGTATTTTTAAATGTGGATCTTGTTAAAATACTATAACGACCTTAATTCAACTCCTAGAGACCTAACCAAGAGATGAAGCTAAAAAAGGCATAGTTCAGCCATAATCTGAGAGGAAGTGGCATAGCTCTCTACTAGAAGCTTGAGGACATTATTTTAGCTATAATCATTACATTTTTCAGTAAAATGTTCAGATTTTTTTGGGTGGGGAGAAAACTGAAGAGGGGTATCAAACAAATGTATTTATCAAGCCCTTTTTACATCAGGTCACAAAGTGCTATACAGAAACCCTGCCTAAAACCCCAAATAACAAACAATGTAGAAGCACTGCAGGGTATCCGTTAAACATGTATTTCAAATTTGTATGGCCTAAACTAAAATCAGTCTGATGAAGTTGGAGTGATCTTTTTTACTGAGCTTTTATTGAGTGCATTGTGCTAATTTTCCATGTAAAAAATATTAATTCCGAAAACAGGGCAAATGCAACCCTATATTGCTCAGAATGTGCCTCTTCATTGAAATTATTATTTTATACTCTCCTCACTCAACCACAGAAAACCAACACATCTCTAAGAAGACAAATTGATTCCTTCACCGGTTCCATGTGCACGTCACAAGGTCTAAGGAATCCACTTTCCTAATCCATTCACAGAGCAGACATCCTGTCACATGATGTCAAACAGCAGCTCAGAGCCCAGATTGTCCAGCATTAGACTCAATACAAAGTAGTTCAACAAAAGGTTGTAGTGGAGAGGACTATGGGATGAGCAGCCTATCTACACAATGATGAAATAGGGTCAGTTAGTGTCTTTCAGCCAGGCATAGAGTCACCCATGACTTCATGTAGAATAATAAACAATGAAGTTGAAGGCAGGTTATTTAACGTAAGAACCTCAAAACCATACTGATATCAAAACCTTAAAATTAAAAACAATTATACAAAAACCTTCATTTAAAAAATATTGTTACATTCATAAAAACACATCCCCTTAAATCAAATAATTAGCCCAAACTAATAAATACACAAGAATAGTGTCATTGGCCTGTTCTATTCAGCAACACCTCACCCAGCCTGGTTATTGCCTGTGGAGGTTGGGGATAAAGGCTAATGCTGGAGCATGTGCCCCGTCAGTAGCTGCCACTGATAAAGCTCAGTTCAGTAACTGTGTGTATGAGTTGGTATGTGAATTATGTTCCCTGCTGGCCACATTCAGTCAGTCTGTTCACAGCACCCTTAGCAGAGTTGCCAACAACCGGATGTTCCAGTTTTCAGGGATACAGCTAATTCAACCTAGCTTAGAACTTTTATACCTGCTACGTTAATTCACAATAACACAAACTCATCCATGCTGTTGCTGTTATTGGTCCTTCGCAGCCTCGCCTTGTCCTTGGTCAGGATGTGGGTGATAGAGTTTGGGGGTGCATCACTCTCATCCTCCTGTCCCTGACCCTCTGCAATGGTGAAGATGGGGTACTTTTCTGTTGATGATGAGAGAGCCTGGGGAAGAGAGATGAATGAGAGAACCATCTCTAGAAGAGCTCTTATTTTTCCCCTCATCTCAATTTAACCATTAACCAATGACTGTATTACAGACATACTGTAAAAGCAATAATGTACTTGGCTCCTTGCAACTAAAACATGTTCTGCTCCAGTTATATAGCATACTCTTCATATATGCATATTTGATCTCAAGAGTAAACAACAGCATCTTGTCCATGGTTCAAATTCATAGCCAGACATGGACACCACAAGTAAAATCAAGTTGGTCACATGCACAGGATACCAGGTGTAAACGGTACAGTGAAATGCATACTTGCAAGCTTTCCTCAACAGTGCAATACCCATTTATAAAAAGAATACACAATAAGTATTAAAGTAGTAACAAAATAAAAAAATTATGTTTGGAATTTTTATGTTTGGAAATATATACACAAAAATAATATACAGTATAGCGTAGATAAATAGTAGCAGCAATAGTGCCTGTGTGTGTGCCCCCCACATACCGTGCTAACAGTTGAACACAGTAACTCAAATTCCTTCTGGCTCTTGGCATAGAAGCCTATAGTGCAGCTGGGATCCATGCGACTGAAGGAGATCTTCCTGGGACACTTACAGTGAAACGACTGCAGGGGGAGTGGAGAGGAGAAGGCCCCATTAAGGCGAGAGATGGTGGCGTCAGGGTAGCCCAGTTTCTAGACCGAGATTTTATCTTGATTGTATCACGAAAGTATGGCCAACAGGCACAGACAGGTCGGTAAATAAGTGGCTTAGTGTTACACTGCTAGACCGAGATACAATCTTGGTCTAAGACCTGGGCTAGTGTCGTGGATATAGAATAATGTATAGGGTTTGCAAACAACACAGACAGCCAAACTAGAAAGAGAGCGCCTTCCATTACCTCTAAGGGGAAGTTATCCTGTGTGATATCTACTGTGGACTGGCTGTAGTGGGGGTCCAAGTACAGCAGCTGTTCGTCTAGCACAGGAGACATGAGCATGGTCAGAGTGAGGGTACAAGGAAGGTACAATTACAGAATGACAACAGGAAGACCATACACCTACCTTGGTACCCAACGAAGAACAGAGAGTGCTTGGGTTTGCCACCAATGATTCCAATGCAGCATTCTAACCTCAGGAGATTCTATGGAAATAAAAACAAGAATGGTTTACCAATCTCTCACTGTGTTCTGTGGTTGTCAGTGTCTGTGTGCATGTCTCTAGCATGTTACTTTGACTTGACACATACTTTGACACATTTGATGTAGGTGGTGTTGAGGACTTCTCCTCCCAGGCGCACAGGGACCAGGATGATGACAGACTTCCAGGCTGGACTGGGTCCTGTGGAGCCCTCAGATAGAGGTCTCTCACACAGCCTCACCACATCATCTATGTACACTACACAGGGACCACATAATGATACAACCTATTACTATAGTCTGATGGGAACCCTGCCAAACAGTGAGAATGAAATAACAAGGGAACACTCACCAGTGCAGTCCTGTGCTACATACACTGTCAGATTGGACACCTCTGCTGATGCTGCGTCAACAGCCTTACTAAAACAAACAGACACCCCACATCACTAAGGGAAGATGTATTGTATAGAATGCAGATGGCTGGGAGGGGGCAGGTTTAGCTTCTAAGTTCTCACCGAAGAATGTGTGCTACGATGGAGGGGCCGTACCAGTCCCCTGCCTTCTTCCCTGCGCTTGTGCCCTGTTCCACCAGCTGGTGCAGCCCGAACGGGGCGATGGGATGGTCCCCAAACCAGGACACCACTCGTCTGTGAGTGACCTCAGTCCGGCTCTCCAGGAAGGACACTATGCTCTTCCTCCTTCCCTTCTTAGTCACCTCTGGACCCAAGGAGCGAGACTCCTGTACCTCCATGTCATCTTTGGACACATGGTTGGCAGAGAGCCAGGTCCAGCCTGGCAACAATAGAGAGACAAGGGACAAGGCTAAGTAGTGATAAACTGTAGTAGTGTGTTACTCAGGAGATACTTTGAGATGCTGCTGGAAACGTACCTGTATGTATGTATATATGTGTGTGTCTCCCACGTGCACAAGTGTGTTTTGTCTTTTACCTGGCGGCAGCAGGTGTAGCAGCAGCCCCTGTGCCAGCAGCATCTGTCCACTGCGCAGCATGCAGCCCCACCCACTGTCTGTGGTGAGAGAGGAACCATCCAGCTGTGGGAAGCCCCGCCTGTACGTCAGCCACAGCAGAGTGGCAAAGGCCTGGCGAAAGTACTCCCTCTCCACTGACAAAACCAAGGACAGACACTGGCCTTGAATATAGAATTTTCTCAAATCCAGTTACATACCAGTTTACCATTAGGTGTGGGTCTTTTTAAAAGGGTGGAGTTACGCAACCAACAGAACATCTCTCACCTCCATGACTGAGCAGATAAGACTGTCCAAGCATGGTCAGAGGAGAGGTCTTGCTGAAGCGGGCCTTTGACTTGAACGACCAGCCTGGATGGGCAAAGGAAAACAAACTATAAAATGACAAGCAATAAGTGACTGGTCACTGTTAGGTCAAAACGGTTTTAGGCACACATACCATATTTGACATTGTTCCATGCCGACACCAACTTGGACTTGAGTCTGCCTCTCTCCTCAGGTTCCTCTGGGTCATCCCGGCTCCCATCAGAGCCCTGAGTTCCCAAAGACATGGTGGAAAGGTGGAACCAATCATCTGGAGGGTCACCCTCAGGGCTCTGGCCCTCACAGGGAGAACTGGGGTTCATGACTACTGTGCTTGTCCAACTGTCTGGAGTCTGGAGGTCGTTTCCTTATTGCCATATCAACCTGAGAGTGGACACACCATTGAGTATTCAGCTAAGAAGAAACCTTGATTACCATCGGGGACAAAGCTCAGATGTAAGCTGAGAGATATTGGCTGCACAGAACATAGTAGTAGCTTATACTAAGTCTTCTCTCCAGGAAGTAGCTACAAACGTATGTTAAACTGCATCACATGTTAATAATTCCCCTCAGTGAGTTAGACTGAGGGAACGTGACTAGCTTGTGATGACAGTAGGAATTTCAGACATGGGTTTCTTTCAAATAGATAGACTAGAATGTTGTTGCTAGAAGATACCAACCCTACGTTTAGGCTTGTTTACACTGAGCTCGAATCGCAATCATGGTTAAATTAAGACAATGGGGAGCCAGTGTGAGATATGGGTCGGAATATAAATCCCAATGTAGGGATGGGATATGTATTATTACTAGCATACGCTAGCTAGCATGAGGATGAAAAGGGCAGTTTTCCGGGAAAACTAGCAGTATTTCAATCTTCTCGATGCATCAATGTGGATAAAGCTAAAACTTGGAGTACAGTGACATCACCCATCCCTGCATTGAGGTATGTTTTCTGAGCCATTTCTCCAGCTAGCTCCACAGTGTTTTAATGTAATCATGATTGTGTTCCGACCCCAGTACAGCTCAGTTTAAACAAACAATCGTAACGGTAGGGTCAGTATCTTCTGGAAAATAATTGTGGAGCAGCACTTTCTTTTCAGCAGACACTGAAAATGCAGTTACTCACACAGTAGAGCTCCATCTGCCTTCACATGTAGCTAGTATCCAACTGTTTAATATACACTGAAAGATTTTATAGCTGGCTAGTCTACAGCGCATTCGGAAAGTATTCAGACCCCTTGACTTTTTCAACATTGTTACATTACAGCCTTATTCTAAACTGGATTCAATATCCCCCCCCCTCATCATTCTAAACACAATACCCCATAATGACAAACCAAAAACAGGTTGACATTTTTGCAAAAATACACATATATATATATATATGTAGAAAAGGCCCATGGAGTTGGTGGAATAATCCTTTAATTCATTGCCATTTACTCAGCTGGGCCAGGGGCACTTTAATTAGGTCAGGTGGAAATGTCCGACAGATCTCAACTCCATAAAAGGAGGAAATTGCCATCGCCTGATCTCGCTGCTTTCTCTTCCTTAACTCCATCTGATCCAGAAGTTCTGTGCGTCCATGAATCCACGTAAGTCGACCGACTCTTACCTTTCATCTGAATGATCTGTGGCGATCGGGAGAGTGGGCCATTCAGTTATTGTTTATAGTTATTACCGTGGAGCGCGGCTTGGAGCGCACGCTTCAAACATATTGTGTAATGTGAATTGTCAATGCTCACGGCCCTACGGATCCTCATAGGCCAATTATGCAATCGATATGGTTCATATGTATTGAAATTATTTATATGTACACATGAATTTCAATTGAAAGAGTGAAATGAGAAACGTCATTGTTTGCTAACTGATTGACTTTGATGGGGATTATAGATTGTATAACCATTCACTGTTTGTATTCTTTCATGATTTATGATAAATAGTTATGAGCCTAAATGACTCGCGGATGATTACTATTGACTTAATGAACTGAACTGTTGAACTCCCTAACTTATGTTAATAATGAATGATCTGATTTGATCTTTGATTATGAATTTGATTGGATACATGTTATTTGTTTCCTTTGATGCAGCACAGACTACTCAGTAAATATGCCACTTTACGGTTAAAGGAATTCCTGCCTCAGTCTCATCCATTCCTCTGTCACCTGACACGTGACCACCTGTTCACCTTCACTGTCAGTCATCCTACCTGTCCAGCTACCCACACAGATTCCACTAATCTTTCTCATATATATATATAATATATATATACACACACACACACACACACACACACACACACACACACACACACACAGTGCCTTGCGAAAGTATTCGGCCCCCTTGAACTTTGCGACCTTTTGACACATTTCAGGCTTCAAACATAAAGATATAAAACTGTATTTTTTTGTGAAGAATCAACAAGTGGGACACAATCATGAAGTGGAACGACATTTCTTGGATATTTCAAACTTTTTTAACAAATCAAAAACTGAAAAATTGGGCGTGCAAAATTATTCAGCCCCCTTAAGTTAATACTTTGTAGCGCCACCTTTTGCTGCGATTACAGCTGTAAGTCGCTTGGGGTAAGTCTCTATCAGTTTTGCACATCGAGAGACTGACATTTTTTCCCATTCCTCCTTGCAAAACAGCTCGAGCTCAGTGAGGTTGGATGGACAGCATTTGTGAACAGCAGTTTTCAGTTCTTTCCACAGATTCTCGATTGGATTCAGGTCTGGACTTTGACTTGGCCATTCTAACACCTGGATATGTTTATTTTTGAACCATTCCATTGTAGATTTTGCTTTATGTTTTGGATCATTGTCTTGTTGGAAGACAAATCTTCGTCCCAGTCTCAGGTCTTTTGCAGACTCCATCAGGTTTTCTTCCAGAATGGTCCTGTATTTGGCTCCATCCATCTTCCCATCAATTTTCAATTTTAACCATCTTCCCTGTCCCTGCTGAAAAAAAGCAGGCCCAAACCATGATGCTGCCACCACCATGTTTGACAGTGGGGATGGTGTGTTCAGCTGTGTTGCTTTTACGCCAAACATAACATTTTGCATTGTTGCCAAAAAGTTCAATTTTGGTTTCATCTGACCAGAGCACCTTCTTCCACATGTTTGGTGTGTCTCCCAGGTGGCTTGTGGCAAAATTTAAACTACACTTTTTATGGATATCTTTAAGAAATGGCTTTCTTGCCACTCTTCCATAAAAGGCCAGATTTGTGCAATATACGACTGATTGTTGTCCTATGGACAGAGTCTCCCACCTCAGCTGTAGATCTCTGCAGTTCATCCAGAGTGATCATGGGCCTCCTGGCTGCATCTCTGATCAGTCTTCTCCTTGTATGAGCTGAAAGTTTAGAGGGACGGCCAGGTCTTGGTAGATTTGCAGTGGTCTGATACTCCTTCCATTTCAATATTATCGCTTGCACAGTGCTCCTTGGGATGTTTAAAGCTTGGGAAATCTTTTTGTATCCAAACCCGGCTTTAAACTTCTTCACAACAGTATCTCGGACCTGCCTGGTGTGTTCCTTGTTCTTCATGATGCTCTCTGCGCTTTTAACGGACCTCTGAGACTATCACAGTGCAGGTGCATTTATACGGAGACTTGATTACACACAGGTGGATTGTATTTATCATCATTAGTCATTTAGGTCAACATTGGATCATTCAGAGATCCTCACTGAACTTCTGGAGAGAGTTTGCTGCACTGAAAGTAAAGGGGCTGAATAATTTTGCACGCCCAATTTTTCAGTTTTTGATTTGTTAAAAAAGTTTGAAATATCCAATAAATGTCGTTCCACTTCATGATTGTGTCCCACTTGTTGTTGATTCTTCACAAAAAATACAGTTTAATGTCTTTATGTTTGAAGCCTGAAATGTGGCAAAAGGTCGCAAAGTTCAAGGGGGCCGAATACTTTCGCAAGGCACTGTATATACATACACACGAATTATCCCATTTACATAGGTATTCCCTTGACTTAGTACTTTGTTGAAGCACCTTTGGCAGAAATGAAAGCCTCAAGTCTTCTTGGGTGTGACACTACAAGCTTGGCAACCCTGTATTTGGGGAGTTTCTCCCATTCTTCTCTGCGGATCCTCCCAAGCTCTGTCAGCTTAGCGTTGCTCCACAGCTATTTATAGGTCTCTCCATAGATGTTCAAATCGGGTTCAAGTCCGGCCTCTGGCTGGGCCATTCAAGGACATTCATAGACTTGTCTCGAAGCCGCTCCTGCGTTGTCTTGGCTGTGTGCTTAGGGTCATTGTCCTGTTGGAAGGTGACCCTTCGCCCCAGTCTGAGGGCCTGAGTGCTCTGGAGCAGGTTTTCATCAAGGATCTCTCTGTACTTTGCTCTGTTCATCTTTCCTTGATCCTGACTAGTCTCCCAGTCCCTGCCGCTGAAAAACACCCCCACAGCATGATGCTGCCACCACTATGCTTCACCGTAGGGATGGTTCCAGGTTTCCCCCAGACGTGACACTTGGCATTCAGGCCAAAGAGTTCAATCTTGGTTTCATCAGACCAGAGAATCTTGTTTCTCATGGTCAGAGTCCTTTAGATGCCTTTTGGCAAACTCCAACCGGGCTATCATGTGCCTTTTACTGAGGAGTGGCTCCGGTTTGGCCACTCTACCATAAAGGCCTGATTGGTGGAGTGCTGCAGAGATGGTTGTCCATCTGGAAGATTCTCCCATCGCCACAGAAGAACTCTGGAGTTCTGTCAGAGTGACCATCGGGTTCTTGGTCACCACTCTAACCAAGGCCCTTCTCCCCCGATTGCTCAGTTTGGCCCTGGCGGCAAGCTGTAGGAAGAGTCTTGTTGGTTCCAAACTTCTTCCATTTAAGAATGATGGAGGCCACTGTGTTCTTGGACCATCAATGCTACAAATGTTTTGGTAGCCTTCCCCAGATCTGTGCCTCAACACAATCCTGTCTCGGAGCTCTACGGACAAATCCTTCAACCTCATGGCTTGGTTTTTGCTCTGACATGCACTGTCAACTGTGGGACCTTATATAGACAAGTGTGTGCCTTCCCAAATCATGTCTAAATAAATTGATATTTACCACAGGTGAACTCCAATCCAGTTGAAGAAACATCTCAAGGATGATCAATGGAAGCAGGATGCACCTGAGCTCAATTTAGAGTCTCATAGTAAAGGGTCTGAATATTTATGTAAATAAGGTATTTTATTTTTAATACATTTGCAAACATTTCTTAACCTGTTTTCACTGTCATTACTGGGTATTGTGTGTAGCTTGATGAGGAAGCTCATTTTATTTAATCAATTTTAGAATAAGGCTGTAACGTAACAATATGTGGAAAACGTCAAGGGGTCTAAATACTTCCGAATACACTGTATATCAGTAACGTTAGCGAGCTAACAATCTGTGATACGTTGTGTGATAAGTCAGCACCTGAATTGTTTAACGTAAGTAATAATATTCGTGTTGACAACCAGCTAACATTACAGTGACACGCCTAGGGTTCAGGTAACTAACTACATGTCTCAACATTACAGATGAATAGTTAACATTTTTTCCAACACATTGGCAAGCACGTTGGTATTCATTTGTCACTGGCGAGATTCTTGCCGGCTGAATGTGTTCCAACGTTGCATTGTAAAAATATAGCTAACAAAAATATTGTATATTGCTTTCAAATGTTAAGCGAACTCAATGCAGGCTGAATGACTTGCTAGTGAATGAGCTAATAACTAATTGACAGCGGGTTAACTAGCTAGCCAACGACATCCATGTCTTTATTATATTCTGTAAACAAGCTAACATTAGCTGTTCTCTCCTGAGCTCTTTATAGTTGGTCGATAATTTGTCCTCTTACCTTTATTTACATATCTGTCATCTTGTATGTTTCACTTACAAACTAACGTTACTGTCAACAAAATAAGCGTCGGAATTGGAAATGCCTTTCAAGAACAAGTTATCCCATGATTAGCTAGCGGCCTGACTTCCTGTTTGTCTACTTGGCAATCGGTCAAGTGATTGGTCAATAAAGGACCAACGTTTCATTTACCCTATGCATTTACCCCCATTTATTTACTCCGTCCACGGCGGCGTGTTCAGCATGACGTAACGTTTTGGAAAGTTGATATATATATAAAAATACTTTTTTTTTACGTAAGCTACGTAAAAAAAAACATGCCTCTCTGACGTATAGAATAAGGATTTATGTATAACTCTATTCATGAAACGTCTATCAGCAAGGTTGGGAAAAGTTTTGCTGAACGTGGCCCTGCTGTAGACCCCTCTGATATCCATTTAGAAGTTGTCTGTCAAAGTTATGTCTGACAACAAGAACACAAACAGGCACATAATAATTTAAGGATTCTCTTTAAGTATTTTATTACTCTTTAGGCTTTTTTTTGCTGCATTGGTTTCATAACAGTGCCTAGGGAATAAAATAACATGGACAACAATGAACTGAGAGAAGTGTCATAAAAAAGTCAAAACTCACAAATAAGTCAACATGGACAGAGGCCATGGTGTATTGCAATTCTCTTATGGAATGACAGAAGTATAACTGCACAAAATAGGACAACCACACAGATTTGGTAAATTCTCTCATTTGTAGACTTACAATTTAAAGATATAAATAACAATTCAAAGAACAATGCACAAGTAAACCATTTGAGGGCAATTGACAAATAATCAAATACAATAAATAGTGTAATAAATAGATAAATAAATACATTTGACACAAAATAAAGTGCAATTTCCACACACACCCCCGCATACACAAACACAAGCTTTTAACTAGCATTCATCTAAATAAGAGCTGTTTGTTTTCTCCTAGGAGCACTGTATCTGTATCATACATCTCTCTTTATCGGTCATTATACAAACAAAAGTTTTTTCAAATTGTATTTAGACAAACACGTTTCTAGTAGCTATATGAATGGAACAGTGGTTACAATAGAACATAATGCAGATATGAGGGTAATATCTCGGATAAAATCTAATCTTGTGTCATTCAATTGTGAACTGATTATGTGTAAATTACATTTTGACCTCAAATGCCATCGTGTGATGGCCACAAGATGGCAGTCTGATACAGGTATGGGCATGAACATATTAAGTTACATCACTGAGGAGAGCGCTGCCTAGGTCTCCGGTGGGCTCTCAGATCTCACTAGGAATTCTACATAGAACTTGCATATCATTACATATCACTGTAAACAACATGTTATCCCTCAATTAAAACTGGCACGTTTATTCGCACATTACATTATACAATGCTAATTTTGCATACATTGAAAAGGGAGAGGGTTCTAGCCTACGTTGCCAGAGTACGAGTAAGTCTCAAAGTAGACTCCCATTCTATAGTACCTATTTCATCACCTGACTACACTTAATTCACACAGAGACATATGGGTTCCACTTCTTTAGTTCAATTCAGAACCTAAATAATTGCACAATTCACAATGCCCACTGGGCACAGACGTCAATTCAATGTCTATTCCATATTAGTTCAACGTAATTTCATTGAAATGACGTGGGAATAACATTGATTCAACCATTGTGTGCCCAGTGGGTGGAGTCAATGCAGACAATTCGGAGAACAATATATCTGCTCTGCTTGGCTTATTGCTTGGCTTACTCCCTAACATCCGTTCATGGGTACACTGTAGGGGACACACAGGAAAATACCTAAAAATCCCATTGCATAGTGTCCCTGTGCAAGTTCAGATAGTCCACCTAAATCCAACCAGGACTCAGCCCTTAAAACACTCAACAAATTAATTCAGCTCTTCCTTACACAATACAATTCCAAGTTCCATATTTAGCAAGCAGGTCATCATCTTAGTCCAGTTAGGAACACATCTCAATGTGTTACACCAATGCAACAATTCTTCTCTCAATATTTTTTCCAGGTACCATGTGAGAAAAAGAACAAGGTCTTTGTATTATCTTCGTATTTTAACTGACTGAAGAGATAGCATCGAAGTTGACGGACATGGGTAATGCTCCTCATGGTGACAGACTGTGACAGGAGCCTGCCTATTGACCTGCTGTTTACATTGGGAACATGTGGGGGCTGTTGACATGATGTTCACAGTGTTCACTACCATCAGGTCTGTTAGATGTTTTTCCTCATCTCTTTAAATATTCTCTTTCATCTCTCATGTACAATTTGGAACATGCAAGAAGACACGCTTTTACTATATACATTACACATACAGTACATACACACACACACATTTGAGAACAGCATTAAAGCATATTCCTCCACATATTCTTGTTTTATCTACAGGTCTGTATTTTCTAGCTATTTGGTGTGTGTTTCTTTAGGCGTACATGTTTTTGTCCCTTTTTTGAGGGTGCCCCCTTTTTGAGGCATTTTCTGGGAGATCCCAGGTTTGTCCCTCACTCGCAGATCAGGAGTGGTGCTTACCTGAATTCCTCGTGTTTGCCTTTTCAGGCTGAGCTGAGCCGGAAGGACTTTGAGATGTCCCCTGAGCCCCCCGTCGACCACCTCCAGACGGAGCCTCAGACTTTCCTGCTGAACTTCCCCGTTTCTCCTCACCGCCCTTGGGCCCTTCCTGGGATCCCATCTTCATAGGCCCCAGCACGTTTTTGGCCACACTGGTCAGCTGAGTCACAAAGCTTGGCTTGTCACCAGGGGAGACGGGGCGTGACTTGCTGGAGCAGGGCGAGGCAGCGGTGGAGGAGGGGGACATAGGGTTCTCCTCCACCACCTCCAGGTGACTCCTCTCCTCCTTGGCCCCTCGGTAGCTGCTCAACGGGACAGAAACCTTGTCTGCTCTGGATTTTGTTGAAGCAGAAACTGGGCCTATGGTAAGAGGGGATGGGGCCGGGGTTGGGGCTGGCGCTTGGGTTGGGACTGAAGGAGCAGGTCCTTTAACCTTGGTCTCAGTGGCTTTGTCAATGCCACCCATCCCTCCTTTCAAAGTGATCTCTCCCATCTGTGTGTCTTTACTTGCCTTGGCCAACTCTGTAGCTCCCGCCCTCTGTGTAGTGACTTTGTCTGGGCCCACACTCCCTTTCTCCTCACTCTTCTCCTGGTTTCTGCTTGCTGGGGTGGTGTCTGTCTGGACAGCCTGGTGCTTACGCTCCTGGGAGAGCGGACTCTGGGATATAGCCTGGACTGGGGCCCTCTCAGTGGGTTTAGGGCCTCCACTGGCTGTTTCAGAGCTTGGAGCACTAGAGCTTAGAGGTCTGTCTGCTGGGCTGGACTTGGCCCCTGGAGTGGAGAGGGTTGAGGCTGGGCTAGGCTGGGCCTCACCTGGTACTGGGGAAGCTTTTCTATTCAGAGCCTCACAAGGGGTTAATGTCTTAGCTGTCTCACCAGCGCTGGTCTTGGGCTCTACTTTAACAGGTGTGCTGTCAGTGTGAGGGTCAGATGCTGTAGTCTGGGCAGCTCTCTCCCTCCCTGTCTGCAATGTGTCCCGGCTCAGGGGCGACTCCTGTCTCCCTAGCCTCCTCACAGGCTTCAGGCACCCTGTCTCTCCAACCGTGGGGGGAGAGGGGGAGGAGGAAGATGAGGGAGAGGGGGGAACGGGCCCGTTCTCTCCTTCCATCTCCAGCAGACTCTGCAGGCTGTGCTCGCAGTGGAAAGACTCCCTCCTGTAGTCCCCATGTGACACCTCCAGGCTGTGCTTACGCATTGACACCCCCCCTGCAAGGGGAGAGGAAGCTGATGACGAAGATGAAAAGGAGGGCAGGAGGGTCGCGCCCAGTTTCTCTGACGACTGAACCCGCTGTAGCAAGGGTGAGCGGGGGGGCTCTGCGCTTTTGGGCCTGGGACGGGCCACAGGGGGAGAGGAGTGGAGCTTGGCTGGGAAGGCCTGGGTGGTGTTGGAGCTACCCACCGTGTGGCCAGACAGGGGTGGGGGAGAGGAGGTAGTGGGGGAGGGTGTGTGGGCCAGGGGGGACAGGGGGATGTTGCCAGCTGACTTGCAGCGGGCTGAGCGGTACTGGCGGTGCAGCTTGGGGGAGAGGCCGTGCAGGGAGCTGGGTCTCATGTGCTGGGAGGCAGCCGGGGAGTTAGGGGTGCTGGAGACTGGAGAGCTGCTCTGAGAAGAGTTGCCTGAGGAGTGAAGAGGAGATATAGCAATAATTCAAACTGTATTATTTTGTTATGTGAGGGTGCAGATGCTAAGAGGAGTGCTGTACAGTAATGTAGGTAGAATATTGCCCTTCATACTGACCCAGGTAGGTGGAGTCGGGGGTGGAGCGGTAGCTCTGTGTGGGGGAGCGGGCAGAGAGGTTGTGGGTGGGGGAGCCTGGGAGGCTGTCCCCTGATGACAGAGAGCGGTTCAGAGAGGACAGGCTGCGGCTGGTGTGGAGCAGGTTCGACTGCTTAGTGATCTTCCTGAACAACGAGCTGCGCTTCTTACTGCGAATAAGAAGTGAAATGAGAGAGGTGGGAGGATGAGAGAGTTAGAAGAACAGAGTCAATGACATTGATTTTCTAGAGCGCTCATCTGAAATCATAGTGTAGCATCTGCTGTGCAGAGAAACCCACTTGTACCTTTCTTGTCCCTCCTTAGCCCCTATCTTCTTGTTGCGCCGTGCCATCTTGGACTTGTAGCTGGACTTGCGGGCAGGACCAATCTTGATGGAGGTGTTTTCAAAGGGCGTGGTGGTCACCGTCACATTGTTTCCACTCTGGAGAAACAACGGAAACAAAAAAAGTACAGTATACACTGCTTGCAGAATTATTAGGCAAATTGTATTCCTCAGGATTCATTTTATTGTTGAACAAACAATGCTCTCAGTCAATCCAAAATGTTATTGCATCTCAAACCTGAATGTTTAACAAAGGAATAGAGAGGTTTGTCTTTCTCAGGGGAATATATAAGTGTTAGGCAACTATTAGTGTGCACAATTATTAGGCAACTAAACTACAAAAATAATTTGTCTCAACTCACTTTTTATTCTCAATTTTTAAAGTAAGTGTAACAAATAAGTAACAATTAAATAACAAGTTTGGCCTTTCAAAAATATTCAGTGACCAATACAGCCACCCTCCTTTTCAAATACTGCCATGAGCCTTCATCCATGGAGTCTGTCAGTTTCTTGATCTGTTCTCGATCAACTTTCGCTGAAGCAGCAACTACAGCCTCCCAAATGCTGTTCAAAGAGGTGTATTGTCTTCCCTCACTGTAAATCTCATGTTTGGGAAGGGCCCACAAGTTCTCAATAGGATTTAAGTCAGGTGAGGAAGAGGGCCAGGTCATGATTCAGGCATCTTTGAGGCCCTTGCTGGCTAGCCAAGCAGTGGGGTACTTGGATACACGTGATGGAGAATTGTCCTGCATAAAGATCATGGCCTTCTTGTATGCTGAGGACTACTTCCTGTGCCACTGCTTGAAGAAAGTATCGTCCAGTTTCAGTCCATCTTCAACCTGATAAGGTCCAACTACCTTATCCTTAATGATAGCAGCCCATACCCGTACCCCTCCTCTACCTTGCTGGCGCCTGAATCAAAGTGGTACCCTGTGTCCATTATTGATCCAGCCACGGGCCCATCCATCTGTTCCATGAAGAGTCACTCTCATTTCATCTGTCCATAAAACCATCGAAAAATCTGTCTTCAGCTATTTCTTTGCCCAATCTTGACGCTTCAACTTGTGAATCTTATTCAGTGGTGGTGGTGTTTCAGCCTTCTTGACCTTGGCCATGTCTCTGAGCACTTGACACCTTGTACTTCTGGACACTCCAGGTAGGTAGCAGCTCTGAAATATGGTGGCACTGGAGGATAATGGGTTCTTGGTAGCTTGATGTTTAATTCTTCTCAGCTCTGGAATATGGTGGCACTGGAGGATAATGGGTTCCTGGTAGCTTGATGTTTAATTCTTCTCAGCTCTGGAATATGGTGGCACTGGAGGATAATGGGTTCCTGGTAGCTTGATGTTTAATTCTTCTCAGTTCTGGAATATGGTGGCACTTTCAGTGTTAGTTAAATCTCTTTTTTGGCCCATTTTACCTGAGGTAATGAAGCTGCCTAATAATTATGCACACCTTGACATAAGGTGTTATTCACTTTCGCCACACCCTCCCTCATTACACAAATACATATCACCTGAAAATGATTAAATCCAAAAAGCATTCAAGTTTATATGGTTTGGAGTTGGAAAATGTGCATAGAAATAATGATAATATCAGAATACTCACTTGCCTAATAATTGTGCACAGTGTATGATGGGCTTCGCCTGTATTCTATACTGTAAAAAGAAACACCTGTTTCTTTCCTTTCCTCTCACCTTCAGAATGAGCTCCACCACCTCAGTGTGCACCAGCCCGTGGACAGACTCCCCGTTCACATGAGTGATGAGGTCACCAGCGCAGAGTCCCGCCTCCTGGGCAGGGCCTCCGTCCTCCACATGCTGTGATTGAAACAGATCAACATCAATCAAACAAGTAATCATGCTATTCGACAAGTCTGTTTTTTCCACTACAATTGTAGCGATGCTTTCTTATGATACAGAACTTCTCAAAAGAGTGATGTCTACTTAACACTACTTTCTCCATAGAAATTAACACAGAACATATCATCTCTATCGCTGTCTCACCCAGACCACGTGGTGTACGCTGTAGACATCACTGTCTCCCATGTAGACTCGAATGGCTCGGAGGGTGAAACCGTACTTCTTCCCAGAGCGGTGGATGGTGATGGGAGAACGCAGCACGTTGACCGTGGGTGAGTAGTCTCGGCTGGGGGAGGAGTCACGAGACGACAGGTCGGAGGATATGGATCGAGGAGACATGGGGCTGGCCAGGGGGGACATACCATGCTGCTCCACTGAGGAGGGGGGAGAGAATCACAGGAATAAAGTGTGAGAAAAAACATCTGAATAAGTCAATTGAAGGTCAAAGCAATAGATAGTCTTTAAGAAATGTACAATTTTCCATAACAAGCCCAGTTAACCGTTTTAACTTTTTAACATTAATATTGTCATTAGCAACAGACAGCCCCGTTCTTCTCACACTCCCTTGCCTTCCAGCTCCTCACCTGTAGGTATGATGACAGACAGGGCTGTGGTGGAGGCAGACTTGATGACCTTGGTCATGGGTCGCGAGTTGCGTTTCTCTCCCTCAGCTGAGAGCTGGCTGTGGCGGACCCTCCTCAGGACCAGTTCGTTGGTGGCCCGGGACCCCTGGGGCTCTGTTGCCCCAGCAGTCACAGTACTGTTGGGGCTGGGGATGACTCCCATTGGTACATCAGCTGGCCTCAGCAGCTTGTCTGGAGCAGAGCAGAAAGATGGAGGAATAATATCATGTAGGTATCAAAGTGTATGTCAAGCCAGGATTCATCCATTATCTAATGCCAAATGCCCTCACCTCCAGCAGTCAAACCGTTGCCCTCCTTTTCCTTCCTAAAATCCCCCTGGCTGGATGTGGTGCCCATGGCTCCCTCCAGAGAGGTGCCCCTGGCCTTGACTGGGGGCTGCCTGGTGGGCACTGGCAGCTCAGGATCGGCCTCTAGTGGGGAGGCGAAGCGGTGAGTGTCCATGAGGGCAGAAAAGCGTCGCCGGGCCCCAGATGGAGGACTGGAGTCACTCTCAGTGAAGGATGACTCTGAGCATGACAGTCGCTTCCTACTCACAACACAGAATAAATGTATTGTATTTATGAAAACAAACAATGAGTAATGATAATGAGAGCCTTGATAATGAGGACCAACAATGTCACATTTCCTACTTGTTATGCAAGGTAAGAGGGCACTAGTACTAGTCAGAGTACAGTAGTGGTCATACTCACATCTCAGGTGATCCTGTCCTCCAGCTCTTATCTCTCAAGGTCAGGCTGCCCAGGCTCTCTCTCTTGGCCGCCCGGTCCTCCCTGGGGCCCTTGTGCTCCCGCCGGGTCACCGTCGGGGGCTTGTGCTCCAGCTGGGACAGGTGCTCCATGCTGCTGTACACCTGTAGTTCCCAACAGAGAGAGGACGCATAAGCTTTCAGCACCCACAGAGGGAAAAATGACATATTTTCCCATGATTCTTTCTTTTACAAGGGGTTCAGTGGCACAATTAGCTTTCACAGATTAGTCAAGAAGGGGAGATCTGAGCAGAAAGATGCATGTGTGTCAATAAAATCCAAGGTTACCATAGAGGTTCTTTCATGACTTAGTCTACCATGTGTGATAGTCACGTTAAGTCACTTGGCTCAGACGTATGTCTCTTTCTGCTCAGATCTCCCCTTCTTGACTAATCTGTGAAAGCTAATTGTGCTACTGAAACCATTTTAAAAGAAAGACTCATGAGAATTTAGGATTATGAGATTTACTGACAGGCTTTAGGGAAGGCACGTTTACATGGCCTAGACTTGTACAATGAGGGGCATCAAGTTAATCTCCAAGGAGTGTTGGAGAAGGGAGGTGAGACAGAATAACTAATTAGGCCGAAGTATAGGTTTTACGGAAACATCAAATAATAGCCCAGGCATTTATTTGCTTGAATCACTAAACACAACAGACGCTTATTAGACACAGGCTTCTATTTGAGTCATGAGTCTCTTTCCTTAAATGCACACAGCGTTTGCTCATTTGCTTACTTCATTGTTTAATTCCAGCATTCACTTCCAGTATTTTAATCAATATCTTAATTTCCTGCACAAATGTGCTGTCATTTACACACTGTGCCACATTTATTTTGTCTTAGTTTGCCTCTAATAAAAATGTATAAAGAACCCCACCCTTGACAAAATAATTATTCTCCCCTTTGAATGTGCATTTTTTTCTGCAGTTCTTACTTTCATCACTAGAGCGAACAGCTGATTTCTGGAGGGTCTGTAACTGGCAAGCACAGTTTTTGTGCTTGCCAGTTAGCTAGCAGTTCTCATCTGTTCGCAGCCAATGGCTAGCAGTTCTCATCTGTTCGCAGCCAATGGCTAGCAGTTCTCATCTGTTAGCAGCCAATGGCTAGCAGTTCTCATCTGTTAGCAGCCAATGGCTAGCAGTTTCTTACTGGTGATAAAAACTGCTGATTGCCATCACTTTTTCGAGACATTACTGAATTATTTAATGTAACAAATTAAACATTAAACCTTGTAAACAATTCATGGTAATTCATGGTAATGTTGTAAACAATTCATTTAGACCCAGTGTTTATTTGAAACAGGTGTTTATTAGCTGAAATGTGTAGCGTTGGCCGGCTATTAAAATGGACAGGTCGGCTATTTGAGACTGTGTTTAATTGAAGTTTTAAGGTAAAGATGAGTAAGTGTAGAGTTTGACCTTGCTGAAGCGAGGGGAGCAGGAGGAGAAACGACGGATTTCGACAGGTTCATCATCATTGGTGTCGTCCTCATCATAAGAGTGGACGTGGTGGTAGCGGTCTGAGCGGGCTGGGGACGGAAGAGGACATGACACACACACACACACTTACAAATGAAAACAGACAAATAGCATGGACAAGTGCCTCAAAGCTCCAAACACAGCTAGTTCTTATCTCTATCCCTTATGCAAGTGGTATTCAAAGTCGGGGTTGCGACCAAACCAACATTTTTTAGGAACAAAGAGTAAAGATTATTGTGTGGGACAATATGTAAACCTTTTTGAGAAATATTATTTTATTATGTAAATGTATTTATTGGTTTCTTTGATAAGAGATTCAAACGTTTTTTTATACATTTTTTGTTTGAATATCCGAAACATACAATATACTTGCATTGAAGCCGCTCAACAACTACATCATACCAGTCATCCAACAGATTCCCATTCAGAGCGACACACAGAAGCAGCCAGGGTTAATGCCCTGCTCAAGGGAACGTTGACAGATCTCCCACCAGGCCAAAAAATGTGAACCCGAACCCTCCAAAATCCCCCCCACAGTTCCCCAATTCCCCAACAACCAAGAGAATGAACTAAAGAGAAAAAAGGAAAAGACAGATAAACAGCAAACAATGCAAAAACATATCTATCTAATCATTTAAACAAAGGACATCATGGACAACTAAAATCATAACAGCAAAGCCAACTGTATATGTTTGTGTGCATGTCTGGCACTATTACATGTATGTGTGTGTTCTTGTATGTGTTTATTTGAATGAGAGTATGTGTATATGCATGTGTTCAAAAGCCTGCACGGCATCAACCTCAAGCAAACCGGCATTAGTTCTAAAAACACTACCCCCCCAGTGTCATTCAAATATACTTTTTTATTATGTTTTTACTTTAAAATATATATATATATCTTTGACCATCATTCTATCTCCTGCACAGCAACTCCACTCCCACTTGTCTCCAGTTCCACATCCCAACCCGCAGCTTCCCTCAGCCCATCCCATCTATCTCTGCTGGCCACCCATTTCGGGTTTCTATGCAACACATATCTTTCAACTATGCTGTAATGTTTAACGTACAATTTCAATCTATGTAATCGAATAGAATCCACAGATTGCGAGTTGAAGATAAATACTTTAACTAAGAGTATTAGTATATTAGTAATTGACTGACCCGGTCTCTCCAGATCTCCTGACAGTACTATTTCTACGGTCAATTTTAGATCAATGCTATGCATTTTCAGCCATTCCTGAACCTGAGACCAGAAACAGGCTACCTGAGGGCAATACCAAAATAAATGGTCTATTGAATCTGTATCATCACAACAAAACCTGCAGAGCTTTGATGATTTTATTTCCCAAATATTCAACATTTTGTTGGTGGCAAGAATTCTATATAATCATTTTAGCTGAAAAGTACGAAGTCTTGAATCTTGCGTTGTTTTATATATCAACACATGGAATTGGTACATCAAAAATCTCTTCCCAACTATTTTGCAATCTGTGTGGCACAGTTGTCAGCATCCTAGTCCTCAAATGAAACTGGTATACTTTCCTATTTATGCTATTTTTATTCCTCCGCCAGTTTTGATCCTTTATATTGGGCAGACAGACCAGTTCCCTACCTCCTCCCGCAGACCAGTTCCCTTGCCTCCTCCATTTTAGGGGTAATGCTGTGATCAATTAGTTGTACTCTTGGATCGAGCAGATCTTCCCGTACAATTCTGTTAACTCCATGAAGGACATAACTCTTACATTCCAATTTACAATATCATTAAAGAACAAAATACCCTTTTCAAACTTTCCCATAAATACAGGTGTTTTACCAACCAGCACATTTGAGTTCAGCCTTAATATTTGAGTTCAGCCTTAATATTTGTTCTATCTTTTCAGGGGGATGAAATTGAAATTGTAGCCAGCTGCAATGCTTGTTTGAAAAAGAGAGATACTTTGAAGAAAGTATCATTTTCAATTAATCAGAAAGGCTATTTTTAAACAATGGATGAGCTTTTCTTAGTAATCTACTTGAGAACCATTTAGGGTTCAAATAAAACTTTTGAATAAGTGAAGCTTTTAGAGAGAGGTTTAGTGCTTTATATATAATAATCTCAACCCACCCAATTCATATTCATTATATAGATAGGCATGTTTAATTTTGTCTGGTTTAGCATCCCAGATAAAGCTAAATATTTTTTCCTCGTATGATTTGAAAAACGAATCATCAGGAGTAGGCAACACCATAAGTAAGTGAGTAAACAGATATGATAGACCGGTATTTACCTCTCCATGGTTGCAGGATTTAGTCTATTTTTACAAGTTTTCTATTGAAATTCATTGTGGAGAGCTTATTTATATATTTTGTCATATAAATACCAAGTATGTCTACTTCACCATCAGCCCATTTTATAGGTAAACTGCAGGGTAATGTAAAAGTTGTATTTTTTAAAGATCCAATATGTAATATTGTACACTTAGCATAATTAGGTTTTATTGCAGAGAGTACAGAAAAGTTATCTTCAATGAGATATTGCAGAGATCTAGCTTGCGGACTTAATATAAAACTTGAGTCATCGGCATACACGGACACCTTGGTTTTTAAGCCTTGGATTTCTAATCCTCTAATGTTGTTATTGGATCTGATTTTAATAGCTAACATTTCGATGGCCATAACGAATAGATATGGTGACAGCGGACACCCTTGTTTAACTCCTCTTGACAATTCAAAACTCTCTGAGAAGTAGCCGTTATTTACTATTTACACCTGGGGTTGCTATACATTCGTTTTATACATTTTATAAGAGAATTACCAAAATTGAAAAAATCCTGGCATTTCTAAATAAAATCCAGTCTTACTTTATCAAATGCCTTTTCAAAATCCGCTATAAATACCAGGCCTTGCTTCTTAGATGTTTCATGATGTTCTATTATTTCTAGTAGTTGTCGTATATTGTCTCCAATGTATCGTCCATGTAAAAAACCTATCTGATCAGGATGAACAATACCTGGTAAAACCCTTTTAATTCTGAGTGCTATGCATTTCACAAGTATTTTGCATCACAACATTGAAGTGTAAGGGGCCTCCAGTTTTTTAGATAGACTGGGTCTTTATATTTGCCATCTGGGTCTTGTTTTAATAATAGCGAAATAAGACCTTCCTGCTGAGTACCTGACAGACTACCATTTCTATAGGAGTAGTTAAAACAATCTAACAATGGAGCTTTTAGTATATCAAAAAAGGCTTGGTATGGGCCTCCCGGGTGGCGCAGTGGTCTAGGGCACTGCATCGCGGGTTCGCGCCCAGGCTCTGTCGCAACCGGCCGCAACCGGGAGGTCCGTGGGGCGACGCACAATTGCCCCAGCGTCGTCCGGGTTAAGGAGAGTTTGGCCGGTAGGGATATCCTTGTCTCATTGCGCACTAGCGACTCCTGTGGCGGGCCAGGCGCAGTGCACGCTAACCAGGTCACCAGGTGCACGGTATTTCCTCTGACACATTGGTGCGGCTGGCTTCCGGGTTGGATGCGCGCTGTGTTAAGACTTGGTTGGGATGTGTTTCGGAGGACGCATGGGTATCGACCTTCGTCTCTCCCGAGCCCGTACGGGAGTTGTAGCGATGAGACAAGATAGTAACTACTAACAATTGGATACCACAAAATTGGGGAGAAAAGGGGGTAAAACATTTTTTTTTTAAAGGCTCTACCGGTATGCCATCAAGACTGAAAGGATTTAATAGCCTCAAAAATGTATTCCTCTGTAATTTGGCCTTCGCACTGATCTTTCTAATTCAAATGTTATTGAAGGTTATTTGTTGATGTAGAAATCAACATATACAGTGGGGCAAAAAAGTATTTAGTCAGCCATCAATTGTGCAAGTTCTCCCACTTAAAAAGATGAGAGAGGCCTGTAATTTTCATCATAGGTAAACTTCAACTATGACAATCAAAATCAGAAAGAAAATCCAGAAAATCACATTGTAGGATTTTTAATGAATGTATTTGCCAATTATGGTGGAAAATAAGTATTTGGTCACCTAAAACAAGCAAGATTTCTGGCTCTCACAGACCTGTAACTTCTTCTTTAAGAGGCTCCTCTGTCCTCCACTTGTTACCTGTATTAATGGCACCTGTTTGAACTTGTTATCAGTATAAAAGACACCTGTCTCCAACCTTAAACAGTCACACTCCAAACTCCACTATGGCCAAGACCAAAGAGCTGTTAAAGGACACCACAAACAAAATTGTAGACGTGCACCAGGCTGGGAAGACTGAATCTGCAATAGGTAAGCAGCTTGGTTTGAAGAAATCAACTGTGGGAGCAATTATTAGGAAATGGAAGACATACAAGACCACTTATAATCTCGCTCGATCTGGGGCTCCACGCAAGATCTCACCCCGTGGGGTCACAAGAACGGTGAGCAAAACTCCCAGAACCACACGGGGGGACCTAGTGAATGACCTGCAGAGAGCTGGGACCAAAGTAACAAAGCCTACCATCAGTAACACACTACGCCGCCAGGGACTCAAATCCTGCAGTGCCAGACGTGTCCCCCTGCTTAAGCCAGTACATGTCCAGGCCCATCTGAAGTTTGCTAGAGAGCATTTGGATGATCCAGAAGAAGATTGGGAGAATGTCATATGGTCAGATGAAACCAAAATATAACTTTTTGGTAAAAACTCAACTCGTCGTGTTTGGAGGACAAAGAATGCTGAGTTGCATCCAAAGAACACCATACCTACTGTGAAGCATGGTGGTGGACACACCTTGCTTTGGGGCTGTTGTTCTGCAAAGGAACTAGGACAACTGATCCGTGTAAAGGAAAAAATGAAAATCGTGAGATTTTGAGTGAAAACCTCCTTCCATCAGCAAGGGCATTGAAGATGAAACGTGGCTGGGTCTTTCAGCATGACAATGATCCCAAACACACCACCCGGGCAACGAAGGAGTGGCTTTGTAAGAAGCATTTCAAGGTCCTGGAGTGGCCTAGCCAGTCTCCAGATCTCAACCCCATAGAAAATCTTTGGAGGGAGTTGAAAATCCGTATTGCCCAGCAACAGCCCCAAAACATCACTGCTCTAGAGGAGATCTGCATGGAGGAATGGGACAAAATACCAGCAACAGTGTGTGAAAACCTTGTGAAGACTTACAGAAAACGTTTGACCTCTGTCATTGCCAACAAAGGGTATATAACAAATTATTGAGATAAACTTTTGTTATTGACCAAATACTTATTTTCCACCATAATTTGCAAATAAATTCATTAAAAATCCTACAATGTGATTTTCTGGATTTTTTTTCTTTCTCATTTTGTCTGTCATAGTTGAAGTGTACCTATGATGAAAATTACAGGTCTCTCTCATATTTTAAGTGGGAGAACTTGCACAATTGGTGGCTGACTAAATACTTTTTTATCCCACTGTAGCTATTGTCAATAGATTAGGGGTGGGGTGGGGTCGCGAGAAACTGTTGCAAAAAAATGGGTTCCCCAAAAATTCTGGAGAAGAGAATGGGGTCCCCGTTGAAAATGTTTGAAAACCACTGCCTTATGGTGATTCTATACATTAAGAATGCAACAAATCAGCACAGTTCCCCTTCATGTAACCAGGGGACAGTGCAGTTAGAGAAAGACTCACTGTCGAAGTAGCTGGTGTCCTCCTCTGACTCTAGGTGGGGGATGAACTCAGCCTTCTGTCTCAGCAGACTGTTCCAGTCCAGTTCAGTGAAGAACGAGTGCTGCTTCACCTCAAATGCACCGCCTGGGGCAGCAAAAGAGAAGGAATGAGAGAGAGAGAGAGAAAGAGAGAGAGAGAGAGAGAAAGAGAGAGAGAGTGAGAATGAAAGGGCGAGCGAGAGAGTAAATCTTTATTTTCACTATGAATAGGCAGTTTAGTCCATCTCTGTTACAGCACACATCTGATGTTAGCATGTTGTCAACATGCACGTTTATGCTGACCTGTGCCCAGTCGGACCAGTGGGTTGGTCTGAAGCAGAGTAGAGATCAGATGTTGGGCATCGGCAGGAAGAGCGTCATCACCTTCTGGCCACACTATGTCATCTACAAGAGACAGACAGAGATAAGTTGCATTGGACAATGTAGACGTGAGAAAGATGGCTTCAAAATGGCTGTAAGATGCTGCTCAATGAACCCACTAACCCCCAACCTCTCACCTGTGATGACCTGTCCAAAGAGCTCCTCAGGCGTGTCTCCAAAGAACGGCACACAGCCCACCAGGAACTCATAGAGGATGATGCCCATAGCCCACCAGTCTACTGGCTTCCCATAGCCCTGTCTCAGGATCACCTCCGGGGCGATGTACTCTGGCGTGCCACACACCTGATGGAGGGCAGAACCACAGCACTCCTATGAGAGGCTCTGTATTCATATTTATGGATAAAACACTACTGGTGAGATGCTAAGGCCAGTCTCTCTCAAAATGTGAGTGGGAGACATGTGTGGCCAATACACGTTTCTGCCAAGCTGAGGGGATCAATGCGAGAATGCCAGGATGAAACATGAAAGCTTTGGACGTTGTGTTTTCATGTGCAGATGGGTATTCGTCAGATCTGTTGCTGTGAGAAAGCCGAGCCAATAAATAATTGGGGATTTAATTGAAGCAGCACCATTCAAAGGGTGGGAAAAACAAAACATCTGAACATCAGTTGATTATAATAACTAAGGCATATTTGGTTATCATTTTGATCAACATTTTGTTTGATGTTGATCATTTCATTTCTTCACGCTTTGACAACTATATGCACACATTTATAAATTCAGCCTTAATTTATTAATTTGTCTAGAAATAAATACATAAAAAATGGATTAGGTATAGTTTTTTTTCTGAATGGTTATGGAAAATGTAGAAATTTAAATATATTACTGCAAATTAATTTTGAACGCCTGCCAAGGTTGTGTATACTGTGGTGGGTTTCTCTGCTCTATATACAGTGCACACCTGTTTGTCCAGGAATTCTCTGGTGTCCTTCTCAATGTGTCCTTCGTACAGGTTAGTGGTGAGGCTCATCAGACCCATCTTAGACAGGCCGAAATCAGTCAGCTTGATGTGCCCCATGGAAGTGATCAGAAGACTGGGGACAGACAGGTCAAAGGTTAACTGAAACACTCTTCGTGTCTGTAATATAATCAAACTTTGAGTTCACTCCAATGAGTCCCATATGATAATTGTTGAATGCCAACCCAAGTGAGGTCTTACTTGTCTGGTTTGAGGTCGCGGTGCACGATGCCATAGTTGTGGATGTACTCCAGTGCCAGGACGGTCTCGGCAAAGTACATGCGTGCCATCTCCACAGGTAATGCCCCGATGTTTTTCAGCAGGGTGGCACAGTCTCCCCCTGGCAACCGATAACACATGATCAGACTGACTGCTAACATTCCCATCACCAGCAATTTCCTAAATGCTGCTCTTGTCCTAAACAGACAGGTGTCCAGTGTATTATTGTGTTAACTTACCCTCCACATACTCCATGACCATACAGAGGTGCCTGCGGGTCTCAAAGGAGCAGAACATGGAGACCACGAATGGGTTCTCAGCGAAGGTCAGGATGTCTCTCTCTACGAAGGCCTGCTGGATCTGGTTCCTCAGGATCAGGTTCTGCTTGTTGATCTTCTTCATGGCGAAACGCTGACGGGTCTCCAGGTGACGGACCAGGTAAACAGCCCTGGAGACACACACACGCATACACACAGTTAGTAATCTGATTTTATACACATTTTACTGAGTAAATCCAATGTTTTCTCCTAAAAGCATTCAATGGACATCAACAGATGGCTCAGAGACATGTACTAATGTAACATTCATATGTGTGAACACACCCTCACACCCACACACACACCCACACCCACACCCACACTCACACCCACACTCACACTCACCCATAGGCTCCATTGCTGATCAGCTTTATGGTCTGGAAGTCAGCCTCTTCGGGCGTCTTCATAGCTCTCATCTTGCCCTGAGGGAGAGAGCATGACAGCAGGGTAAGACGAGACTGGATCTGGCCAGACCTCCAACACCAGGCCCACAGGAGTGACGTTGTCTCTTTTTCCCCCAGTGCTACCCTTGTCTTCCTGACTTCTTGTCCAGTTAGCGGAATTTTGGTACCTGTCCTGATGGTTGAAGGAGGGCTGATTGCAAGGCTACAAGGCACTAGAGGATATCCTGCTTTGAATTCGGACTCTAATCAAAGCAAATGGACTCAATTACGTATGGTAATGTCCACTGTGCCAAGTAATTAGTAGAGGAAGCATATTCATTAGAGTCAGCAGGACCTTGGACTACAGTTTTACTTAACCTAAAGGGACAGAGGGAGAGGGGGGTTGATGGTGGGTGGGCTGGGAAGAAGTGGAGTAGGGACAAGGTTCTCACCTCTGTTGAGTCATCTGTTTCTGGGGTGAGAGGTCCCTCACTGTCGTAGCTGTCCAGGTTCACCATTTCTGGGGACATACAGAGGGAGTACCTATGAGCTGCATTTCAGCAATACATAGAGTGAGAGAGCAACAGTAGTCAACACAAGTCAAGTTTTCGTCTTTCTCTCTCTCTCTCGGACTCATTCTCTCGCTCACCCTCTATAGGGTCTCGTGTCAGTCCCAGCTGGCTGATAATGTAGCGAGGGATGTCCGTCTTCATCAGGTGTCCCTCTTTGGCGTGGTCCTCTGCTGCCTCCAGCAGGTGGTAGAACTCCTCTGGATTAAACTCCTGAGGGACAGGAACAGGGGGACCACATTCAGTGTGACACAGGTATAACACTGCTTGAATCAAGATATAACTCATTTTATTGCCGCACTACAGACGCGATATCAGTCCGCTAATACTGGATTAGTAAAGGCCCAGTGCACTACTTTTTTGAAGACATTTTTTTCAATTAATTATTCAGATTTTTCTACTTCCTGCATCTATGCATGTACCAAATATAAAATACTAGTTAAATGGGTTTCCATCACATTTTCAACTCTACTGATGATTTTCTCACCCCAAATGTTTTATGTAGCGAGTGAGTCATCAGAGTCATCAGAGTCTCACCCTCTTTTACGCTGCTGCTACTCTCTGTTTATCATATATGCATAGTCACTTTAACTATACATTCATGTACATACTACCTCAATTGGGCCGACCAACCAGTGCTCCCGCACATTGGCTAACCGGGCTATCTGCATTGTGTCCCGCCACCCGCCAACCCCTATTTGACGCTACTGCTACTCTCTGTTCATCATATATGCATAGTCACTTTAACCATACCTACATGTACATACTACCTCAATAAGCCTGACTAACCGGTGTCTGTATCTAGCCATGCTACTGTTATTTTCAAATGTCTTTTTACTGTTGTTTTATTTATTTACTTACCCCCACACACACACACACACACACACACACACACACACACACACACACACACACACACACACACACACACACACACACACACACACACACACACACCTTTTTTCGCACTATTGGTTAGAGCCTGTAAGTAAGCATTTCACTGTAAGGTCTACTATACCTGTTGTATTCGGCGCACGTGACAAATAAACTTTGATTTGATTTGATTTGTGCCCACTCTGGTATTGGCATGGTACTGTTTCTGTGCCCTGCACGCTGTTGGCTAGAGCACACGCATAGCCTACATCACGGGTATTCAACTCTTAACCTACGAGGCCAGGAGCCTGCTGGTTTTCTGTCCTACCTGATAATAAATTGCACTCACCTGGTGTCCCAGGTCTCTAATTAGAGGGGAACAATGAAAGTAATGCAGTAGAACTGGCTTCGAGATCCAGAATTGAGTTGATGAGATTATTGATTATTGCATCGATGATGATGTCACCAGAATAAGACCCTCAATATTTATTGGAAAGGAGCATCAAGATCATGACCTTGCACTTTCACCACCCTGTGAAGTTCATCATAAATGATTGAATCTGTAGCCTAATAAACTGCATGCTTCCCTGATGAGTTGTAGTGGGAGGACCATACAACATGTCATTGCAAGACACTAAGTTAACTTAACTTCCATTTGAAGGGTTATTATTTCAAAATTTTAGCATAAAAGAGTCAGAGTGCAGTATAACTACAGTATGCTGCAAATACTGCGTCCAAAATACCACTGTTTTATTTACAGCAGTAATTTAGCAGTCAGAGTGCAGTATAACTACAGTATGCTGCAAATACTGCGTCCAAAATACCACTGTTTTATTTACAGCAGTAATTTAGCAGTCAGAGTGCAGTATAACTACAGTATGCTGCAAATACTGCGTCCAAAATACCACTGTTTTATTTACAGCAGTAATTTAGCAGTCAGAGTGCAGTATAACTACAGTATGCTGCAAATACTGCGTCCAAAATACCACTGTTTTATTTACAGCAGTAATTTAGCAGTCAGAGTGCAGTATAACTACAGTATGCTGCAAATACTGCGTCCAAAATACCACTGTTTTATTTACAGCAGTAATTTAGCAGTCAGAGTGCAGTATAACTACAGTATGCTGCAAATACTGCGTCCAAAATACCACTGTTTTATTTACAGCAGTAATTTAGCAGTCAGAGTGCAGTATAACTACAGTATGCTGCAAATACTGCGTCCAAAATACCACTGTTTTATTTACAGCAGTAATTTAGCAGTCAGAGTGCAGTATAACTACAGTATGCTGCAAATACTGCGTCCAAAATACCACTGTTTTATTTACAGCAGTAATTTAGCAGTCAGAGTGCAGTATAACTACAGTATGCTGCAAATACTGCGTCCAAAATACCACTGTTTTATTTACAGCAGTAATTTAGCAGTCAGAGTGCAGTATAACTACAGTATGCTGCAAATACTGCGTCCAAAATACCACTGTTTTATTTACAGCAGTAATTTAGCTGTCAGAGTGCAGTATAACTACAGTATGCTGCAAATACTGCGTCCAAAATACCACTGTTTTATTTACAGCAGTAATTTAGCAGTTAGAGTGCAGTATAACTGCAGTTCAACTGCAGTACACTACAGTTATTCTGCAATTACTGCGTCTAAAACACCACAGTCAACTGCAGTTACTGCACTTTTACTGCAGTTTCAAAATTGCAATCTTTTTTTGTAAGGGCTTGTCTAATGTATTTTGTTTGGTCGACATTTGGAAGGTTCACCGAAAAAACATGATGTTTCCATCAGGCCTGTCATGACATTTTTTTTATCCAACATGTCCTTTACGCACATAAAAAGGTTGGATGGAAGCCAAGTTTATGAGGCCTGCTGGCTGCGTTCACCCAGAGGACAGGACTACTGATCTACCAGAGACCCTGAGTCAGTCTGGGCTACACACACAGGCTCAAACTTTAAATGACACAGTCACGGTCTGTGAGACTCAGACAGGACTTCAGGGGGCCGCTGGTATTTGTAATACTGTAGCAAGGCAACTGGAATTTTAATCTAAATGCAAATGGGATTGCTAGCCAGTCAGATTGGGCCTTTTATCAAGGTGCTTAGTTGGAGCTCAGTATTTTTGCCCTACTGTGTAATAAACCCCCTGTTTAAATGTTTATAATGACTGTTTGTGCTCATATTTATTTAAGGAAATTAATTTGTCTTTGGTCCAGGCCAGGGATATGGTCTGTTAAATAATTAGTGGGGCCATGGACCGTGAATGTGACTGTGAACACTCTCATGACCATTACCATGACTGTGATTGTGTTGAGAGTTCTGTTTTCTGTTCTCACCAGGCACTCCAGCAGCCTTGCTGGGCGAGAGATGATGATGAGGAGTTTCTTCACCAGCTCTGTGACGAAGGCCACCTCTGAGCTCTCTGATCGCTCGTACGCCTGAGAGAGAGAGAAATAGATGGAGGAAGAGAGAGAGAGAGAGAAACGTTGAGGGAGAGAGAGAAGTAGAGAGAGAGAGAGAGAGAGACAGCGACAGACAGAAAAATACAAAATAAATCAAAGCTTGGCAGCAGCGCTGGATGTGAGAACAGTCATATTCCAGGCAAAACTAATCCAATCAAACAGAATACTGGCAACCCAAAATAATCAGACCGATTTAATCAACCCGCCAAACCAGGGATGCAGAGGAAGTTCCGTGATAGGTTCTATCTGCTCACACAAATCACACACACTATTACACAATTAGCCTTATTTTACTCCTTTACTCCTTCTGAAAGGCGTAGTGCTGTCATTTGAAATGAGATGATAGGAACTAAATGTGCCTCTCAGCAGCCTGCAGCTAGGCCACCCAGACCTGAGAAGAGCCTGATACTGAGACAATGTGGCTCCCATTCAACAATTAAACTCAGGGCTATGCTGATGTTATACACTGCAACATAAGAGTGGCTTATGGGCAGCTCTATAACCCCAGAACTGACCTGTCCTGGCACCTATCATGACATCTTAGCCTATAGTTGCAGAGTTTCTGTGACTCACGTCATTGAGCAGCTTCTCCAGGTTCTCCTGCAGCTCAAAGAAGTAGACAGTGGTGATGAGGCCCTCGCGAGCTTTGGACAGGCAGTCCCTGGACAGCTCTGCTATCTGATGGTGGATGAAGCTGATGACCCCGTCGGCCAGCGGCAGCACGCTCTCAGGGGAGAAGGCATTGATGAACTCTGCTAGATGCTCCTCCATCTGAGCCGTGGCCTGGGAGAGGGAGATACAGGAAACAGAGTTAGGAGAGTTTTACCCATTTCATATTTTACATTCAAAACTGAAATAGTTCAGTTTCGCTCCATTGACCCGTGGTATTTCCATCATTCTCACTTCCACCTGTTTAAAAGTAGACATAACTCCTGACATACAAATCAGAGAGGAGACAGCCTCGTTTCCCCTCAACTTCCATAGAAGAGAGTTTCTCTGACATACAGTACCACACTGAGCAAACACCATAACCTGCTTCCTTTTCATACCGGTGTGCTATAACCAATCCTTATCCTTACTTGCACTTGAAAGTGTGAGAGACAATTATGTTTTGTGTGTGTGTGTGGATGTGTGTCTGTGTGTGTGTCATGTCTTACTTTGGGGAAGCGCTCCTTGTACACATGGTTCATCATGACGATCTCATTGTCATAGCAGGAGGGGGAGCGTCCAGGACTGAGGCTGCGGGAGCGCGGTCGCATGTGTGGTGAGCAGCGGCCCCCATCATCGTCGGTGATGCTCTCCGTGCTGCCAAAGTGCTTGGACAGGAAGTGCAACTCGTCCATGGTGGGCTGGAAGGGCAGCTGGTGCAGCCGCTCCTGAGATGAGCTGGAGGACTGGAGGGGGAGGAAGAGAGAGAGACGGAGGAGAAAGAGAAGGGAGGAAGAGTGGAGTTGTTGGACAGAAGACAAAAGAAGAAGACAATTGATGTTCTCTCATACATGAAATCCAGTTTTTGTATTGGCCAGAACCATAGCTAATCATGTACTCTGGTGGCTCTGGTAGTGGCTATACTGGGAAGTGGGGACAGTTAACCTCATCCATCTGTCTCACCTCCGAGAGACGGAGAGAGACATTAATGAAGTAAGCACAGCACCAGGGTCTGCTACATTAATCTGTCCCTTTCAGACACAGACTCATTTACCTGCTGAGTCAAAGCAATGGGACTTGACATTCACCACAGGCTCAATTCCAAATCAATCCCAATTGGCATCCCTGCTTAAAACAATCAGGACAAGGATGGATGGAAGGACGGGAAGATTATCTCTGTCACTGCATTTCATGGTTATAAATGTTCTGTTATTCATTGATGCTGCTTTCTCAATATGTCTGCCAGGGTATTGAAAAAGCACAGTTTTCACTCCCAAATGGATCTGTCTCCACCATAGCCATGATCAGACTCAGTCCCAGGGGAGAGGAGGGGACTCTGTGGTAGGACTGGTACTAGTTGTGAAGAGGGCATGATAACACCCTTTCCCCCTCAGGAGACTGAAAAGATTTGGCATGGGTCCCAAGATCCTCAAAAGGTTCTACAGCTGCACCATTGAGAACATCCTGACCGGTTGCATCACTGCTTGGTATGGTAACTGCTCGGCATCTGACCGTAAGGCGCTACAGAGGGGCCAAGCTTCCTGCCATCCAGGACCTACTGTATGTACTAGGCGGTGTCAGAGGAAAGCCCAAAAAATGTTCTCTGCTACCGCACGGCAAGCGGTACTGGAACGCCAAGTCTAGGGCCAAAAGGCTCCTTAACAGCTTCTACCCCCAAGCCATAAGATTCCTGAACAACTAATGAAATGGCCACCGGATTATTTACATTGATCCTCCATTTGTGTTGTACACTGCTGCTACTCGCTGTATATTATCTATGCATAGTAACTTTACCCCTACCTACATGTACAAATTACCTCAACTAACCTGTACCCCCGCACATTGACTCGGTACCGGTACCCCCTGTATATAGCCTCGTTATTGTTATTTTATTGTGTTACTTTATTCACTTAGTTTATTTGTTAAATATTTTCTTAACTCTTTCTTGAACTGTATTGTTGGTTAAGAGTTTGCAAGTAAGCATTTCACGATAAGGTTGTATTTGGCGCATGTGACAAATAAAGTTTGATTTGATTTGAAGCCACCCTGCCAGCTCCATACTAAGTTCCATGTCTGGGCTCATTCAGATATATATGTGTTGTTTGTTGGCGTATTATTTCCAGTGGGGGTATTTAGCTAAATAGATCCTGTGGTGAATTGGGCACCGAACAGCATGTACTTGCGCTATCTATTTTCTCCTCTTTTCTACTCTCCTCTCTTATCCCACCGGTCTGGTACTTATCTAGCTACCCTCGTCTGTTCCTCCCTCTCTCACTGTCCAAACGAGAGCAGTCCCCAGGCCTCTGATGTTGTGTTACATAAGTGAGGAAAACAGAGAGAGAGAGAGAGAGAGAGAGACCTGAGGGAGGAGAATCAAAGACAGAGAAAATGTGGGTAGAGATGATGTGTGTGCCGGTATGTGTGTGTGTCTATGAGTGTGTGAATGAGAGAGAGAAACTGAAGAAGACCCTGAGGCAATGACAGAGACAGTAAGAGTGTACCAGGGTGTTAGAAAGAGAAAGGAGACAGAGACAGTAAGAGTGTGCCATGGTGTTAGAAAGAGAAAGGAGTCAGAGACAGTAAGAGCGTGCCATGGTGTTAGAAAGAGAAAGGAGACAGAGACAGTAAGTGTGCCATGGTGTTAGAAAGAGAAAGGAGACAGAGACAGTAAGAGTGTGCCATGGTGTTAGAAAGAGAAAGGAGACAGAGACAGTAAGAGTGTGCCATGGTGTTAGAAAGAGAAAGGAGACAGAGACAGTAAGAGTGTGCCATGGTGTTAGAAAGAGAAAGGAGACAGAGACAGTAAGAGTGTGCCATGGTGTTAGAAAGAGAAAGGAGACAGAGACAGTAAGAGTGTGCCATGGTGTTAGAAAGAGAAAGGAGACAGAGACAGTAAGAGTGTGCCATGGTGTTAGAAAGAGAAAGGAGACAAAGACAGTAAAAGTGTGCCATGGTGTTAGAAAGAGAAAGGAGACAGAGACAGTAAGAGTGTGCCATGGTGTTAGAAAGAGAAAGGAAACAGAGAAAGTGAAGTAAGTCAGACAAAGCAGGGTAAATCTGTGCTACCGTGGAGCTGGGTGTGTTGGTGCCATATCCAGAGGATGGCAGAGATGCCAGAGACCATCGTCGACCATCCGCCCTTCAGAGGAGAAAAACAATGTACAGTAATAAACCTGAGAGCATCAGACTTATGCCCAACATCCTCAATGCATCCACGAATCGAACTAATATGGAAATATGCGAATGAGGCGGCGCCTGCACCCTGTATGACACAACTGATCCACCGTATTGTGTTAGTCTTAAGAGCCATCCGAAGGGAGAGGGAATTGAGTGGAGTGGCCTTTGTGTTTCTATGGGGCTGCAGCATGCTGCAGTGACAGACTGGCAGAAAGATTTGATAAACACGAACAGTGAGTACAAAAAGCTATTACTGCTCATGCCTCTGCTCCTCTAACTCTGACTGACTGACTGACTGGGAAGAGAAGGGATGACTGGATTGGACCTCTTCACATGTGTAGGTTGTTGTGTATCTCAAACATACATACACACATTCCTACCTCCTGGCTAGGCTCTTTGGCTTCCTCTCACCACTGACTCTGAGAGGTGTGATCATTCTCACTGGGAGGTGCTAGACCTGCATCTAACAGGTATTCAACTCTCCCTCCCTCTCTCACATACATACACACGCATGCATACACACAGTGTCAGGGAGCTGTTACCTTCTGGAAGAGGCGAATGAGAAGTGTGCCGCGGTGCTAGAAGAGAAGTTGCGTGGGCTGTCCAGAGGGCTACTTCCTGGAAACATAAAGGAATGGGAATAGAGAAACAGACAGAGCATGAAAGAGGGGGAGAGGTACTGTATAATGACGTGTTTACAGTAAGATGTTTCCAGTCCGAGATGGCTGTAGTACGTACCGAGGTGTCCAGGGAGGGGCAGAGGAGAGTGTGGGCGGTGGGGCAGAGTGGGGGAGGTGGTGGTCAGGATCAGACTCTTCCTGTTACTGGTACGACAACTGGAAACACAGAGAAAGACAAATAGAGGGAGTTTTATGAACAATGATGTATTAGTAGGAGACCTTCTGTGAAGGTTTAGTGTGGTACATAAAAGATAGAGTGTGTTACTGCAAGTATGTGTGTGTGTTTGTCTGTGGTTTAGTGTGTTCAAGTGTGTGTTTGTGTGTGTGGACATGTGTGTATGCAGGGCTCACTGCAGGAGGAACAAGACGATAAAGAACATTCAATTTGCCATCAATCCCCAGCCGTCTCCTCTCATGCAAGATAAGGGTGAAGAGTAGGAAGGGGGGAGAGATACAGAGCGAGAGAGAGAGAGAGAGAGGGGGAAGACAACAGGATCCTCTCAAATCCATGGGAGAACCTCAATCCTAATTGGAACCTCCACTCCACACACCCTCCTCCATGTTGTACTACACATGATGACTCTATCTGAGTCACACACAGGTGTTCTTAGTAATGGCACGAGGCCTCTTTAATGGCACTCTAAAAGCCCACAGCTCAGATCCATTTAAAACATACTCAGATAGCTCCATCACCAGCACTATGACATATTGCCCCATCCACTCCTCTTTAATACTGTATGCACTACCAGTCAGTCAGTGTGGCTTGGCTTTACCGTCAAGGAAAGGAGGAGAGATGCTGCGTTCATATGCTGGTCGGAAATAGGAAACTCGAAAATGTCCAACTTGCTGATTCGTGGGACACGGCAAGCATATAACTACAACCAGTTAGAAAGATAATCCTAGTTCCATATAGCGCGTGAATGTGAGAAGAGTCCAGCTGTTTTTCCACATCCTACCTCTGTCACACAGGGGAGAGGTTATACAGACATGCCTATTGCCATAGCCACAGGAAGTAGGGGTGCTGAGGGTGCTGAAAATCCCCCTAAATAAAAACTCTGAATAAAATAATAAATAATAATAATAAAAAATAAAAAATACATTTCTTCACAAAAGTGGCGCACTGGGCCTTTACTAGTCCTTTATTAGCGGACCGGTGTAGCCCTCTGTAGCGCGGAAAGATTTTCCTTCCCAAAAAGTGCCTCAAGCCTCGAACAATGCAACATTTAACTGATTGAAAGTAAGGGGATATCAGTGAACAAATTCCATGGTCAAGGCTACGACGGCGCCAGAGCAATGAATGAAGCTTACTCACGTGTTCAAAAGCGCACATCAGACCGGGAGCCTAATGGTTCTCAGGCAGGCCTAGCTCTTCATGTGTTTAAGTTTAGAAAACTATCTCTCTGCAGAAGCGACAGTTACAGGGTTGGTAAAAACAGCTTGATTGCTCTAGCAACATCCGGGAAACTGGGCAGAAGGGAATGGTGCTTCAAATACAGCAATTGTACAACATATTTAATTTTCTGTCATTCTCCTTCAACATATTATTGAAAGAGATAAATTGCATCAAAAAAGTTATTTAACAATTTGCAATGTTTGAATTTCCAACATTAATTACTGAACAAGTAATTACATTATTGCCGCCAGCAAGTAGTCTAAAGATGGCAGCATTGCGACACCATGTATAGTGTCGTGAAATGTGAACATGAGGAAAGGATGAAGAAATAGGCCTACCAATAAACATTTATCCATTAGATAAAGATCTAGGCTACATTCCTTTCTGCTACCATAGAAAGCCCATCATCGAATAGATGTCGCAATTTCAGCACCATGGACAGTGATCAGCAGTCTATACTTTGTTAGTGCCTGTCTGGTTAACGGGAGGATGAGCTCCTACCATGTGGGGATCCAGAGAAGCTACTTTATACCAGTGGCACAGATGGGGGGGGGGGGGTCTACCTGTGTCAGAGGACCGTCCCCTTGGCCATCCCACTCCTCAAGTGCCCTTTTGGGTATTTTTCTGTATACAGTTTTTGTCATTGTTGTTCTGAACCCACTGACCCCAAGTTGTCATGATGTCATCAAGTAACACTTGATAACACTTGATTTAAATAGTCATCCATATTCGGTCTGGTGGTTGACTGTTACCGTGAGAATCCAATTGCTAACTCAACGACAAGCAGATGCTGATGACCAGTGCAACAGTGGTGCAATTCCATCGAGGTGCAATTCCCACTCTTTCTTCCTTCCGACTGGGCAGTAGCAGAGAGGCAGCAGTTGTGTCCCACACCTGTGTGAAGCTAGCCACAATAAGGATTAGCCACAATAGTGGAATTTTTGCTTCACCTTAAAAATTAAAGTCCCCAATTAATACTGACCAAAACAGATAGAGATAGCGGAATAATGCCATATTTAGACTAGATATTAATGCTAAACAAGGTTGGAATGTTGTTATATAACTTAAAAATAAATACAATAATTTATTCATTTGACAATAAACAGTAAAAAAACAGTTAATTGGTGGCATAAATATATGCATATGTACAGCCTTGCCTATGGAGTGTGCACCCATGAACACCCACAGAACACAAATATGTCTCGGGTCAGATCTTGGGACCCGAGAAGAATTCTAATCCCCACTCAACTATTGCTACACGACATATGTCATCAATTTAGGGCACCAGGCATATCCATTCAGCCTTTCCCAGCACACAGGCAGATACGTGAGAGGAACTCTCCTTGACCACACACATACCCCCCCCTCACTATCACCACACCCCACCACCAGACACACAGTTTCTTTGACGTTGTTTCAGAAGAGTGTTTTTCCGTCTGAATAAATGCAGAGTCACTGGGACTAATAGGCTGATTGCTGAGTCATGACGTGAGCTGACTGTAGGATCACCCAGTCGGACAGACACAGAGGCAGTCGCAGAGACAACCTCCTCTATTCCATTGGGAGACAGTAACAGAGTGCTGCTAGCAACCAATCACAGACAGTCTAGTCAGGCTGCAGGTAATGCTAATGATTAGCATGACTCTGCAACAAATCAGGTCAATCAACCCCTGTGTTTGCTCTATCTGTTTGTTTCAGTTGTGAAGATTGTACTCCTGTGCTTGTGGTTATTACTGAGAATGTTGATAAAGAGTTGATCACAAAACCAGCTGTTAGCCAAAACCCAAATATACCCAACCACTAACCAAAGTGAGTTCATTCATTTTTGTTTTCATTCCCTATCCTATAAAATACGATCCGTCATCAAGCTTATAGTTATGGTCATTTAAGGTCTCAACTCTTTAGTCTTTGCTACTGATGGATGCCTCTGTAATCCTAATTTGTGGCCCTCATCCCCAGCACTGGGCCTCTCCAGATTCAGTCCTAATTCAGAGGCTTTGGAGACGTATTAATTAACGTTTAATTTCACTGCAGATGATGGTGGGACCAGAAAGCGGCGGCGAGCACATTAAACACTGTTTCACTTGGCTTTCATCACGTTTGTGGTTAATTGTTTCTTCAGCAACTGGGGCTATTTAAAGGAGTGCAGGGCGCTCATAGGCATCAGTGAGAAACCCAGAGTACAAAGAGCCTCACTGGCTGAGATTCTACTTCTGTGGTTCTCAGACTAGCAGGATAAATGCACTCTCAATGCCGTGGGAAATAAATATGGCTAAGTGTTCACACATATATGTACACACTCACACAAAGGCACGCAGGCAAACGTACACACATGCAATTTAAGATGCACTACATGGCCAAAAAGGTGTGGACATCCCTCAAAATGAGTAGATGTGGCTATTTGAGCCACATCCGTTGCTGACAGGTGCATAAAATCGAGCACACAACCATGCAATCTCCATAGACAAACACTGGCATTAGAATGGCCCATTCGGAAGAGCTCAGAGACTTTCAAGGTGGCACCATCATAGGATGCCACCTTTCCAACAAGTCAGTTCGTCAAATTTCTGCCCAGCTAGAGATGCCCCGGTCAACTGTAAGTGCTGTTATTGTGAAGTGGAAACGTCTGTTTCAGCATGACAATGCCCCCATGCACAAAGCGAGGTCTATACAGAAATAGTTTGTTGAAATCGGTGTGGAAGAACATGACTGAACTGCACAGAGCCCTGACCTCAACCCCATCAGTACAACCCCTTACTCATTATTTAAAGGGACATTAGTGTTGGTGTAATGGCTTTATAATTTAGGACCAGTCCCCCACGGCCTTGGGGCCCAGACCCATTCTCTGGTTGCTCATTCAGGGTCACAGGCAGACAGGACAGTGGGGAGATGTGGCTGTTTGTTTCAGCCCCAGTGACTAAGGCTGGACTGAACCGGCTGACTCCACACAACCTCCCAGCTGACAGGCTGCTCACTGCCTGGGGCTTCTCACTGAAGAGGAAGGAGGGAGATTGAGAGGAGATAATAAATTAGGAGGGATGGAAAGGAAGGGAGAGATAGAGAAATACATATAGGTGGGGAGAAGACATGGAAAAGAACAAGGGCAAGAGAAGAAAGGGAATAAAATCATGTGGAAGAGAAAAAAGGAGTGAGGAAAGAGAGAGAGAGACAAAGAGAAATGAGGTAGGGAAAGGGAGGATGTTCTCCCAGTGGTGCTCATCATCCTTGCAGGTGTAACCAATGTGAAATGGCTAGCTAGTTAGCGGTGCCCGCTAGTAGCGTTTCAATCGGTGACATCACTCACTCTGAGACCTTGAAGTAGTTGTTTACCTGGTTGTCGATGTGTTCAGAGGGTCCCTGGCTCAAGTCCAGGTTGGAACGAGGAGAGGGACGGCAGCAACACTGTTACACAGGTGTAAGGTAAACATGACCCAGTTCTTTCACAGTGCTGTACACACACACACACACACACACACACACACACACACACACAGACACGCTATAATGTAAACACAATGAAACATAGCGAACACACACATTCACAAAAAAACACAGGTCCTTCTGCTTGAACAAAATCCATGGCAAATAGGAGCCCTCATCACCTTATTATGCTGATGTTGATCCCCGTACAAGGACCAACATCAGGGGACATTTCAGAGTGACAACTAAAAATACAACGTCGTAACATTAAATATTATTGAAAATGCAAGTGTCTTACATCCTTCAAAAGATTAGAATCTTGGTAATCAAACTACGTTTTCCGATTCAAAATAGCTATTACAGAGAACAAATACCATGCTTTTGTTTGAGAAAAGCGATCAACAACAAAAAACATTTTCCGCCATGATAATTTTTACACATTCACATCTGAAGGTAAAATTATGACTTTACATTCTGATATCTTGCTCTTATTTCTCTTCCTGAGGGTCCCAGTGATCAAATGAAGTGCCGTTTTCTTTGATAAAATCCCTTTTTATAGCCTAAATCGAAACATTTTGTAAACCATTTGTGCCGTGAATTCCATCTCTATCAACTTTTTACGGAGCATTCGACGTAATTACACACAGTAAACAATTGTTTATCTAGTCATGGTTGGTTTCAGTGCAATCCTCTGGATGTTTGCAACACAGCCAAATGTGATTTTTTTTTTTTTTTGCGGGGAGTATTGACCGAAGTGAACTGATTTGAAGACAACGAGCAATGACTTCATTGCGCACCAATAATTTTAGCGAAGCTTTGTTGATTGACTGTATTTCTTGCCCAATGACCACTGATCTTCTTGAAATCTAGCTGGGTAGATAGCCAATGAGCTGAGGTAAACGCCAGTATGTGATGGTTATGGGTTGGACCACCATTCCTTGTTTGTAAACGCACGCGTAACGAACTCCATTCTCGCCTTGACCATCAGAGTTGTTGCAGTGACGCTTGTTACGCACAGCAGTATTTTGGAAAGTAATATTTTGGAAAGTGTTTTTTCAACGATTTCATTGAAGACATCATGGCGAATAAATCAGGAAAAGCGAAGTCCAAGTATACAGATTTGCACCAGATTATAGAAGAGATTGATCGGGAAAGTGAGACTGATTTTTTGTTTGAGGAATCTTTGAGTGTTATGATTCAAACAGGAGCTGAGGAGCTGTTTCTGCAAGGACAGGACGTACTTCTGGACGGGTAAGTGCTAATGCTGTTTTATGAAATATAAATATATATATATATTTTTTTTTTGGCAAAAATATTTTTGCAATTTGCAATGAAATGTGTAATGAAATGTGTAAAGTACACATTGGCTATAGTGTGCGTGTATGTATGTGTACGACTCATAACCTGTGTGTGTGTGTGTGTGTTGTTTGTTGGTTTGTTTGGGTGTGTGTGTGTTTGTTGGTTTGTTTGTGTGTGTGTGTGTGTGTGTGTTTGTTGGTTTGTTTGGGTGTGTGTGTATATATGTATGTGTGTGTGTGTATATATATATATATATATATATATATATATATATATATATATATATATATATATATATATTCCATGTCAGATATATATATTTTCCATTTTTTATTCAAATGGAATGGAGTAGAACAGCAAACACACACATGGCCACTGCGCCTGCTACTCCTCTCCATTTCCATATGAAATAGCCATTGGGTGCTGTTCGGGGGAGGGCAGGCCCACAACAATGGCCGGAGTTGAATGGAACAGCACTTCACCTTAGTGACTGTTCCCTCTGCTCTATAAAATACATATCTGTTTATTTTATGTGATGATAAAAGGCTCATACAATACACATTTTTTAAAATATTTTCTTTCACAGTGATAGCAACTCCGACTGGGAGCCCCCGGTGCCAAGCTGCCCGCTCTACCTCTGCCCCCTCTACTCCTGCCTCCAGTGGTGTTCATATGCCACAGTGCATTACTGCAGGCATGACTGTGCCTCAGGGCCAAAAGGGCACAGCATGGAGGCGTCGTTGTGTTCTGTGTCGCATGACCTGCACCACTTGTTCAGTTTGCCTCTGCTTTACATCAGAAAGAGACTGCTATGGGACATGGCACAGGCTGCAAAATATTGTGTACAGGACTTCCAAAGGGTCTACATTTTTTTTAAATGTTTTTTTCCCCAATCTTTTTAAAAACATTTTTATATATTTTTTTTGTGTGTTAGAATTGCTTTTTGATATGTTGTATATAGTTATTTGCACTGTTGTATATAGTTATAGGTCATTTCACCAATTTGGCCACTCGGGTACATTTGGGCAACTTGTGTGGGACACCTGGGTGACTTCATGCTAAATGTCATGTCGCTCACCCATTCCTGAAGTTATCAGTCTGAAACTTTGCACACCTACAGTTGCCCTCTTGTGTTATCCATCAAAATTATCTCCAGCATCCTATCTGACTGTGTGGCTATTCTAGTACATGTGAAAGATGATACTACAACAATAAAAAACAGAAAAAGTATGCTATTTCTTTCTCTTTTCTTCCACCAGATCTACTGTGTTATATTCTCCTACATTCAATTAACATTTCCACAAACTTCAGAGTGTTTCCATTCAAATGACACCAAGAATATGCATATCCTTGCCTCTGGGGCTGAGCTACAGGCAGTTAGATTAGGGTATGTCTTCAGGCGGAAACTGAGAACAAGGGATGCAGCCAAACCAAACCATGTCTCCCTCCATGCTAACAAACAGGCAGGTGCAATATTGTATTTATATGGATGAGATGACAAATTTGAAACTTACTATTTTCTGAAGGACAAAGAGAATGCAAGAAAGTGGAAGAGAGCAAGAAAGAGAGACACACAGAGCTGTGATGGAGGGAGGAAAAGAGAGAGAGAGCAAGAAAGAGAGAAGCTGAGGTTGAATTGAGATACAGCAGGTGTTTACATCTGGCACTGGAGAGATGGATAGAGGAGGGGGAAAGAGATGGGTGGAGAAGAGCTGAGACTGGTAGAGAAAAGGAGGGGAAAGATGGATAGAGGGTAGCATGAGCGATGGGTGGAGAAGGAGAGGTATTAGTAGAGGAAAGGAGGGAAGAGAGATTTAGGTAGAATAGGAGACTACTGGGTACAGGAGAGGTGGGAAGGAGGTAGAGGAGAGAGTTCGTGGAGAGGAGAGGAGAGAGCACTGAGCGGTGGGCTCAGATCACATGTTGGCTTGTTGCTACGCAATGTGCATCAGGGGAGACACAGATAAGAGTTGAGAGAGGGTGACCAGTGAGACGAGGAGAGGAGACAGAGGAGAGAGACACCCGACTCTGTAGTTATTACATTTCACAGACCATGTGAGATGAAAATAAAATGACAAAGGAGAAGCAATAATGTGAAAGAGAGAAAGAACAAAATATAGTGAATGTATGATGTGGGTGCAATAAGATTTTTTTTTTAAATGGTGTAAACAATTGCTACAATAGTACCAAAGATTTTTGTAACTAACCCATGATAGACCACAGTCTGTCGTTTCCATTGTAATCAAATTAAGCATAGTGGGCAGAACAAGCATGGAGGTGGGCAGAGCCAAGCACGAGCTAGCGAAATCCTATTGGCGTGGCCTGGCATATATTAGCATATTTCCGTTAGGGAACGCCTACTCTGCGAAGTGTGTGTGTGCAATAACTCAATTCTCCCCTGCACCCCTTCTAAGGGACTGTACCTTATTTATAATGAGGGATACCTGAAGAAAATCAGACCACTCTGAAATGAAAATGGATGGCGCTCCCATCAGTAAAATTTATTTTTACCCGACCATACCCAAAGTTTTGAAAAGAATCAAGTGACCCTCCCCTAGACCCAAAATAATAGTGGATAGCAGAGGACATGCCTACCATTTACCCTCACTCCTAGCATAGACCAGAGCCTTTAGATATGCAGTTTTAGAAACTGTCCTTCATTTTGTAAGCATTAGCCTACATGGCAAAGTAGCCAGAAGGTTGTTGATTCACATTACACCGCGGACAAGGGTAGCTGTGAAAAGATATCCATTATAATTAATACACTGCATGAATGTATCATCTTATTTGTGGTCTGAGAAAAAATGGCCTTTTATAAAAGCATTTCATGCAATTCTACATTATTTTACATGACTGGAAACAGGCAGAATCTTTTAAGAGCACGACAGCGCATGACAAGGAATGAGCGCATGCTGCAGCACCAGAGAGGTTGTGATTTCTAAACAGGCTAATGTTTAAAAAAGAGGATGGTCTAAGTTTGGAACAGTGCTGAAGTTGTCTATCAACTGTAAAAATTGAGCAACAACAGAACCAGTTACAACTGATGTTTCTAAAAGTAAATTCAAAGGCTCTGTAGAATGACTGTATATCCTAATAAGGCATTTTTCATTTCATTATTATTTCAATCTAAATTTAAAAAAAAAAATAAACTGAAGAGGAGTATTTCTGCCTGTAATAATCCCCTTTTGTGGGGAAAAACTCATTCTGATTGGCTGGGCCTGGCTCCCCCATGGCTGTGCCCCTGTCCAGTCACGTGAAATCCACAGTGGTGTAAAGTACTTAAGTAAAATGTACTTGCTATACTATACCTGGCTATCAGCGGAGCCTTGTCTGGCAGCGAAACAGTTAAATATAAACTTTTTTTTTTTTGGGGGGGGGGGGGGGGGGGGGTATCTGTACTTTACTTTACTATTTATATTTTTGACAACTTTTACTTTTACTTCACAACATTCCTAAAGAAAGCAATGTACTTTTTATTCCATACATTTTCCCTGAAACCCAAAAGTAGTCGTTACATTTTGGATTCTTAGCAGGACAGGGAAAAGGTCCATTCATGCACTTATTAAGAGAACATCCCTGATCATCCCTAGTCCCTCTGATCTGGTGGACTCACTAAACACACATGTTTTGCCCCTGGCTATCCGTAAAATAAAATAAAAAACAAGAAAATGGTGCTGTCTGGTTTGCTTAATATAAGGAATTTAAAATGATTTATACTTTTGCTTTTGATACTTAAGTATATTTTAGCAATTACATTTACTTTTGATACCTAAGTAAATTTAAAACCAAATACTTTTATACTTTTATTCAACTAGTATTTTACTGACTTTCACTTTTATTTTAGTCATTTGTTATTAAGGTATCTTTACTTTGACTCAAGTATGACAATTGGGTACTTTTTCCCCCACTGGTATGTTGTTTAATAGCTTTTTGAAATATTGATTGTCAATTAGTGACAGAATCACACATTACTTCCTAAGAAAAGTACATGTTTTGTCTCCTCGGCTATAGAATGTTGTAGTGCAGCCTCTGAATGGCATAGAAACAAACCAAAGATATCCCTTCATCATCGGAGTCACGTCTTTCCCCTGCATTTTATAGCTTGCTTCTATCATAAAGCTCTGCGGACTAAAGTGTTGATATAGACGACATTATATAATCAGGCATTTAAAAAAAACATTTATCTAAAGCTACAAGGGGTAGACCCAGTGGCGATTTTAGCCTGTAAATCCTGGTGGGGCTAACCCCCCCCCAAAAAATGAATTGCACTATAAAGGTGACAAACGGTGGCCACAAAAAGCCTACATAAAGCTATCCCAACAGCAGAGCATTCTTTTCAGCACCATGGAGTGAATCCTTACCATTGCTACACCTGGCTATCAGCGGAGCCTTGTCTGGCAGCGAAACAGTTAATTCAGCCTCATTTACTGCATTTAAAAAAACAGCTAATATTTTTTATTTAACTTGGCAAGGCCGTTAAGAACAAATTCTTATTCTCAATGACAGCCTAGGAACAGTGGGTTAACTGCCTTGTTCAGGGGCAGAACAACAGATTTTTACCTTGTCAGCTCAGGGATTTGATCATGTAACCTTCAGGTTACTAGTCCAAAGCTCTAACCACTAGGCTACCTGCCTCCCCCTATGGCTGACTTGCTTAAACAAATGTGGTTTCTACTGGTAATTTAGACGTACAAACTATGACATAAGGGGACGATGAGCGGATAAGAGGCCATCCGTAATTTCGATTAAGACATTAATGAGCGAGCTAGGATGGACGTAGTCAATATAACTATTTGTTCAGCACTTCTGAAATGTACAGCAACATAATTCAGAACATGAGCCGTTCTTACAGTATTCTCCCTGTACTCCAAGTCCTGGACATGGGAGGAGATCCTGGCTGGAAAGGATCGCCTTCCATGGGAGCAGACAGAGGCAGCGAGGGAGGAACAACGACGACACCGGGGTTCGCAGCCACGACGGAAGCCAAAGAGGCAGCCTCAAAAACATTTTTTGGAGGGCACACAGGGTGGTTGGCGGAGCCAGGTTTTGAACCAGAGCCAACTCCCCGTATTCACCATGGGGAGTGTGTGACCAGTCAGGCACCATGTTTTGCGGTGATACGCACTGTGTCTCCAGTGCGCCTTCACAGCCCAGTGCGTTCTGTGCCAGCTTCCCGCACTTGCCGTGCGAAGGTGGTCATTTGTCCAGGACGCGTTGTGGCAGCTCTACGCTTCAGAGCTCCAGTGCGCCTCCACAGTCCAGTACGTCCTGTGCCTCCTTCCCGCACTCGCCCTGAGGTGCATGTCACCAGCCCGGTGTCCCCTGTACCGGTCCCATGAATCAGGCCTCCTGTGCGCCTCCACAGTCCAGTATGTCCTGTGCCTTCTCCCCGCACTCGCAATGAGGTGCGTGTCACCAGCTCGGTGCCACCTGTACCGTCCCCACGCCTCAGACCACCAGTGCGCCTCCACAGTCCAGTGCATCCTGTACCTCCTCCCCGCACTGGCCCTGAGGTGCGTGTCACCAGCCCGGTGCCACCTGTACCGGCCACACGCATCAGGCCTCCACTGCGCCTCCACAGTCCAGAGCTTCCGGCGACAGTTGCCAGTCCAGAGCATCCGGTGACAGTTCCCAGTCCAGAGCTTCCGGCGACAGTTCCCAGTCCAGAGCTTCCGGCGACAGTTCCGCAGTCCGGAACCTCCGGCGAAGGTCCCCAGTCCAGAGCCTCCAGCGACGGTCGGCAGTCCGGAGCCTCCTGCGAGGGTTCCCAGTCTGGAGCCTCCCGCGACCATCCACGGCGACGATCCACGGTCCGGAGTCCCCGGCGACGATCTACGGTCCGGTTCCTCCGATGACGTATCTACGAGCGGAGTGGGTACTTCGCCCCGCACCGGAGCCGCCCCCGACGGTAGATACCCACCCAGGCCCTCCCCTATTGAGTCAGGTTTTGCAGCCGGAGTTCACACCTTTGGGGGGGGAGGGGGTACTGTCATGCCCTGACCATAGATAGCTTTTTATTCTCTATGTTGGTTAGGTCGGGGTGTGATTAAGGGTGGGTTATCTAGGTGAATTATATATCTAGGTTGGCCTGGTATGGTTCCCAATCAGAGGCACCTGTTTATCGTTGTCTCTGATCGGAGATCCTATTTAGCTATCCATTTCCCCATTGTGCTTTGTGGGATCTTGTCTATGTAGATTTGCCTGCGAGCACTACCTGAGCTTTACATTTCGTTTAGCGTTTTCTTGTTTTCCTTGAGTTTCACTACCTAATAAAGAGGATGGAACCATACCACGCTGCATCGTGGTCCACTCATTATAACGATCGTGACAGAACTCACCATGTTGTGCTGTGCTCACTTGAACAGAAGGGTGGCGAGGAGGTCCTTTGTGGGCAAATTTTTTCATCAAACTTTGTCATCAAAGTCTGGCATTCTCTGGATTTATGGTGCTTTCAAGACAACTGAAAACTCAAAGAAAAAAAACCAAAGTCGATTCATGATGTTAGTGATCTTCAGGTCGGAGCTCTAGAAAGAGGTTCAAGTTCCAGACTTGGAATTCCAAGTTGGATGACTGTTCAAAACGTATTTTCCCAGTTCATTTTTTTCCAAGTTCCCAGTTGTCTTGAACGCACTGAAGTCTGAGATTTCACAGTTCCGAGTTTCCAGTTGTTTTGAACAAGGCAGAAGTGTCACGATCGTCGTCAGGGTGGAAATGACCGGATCAAGGTGCAGCATGGTGAGCATGGTACATTTATTTTTATTACTAAATGTCACCAACAAAACAAAGAATAAGGACATGACCGTGAAGCTTACTTCAGCTATACAGGCCACAAACAAAGACAACTACCCACAACTAAGGTGGCAAAACAGGCTGCCTAAGTATGATTCTGTCATGACGTTGGCTTGGGGGTAGGTTTATGACAGTCATAAATACCTCTTCTCTGCTTTTTCCTCTCTCTACCCTACTGATGTTACATTTGCAAAACCCTTGGTTAACATAGAGATTCTGGGAACATCAGACGGTGGGGGGAAATGAACTATATTCTGGTCATCTGACCAATTGAACATATGCGGTGGTACTTAATGAATATGATGTCAGTTCGGTTGTCATCTGAGACATTCTCATCAATGATAAGATGACATAAACTCTACAGTGGAAAGTCTGCACATTGTAGTTATCGGATTCACATGGAATTGTTGTTCAATTTAAATGTTTGAATATTAAATTATTGGTGAAGAGATGAAATATAATTTTAGCTTCCAAATGAGAGATTTGGGTTTTCATAAGGTTAGGGCTCTGCTCAATCAGTGGCCCGCCCCTGTGAAGGGACATGGGTTATAAAACTTTTCAAACACGCCCTCCTCTCCCTTCCTATATAAAGCCTTGAAGTTAATATAACCTCCGGTTCCAAGTACGTGAGGTCTGCAGCCTCTGCGTTAAAAGGACTAACATGTCAACTACAGAACTAAGCCAACATCAGCATGAGCTTTGGTTGCGAATGGTATGAACTTTGAACTCTTATTCATTACAGAAGTGATATCTCCTAGCCGTTGAGTTAGCAACAGCAGCTGCAAACGCAGGCTGGGAAAGAACAGACAGACTATCCCGTCTATCACACAACAACGTTACTACAACGTGTCCAATTGAACACCAGAGACATTCTTCAAAGGACAAAGGACTCGGTTTGGCAACACGGCCTTCCATCTACCACCAATCTAACGAAGCACAGCTCAGAGTAAAAATTTATTGCATTTTCCTTTTCCAAATGGGCGGTAATTTAGAATGCATAAGATACTGTATTTACGATAGCACAGCTTCGCCCTTTGTTCCTCAGTCTTCCCGCTCTTTCACTCAAACCCAGCCCCTTTTCTTTTGTGTAACAAGCTGTCATATCTGTTCCGCCCACTAGGGATGTTTTCCTTTATGACGTAATTTGTAATCAAGGTATGATTCATTCTTTGTATATGTAATTCTGTGTGATTAGTTAGGTATTTAGTAAATAAATAATTAAACCCAATTTTGTATTGCTGATTCAACTTGTTAGCCAGGGTTCATAAAGATAACCAAGAATTTACAACTTTCAGATGAGACTAAATTAAGGTGACGATTAATATTGACTGCTGTTGATGTAAAATATTTAAGAGTTTATTCGGAAGATAACAGCTCTATAGATATTATTTCGTAGTGCTCCGACTCTCTAGTTAATTACATTTATATGATTAGCTCAATCAGGTAATATTAATTACGGAGAAAGGATTTTATAGAATAGCATGTCATATCACTTAATCCGGCATTGCCAAAGACACGACAATTCCCAATCAGAGACAACGATAGACAGCTGTCCCTGATTGAGAACCATACCCGGCCAAAACATAGAAACAGAAAACATAGAAATAAAGAAACTAGAATGCCCACCATAGTCACACCCTGGCCTAACCAAAATAGGGAATAAAAGCCTCTCTAGGGCCAGGGTGTGACAAGAAGTCATGCTGAATTGACAGCATGACCAATGTATTCAACCTTTTCTGGCCCATCGTGTTAAATGTTTATCCTTATAAGCTTGGAAAAGAGACGCTTAAACCAAGACCACACACTGTCACGCCGTGACCTTAGAGAGCCATTTTATTTCTCTATTTGGTGACGTCAGGGTGTGATTTGGGGTGGGCATTCTATGTTGTCTATTTCTTTGTTTTTGGCCGAGTATGGTTCCCAACCAGTCTATCAATGTCTCTGATGGGGAATCATACTTAGGCAGCCCTTTCCCACTTTCTGTTGTGGGATCTTGTTTTTGTTAGTTGCTGGTTTAGCGCTACAATACTTTACGTGTCGTTTATTCTTTCTTGTTTTTTTGGTGTTCATTTAATAAGTTCAAAATGTATGCTTACCACGCTGCACCTTGGTCTCATTCCGACGATAGCCGTAACACACACCCACTCCACTGAATTTATTCATCAAAACCCAGACCTTTCTGTGCCACTGTAAGCACTGAGCTAATCATTTTTGGCAGTGAAAATAATACACTTATATCTGGCACATCCCCGAATCTATTGCAATGGGTTTGGTATTTTTTTTATTGAACTAGGCAAGTCAGTTAAGAACAAAAATCTTTATCCTTATTTACAATGATGACCAACCCCAGCCAAACCCTCCCTAACCCGGATGATGCTAGGTCAATTGTGCACCGCCGTATGGGACTCCCAATCACGCCCAGTTGTGATACAGCCCAGGATCGAACCCGGGTTTGTAGTGACGCCTCTAGCATCGCAGTGCCTTAGACTACAAATTACATGACCCTCCTCTGGACAAAATAGAAAAATACTAAACCCTCCCCCTGACTGAAATTTTAAAAGCATGACCCTCCCCCATTTTCCGCCAGGTAACAATTGTGTACATTTCGACCACTCCCTAAACAATTCAATTTTTTCTAAACTTTGGCAAAGGGTAAAGTCTACAAAACTTACTCCAGATTTCATCTATGAGAAAATGTGCAGAATGTCAGCCAAAACCTATCTTGCTACATCTTCTCCCACTGCCGGCCAGTAGGCTTCCTCTCATCACCATATTTGGTGGTGAGTGGAAATTCCAACCGTATGCTTCAGATTTATACATCCGGTGAAACATCTGTTATATCTGTGATAGTACTGTATACAGTGCCTTGCGAAAGTATTCGGCCCCCTTGAACTTTGCGACCTTTTGCCACATTTCAGGCTTCAAACATAAAGATATAAAACTGTATTTTTTTTGTGAAGAATCAACAACAAGTGGGACACAATCATGAAGTGGAATGACATTTATTGGATATTTCAAACTTTTTTAACAAATCAAAAACTGAAAAATTGGGCGTGCAAAATTATTCAGCCCCCTTAAGTTAATACTTTGTAGCGCCACCTTTTGCTGTGATTACAGCTGTAAGTCGCTTGGGGTATGTCTCTATCAGTTTTGCACATCGAGAGACTGACATTTTTTCCCATTCCTCCTTGCAAAACAGCTCGAGCTCAGTGAGGTTGGATGGAGAGCATTTGTGAACAGCAGTTTTCAGTTCTTTCCACAGATTCTCGATTGGATTCAGGTTTGGACTTTGACTTGGCCATTCTAACACCTGGACATGTTTATTTTTGAACCATTCCATTGTAGATTTTGCTTTATGTTTTGGATCATTGTCTTGTTGGAAGACAAATCTCCGTCCCAGTCTCAGGTCTTTTGCAGACTCCATCAGGTTTTCTTCCAGAATGGTCCTGTATTTGGCTCCATCCATCTTCCCATCAATTTTAACCATCTTCCCTGTCCCTGCTGAAGAAAAGCAGGCCCAAACCATGATGCTGCCACCACCATGTTTGACAGTGGGGATGTTGTGTTCAGGGTGATGAGCTGTGTTGCTTTTACGCCAAACATAACGTTTTGCATTGTTGCCAAAAAGTTCAATTTTGGTTTCATCTGACCAGAGCACCTTCTTCCACATGTTTGGTGTGTCTCCCAGGTGGCTTGTGGCAAACTTTAAATGACACTTTTTATGGATATCTTTAAGAAATTACTTTCTTCTTGCCACTCTTCCATAAAGGCCAGATTTGTGCAATATACGACTGATTGTTGTCCTATGGACAGAGTCTCCCACCTCAGCTGTAGATCTCTGCAGTTCATCCAGAGTGATCATGGGCCTCTTGGCTGCATCTCTGATCAGTCTTCTCCTTGTATGAGCTGAAAGTTGAGGGACGGCCAGGTCTTGGTAGATTTGCAGTGGTCTGATACTCCTTCCATTTCAATATTATCGCTTGCACAGTGCTCCTTGGGATGTTTAAAGCTTGGGAAATCTTTTTGTATCCAAATCCGGCTTTAAACTTCTTCACAACAGTATCTCGGACCTGCCTGTTGTGTTCCTTGTTCTTCATGATGCTCTCTGCGCTTTTAATAGACCTCTGAGACTATCACAGTGCAGGTGCATTTATACGGAGACTTGATTACACACAGGTGGATTGTATTTATCATCATTAGTCATTTAGGTCAACATTGGATCATTCAGAGATCCTCACTGAACTTCTGGAGAGAGTTTGCTGCACTGAAAGTAAAGGGGCTGAATAATTTTGCACGCCCAATTTTTCAGTTTTTGATTTGTTAAAAAAGTTTGAAATATCCAATAAATGTCGTTCCACTTCATGATTGTGTCCCACTTGTTGTTGATTCTTCACAAAAAAATACAGTTTTATATCTTTATGTTTGAAGCCTGAAATGTGGCAAAAGGTCGCAAAGTTCAAGGGGGCCGAATACTTTCGCAAGGCACTGTAGGCTACACTATGTGACCACAATCGATGACATACCAATCAAAGAAAACCAGGGTAGAGAGCAGAATATTACAGTGAAAAAGAGAGTGCCTTGTCTTGTCCTCTATCCTGACACTCAACAGCTATACCCATCTAGAGCCATCAAGAATATTCTCAGTCAATCCAAAATCACACATTCCTTCCATCTCCCAGCATCCTTTCCTCTTGTCCTCCATGGGCTGGGACAAAGTCGCCAGCATCAGCACATCACAGCAACCCAATCTGGACAGACACCCGAGGAGAGGCGATGCCATCCCAGCCTGGAAAACTGTCTACACGACTACTGAAATACTGCTACTGAAATGGATATACGGAGCTGAGAGTTCCTAAAAACACACAGAGATAAAGGTGCGAAAATGTACAGTATATTTTATATATGAGGGGACCCAGCCTACTGTATGTCTACACTTTATATACAGATGATGGATGTGGCATTATTATCCCCGAGAGTTTAAACACTGACGGATGTTGAAATGGACATGCCAGCCCTCAAGCAGAGCTCTGGCTAATTTCATTACCGCCACCAGAGAAGTCAAACAGAGCCTAGTCACCTTCTACTGACCCTCTTACAGCTGAGACACAAGTTGAGACACAAGTTCCAGATCCTCATACAAGATGCCCTGGGGCATAGATCTAGGATCAGCTCACCTTCCCCAGATCCTTATAACTGTTCAAAACAAAAACAAGCTTTTTAAGTAAGAAGTAGGCATTGGTCTGAAGCCGAAAAAGAAAGGATATTCATGGACACTACAATTACTACTCCACCCATGCTGTACCAAGGTTTTTCAGCACACAGCTTTGACCTAATACAATAGCTACATTGGTCTATTGTACTTCAAACAATGTGTATGCAGGTTGCTTAGAATTGAAACCTTATCAAACACCCACAGTAACTCAATATTAGGAAGTTTTTGTTTATATATATTTTTTATTTATTTATCCTTTATTTAACTAGGCAAGTCAGTTAAGACCAAACTCTTATTTACAATTACGGCCTACACCAGCCAAACCCGGACGACACTGGGCCAATTGTGCATCACCCTATGGGACTCCCAATCACAGCTGGTTGAGATACAGCCTGGATTCAAACCAGGGTGTCTGTAGTGACGCCTCCAGCACTGAGATGCAGTGCCTTAGACCGCTGCACCAATCTGGAGCCCATTCTAAACTTTGGTGTCCTTAATGTTTTGTACACTCAGTGTATGTAGACATTTTAGTTTTTGCACCATAACACAGCAATACAAGTAAAGTAAAAATACACAGTAATGACAAATGGCAACAGAAATAATGTAGTTATTAGTATTAATTTAATATTAACAGCTGATTTTCCAGAGGGAAGTGAAAAACTCATTTAAGCCAATATGGAGTAAACTGGAAAAATAACCTGGATCTCATTTAACAAGACAATCTATCATGCTACTGGAAAATATACAAATAATCAACATATAGCCTACCAATGAACTATTCACATACATTCTTGACTGTCACATTAGGTGGCTCGGAGAGCAAGGCACAAAGTGCAAGAAGTGACACAAACTGCTCTGTGTTCTGCGCCAGCTCCCCCTGACATCCTACGTCTCCCCCTGACATCCTATGTCTCCCCCTGACATCCTACTTCTCCCCCTGACATCCTACGTCTCCCCCTGACATCCTACGTCTCCCCCTGACATCCTACTTCTCCCCCTGACATCCTACTTCTCCCACTGACACTGTACGTCTCCCCCAAACATCCTACTTCTCCCCCTGACATCCTACGTCTCCCCCTGACATCCTACGTCTCCCCCTGACATCCTACGTCTCCCCCTGACATCCTATTTCTCCCCCTGACATCCTATTTCTCCCCCTGACATCCTACGTCTCCCCCAAACATCCTACTTCTCCCCCTGACATCCTACTTCTCCCCCTGACATCCTATTTCTCCCCCTGACATCCTATTTCTCCCCCTGACATCCTACGTCTCCCCCTGACATCCTACGTCTCCCCCTGACATCCTACTTCTCCCCCTGACATCCTACTTCTCCCGCTGACACTGTACGTCTCCCCCAAACATCCTACTTCTCCCCCTGACATCCTACGTCTCCCCCTGACATCCTACGTCTCCCCCTGACATCCTACGTCTCCCCCTGACATCCTACTTCTCCCCCTGACATCCTATTTCTCCCCCTGACATCCTATTTCTCCCCCTGACATCCTACGTCTCCCCCAAACATCCTACTTCTCCCCCTGACATCCTACTTCTCCCCCTGACATCCTATTTCTCCCCCTGACATCCTATTTCTCCCCCTGACATCCTACGTCTCCCCCTAACATCCTACTTCTCCCCCTGACATCCTATTTCTCCCCCTGACATCCTACGTCTCCCCTGACATCCTACGTCTCCCCCTAACATCCTACTTCTCCCCCTGACATCCTACTTCTGGTCATCCAAATGTTTCCCGGGACAATGGTGGTCTTCTCTGATATCGCGCAGCGGGGGGAGCTGGATGTTCCAGTGGGGCCAGAGGATAAACAAGTGCATAGAGAGGGCCCGGCACTCTATCAATCATCTGGTGTATGCATTTCAGGGAACACAACCCGCCACCCTGATAAGCAGTGTGTCCCTGGGATGTCCCTTAGGGATGGAGTGCATTTGATGGATGAGGGCAACAACGTATTCCTTGAGAGTTTAGAGTTGGTCTCAGGCTAACATTAGTTGGCTAGCTAACTGGCAATAGCACCCAAGGACGTTTGCTATCTTATTTGTGCTTATTTGTTTGTGCTCTGATTACATGCAAGTTTCAAGGTCAACAGTTTACACAGATGACTTCAGCCATGTGAAAAACCTTCCATAGCAAAATATAGCAAGCTTCCTTTGCTTGTAGCTTGCCTCTCATCCGACTGGTGAAAGCTAGCTACTAGCGCTGTTGCTGAGCAATCCAAGTGCTTTGGTCTGGTTTTAGAACTCTTGAAATTCGGCTTAAAAGATGCCCAGCTAGGAATGAGAAATCTGCCCAGAAGCGGCCCTTTTCCGGGAGGCCATAACTGATTGAATCAGCTCGGAATCGGGTGTCGGACTCGGCCGGAAATCAAAATGAATGATTGACCAGAATCGGCCCGATGTTTCCATCTACTGGAATTCAGCCGACTTTGCCGGCATTTTACCAGAATCCCTTCAGAAGTGGCTCGATGCAATTGTAAATACATTTATAAAAATTACCTGATTTAGTCATTTTATACATACAAATTATACCCATCCACAATTGTTTTAAATAATTGAATTGATTTATTACCCCCTTTTCATCACATCCAATTGTCTTGTCCCATCGCTGCAACTCCCATACGACCTCAGGAGCGGCGAAGGTCGAGAGCCGTGCGTCCTCCAAAATACAACCCAGCCAAGTCTCACTGCTTCTTGACACAATGCATGCTTAACCCGGAAACTAGCCGCACCAATGTGTCAGAGGAAACACAATACACCGGGTGACCGTGTATGCGCCTGGCAGATAGTCGCTACAGCGCGATGGGACAAGGATATCTCGGCCGTCCAAACCCTCCCCTAACCCGGACGACGCTAGGCCAATTGTGTGTCGCTTCATGGGTCTCCCGGTCACGGCCGGCATGGGCATTGAACCAGCATCTGTAGCAATGCAATGTGCACTGCGATGCAGTGTCTTAGACCTCTGCACCATTCAGGAGGCCCCATCCACAAAGGTTTTAATTGTCTTGCACAAAGTATCAAAATTCTAAAATACTACTTAAAGAATTTAAATGTTCATTTTATTTTTTATAACAGAAACAATGAGAAAATATGGAAAAATAAATAAATAATGAAATGTAAATTATATAGAGCAGCCTGTGTAATCATCTGCCAGAGAGTAACCACAATCGGCCCAAGTTCCAAGTAATATATTTGGGCCAAATTGTCCCGAGCTCAATCCCCACAACCTAGCCATAAGTAATACTGCCGAAGGCGGCCCAGACTCGGGCCACATGACGTCGGCCAAGTCTAACTCTCAGCCGAGTGCCCGACTCTCAGCCGGAATCGGCCCAGATCCACTGTGCTAGCTGGGTGTTAGCGTTGTCAGAAATGTAACAAAAGAGTAGCACATCGTCGGTTCTTAATGGACAGAAACGAGCATGTGAGATTGATAAATTATACATTTAATCAAAACTGTTGCCCCACATTTTATTGTTTGCCTAACAACCCAGATGGGTCATGGCCAGAGGCTGGGAGTGTGTTGTGTACCTGAATTTAACATTGAGCTTCAACCAATGCCATACTATTGTGGGGGCTATAGCCAGTTAAGGGAAATCACAACTGACCGTAGATCAGTGTCTAGGGCAGTGATATTCAAACTATTTTTTCACCCCAAAAAAAGAAAAAAGAAACCAATAAATACATTTACTCAATAAAATAACAATTTTCAAATGATCTTTCTCAAAAACGTTTGTATAATTGTCCCATACAATAATCTTCACTCTTAATTATAAAAAAATAAAAATTACAACCCCAACATTGAATACCACTGGTCCCGGCGCTTACTTCAAAGCTAGAACAGCTTTCGAGTTGCAGTCTCTGAGACAAAACATTAGCTTTTTGTTATTGTCTTTGATTAACAAAGATCCCTTATTTTGTCTAGAAACATAGAGGCTGACAGAGAAACAGGACAGTGTCAAGAGTGGCATTCTTCAGATTCAGTATTGAGGGGGTAGATTTTTCCTGGAACTGAAGTCAGGCTCCGACGGGACTAAAGAAGATCAAAGAGAATAAAAGCCCCATTACTCCACAGAATGGATTTATACTCTAAGAGAGGAGTAATGCTACCACTTCCACCAAAGCTACTGCTATTGAATCCAAACATCCCCTGAGAGACAGGAGACCACTCAGAAGGACGGATTCTTTGGTCTGGCCCAGGTATCTCGACACCCCACTTATCTCCTTCGATGTGTGATATGTGTGGTACTGGTTGAAGGTAGATTCAGCGAAATCACATTGCCACGAGCAGCACCGAAGATATATTGAGATAAATGAGATGCGAGACTTCACTCTCACAGTCACACACAGTATCTGCGTATGAGCACGGGTTCGCACCAAACAGTGGAGAAGCCTTGTGGTTCAATGCTCTTAGTTGTTGAGAAAATTGACCCACTACGCTCTTTACTTTCTGCATCAACGTCATATTACTGAGTCTACCTTTAAGTACTGTGTAATAGTGGGTCTGATGTCCTGTTTCTCTGATGGGTCTCGCCTTGTTTTAAGTACTGTGTAATAGTGGGTCTGATGTCCTGTTTCTCTGATGGGTCTCGCCTTGTTTTAAGTACTGTGTAATAGTGGGTCTGATGTCCTGTTTCTCTGATGGGTCTCGCCTTGTTTTAAGTACTGTGTAATAGTGGGTCTGATGTCCTGTTTCTCTGATGGGTCTCGCCTTGTTTGTTTGTAAGGGTTAAGGTGTAGCCATTAGGGAGGGAGAGATATGTGTGTGTGTGTGTGTGTGTGTGTGTGTGTGTGTGTGTGTGTGTCTGTTTGTGTGTGTGTCTGTGTGTGTGTGTGTGTGTCTGTGTGTTCTAGGGAGGGGTTGGGGATGGAGACGTGTTGTTTTCGCTCTGATCATTTTTGTGATGAGGTACACCTGAGCCCAGCACCTGAGGGACATACACTGTCTGATTATCAACACTCATTATCTCTCCTTTTATCTCTCCTTCCCTCTTTATCTTCTTTACCTCTCACTCCTTCCATCCTGAACACACCCACCCACTACATCTGTATTTAGCTAACACACACACGGAAACACACACACCCCCACGTAAAAAGAGGAGAGACTTGTGTGCACGCATGTGCTTGACTACAACTGAATGGACACTCATCCCAGGACGTTCTCTCGCTCACGAGCTCTCTTTCTCTCTGTCATCCTCTCTTTCGTCATTTAAACTGTAAAGAGCTGGATACAGACAGAAAGAAATAAGGAGAGGGAAAGAGAGAGCGAGAGAGAGAGAGAAAGAGAGAGAGGCCTGTGCATGTCTTCACTGCTCACATAACCCCAGTGTGTTGGTCCTTGATGGAGGCTGAGATAGAGATATTACCCCTGGGCCCTGTGCTCTTACTCACTCCCTCTCTCTCCCGCTCTCATTTTCTCTACCCCTTTCTTACTCACTCCCTCTCTCTCCCACTCTCATTTTCTCTACCCCTTTCTTACTCACTCCCTCTCTCTCCCGCTCTCATTTTCTCTACCCCTTTCTTACTCACTCCCTCTCTCTCCCACTCTCATTTTCTCTACCCCTTTCTTTCTCCCTCACTCTCTCTCCTCACTTGCTAAGCCGCTTTGACTTGAGGATGTGACTTGAAGATAATGTAGATAATGTAATGGCATGTCCATTCAAAACAAATAGGGAATGATGTTGATAACTTAGCTGCTAACTTAAAATGGTAACACAATAATATATAGAATATAGACATGTGTTTGAAAATAATAATATAGGGGCACTATGAGATGATTGGAACACACAAATTCATATGAAACTACTACCATCAGCACAACAGACTTCTTGTTAATCAGCATGCTGACTAAGTCAAGTATTTTCTGTCTGGTGGGTGTTTGTGTGTGTTGGTGTGTGTGTTAAAACTGCAGTAATAACAGGCCAGAGGCAGCCTAATCCCTGGCCAATCAGCAGGAGAGAATGAAGTCATTGTGAGTCAGAGGGACTGGGGCACAGTAGGAACACTTCTCTGAGATTAAAGCAAAATGATGTTGATCATGGCTAGAACTAACTGTTTTATAAAATTCTGTGTCAGAGAGCTACAGTTGAAGTCAGAAGTTTACATACACCTTAGCCAAATAGATTTAAACTCCGTTTTTCTCAATTCCTGACATTTAATCCTAGTAAAAATTCCCTGCCTAAGGTCAGTTAGGATCACCACTTTATTTTAAGAATGTGAAATGTCAGAATAATAGTAGAGAGAATGATTTATTTCATATTTTATTATGAAACATCACATTCCCAGTGGGTAAGAAGTTTACATACACTCAATTAGTATTTGGTAGCATTGCCTTTAAATGGTTTAACTTGGGTAAAATGTTTCGGGTAGCCTTCCACAAGCTTCCCACAATAAGTTGGGTGAATTTTGGCCCATTCCTCTTGACAGAGCTGGTGTAAATGAGTCGGGTTTGTAGGCCTCCTTGCCAGCACACGCTTTTTCAGTTCTGCCCACAAATTTTTTATAGGATTGAGGTCAGGGCTTTGTGATGGCCACTCCAGTACCTTGACTTTGTTGTCCTTAAGCCATTTTGCCACAACTTTGGAAGTATGCTTGGGGTCATTGTCCATGTGGAAGACCCATTTACGACCAAGCCTAACTTCCTGACTGATGTCTTGAGATGTTGCTTCAATATATCCACATAATTTTCCATCCTCATGATACCATCTATTTTGTGAAGTGCACCAGTCCCTCCTGCAGCAAAACACCCCACAACATGATGCTGCCACCCCCTGCTTCACAGTTGGGATGGTGTTCTTCGGCTTGCAAGCCTCCCCCTTTTTCCTCCAAACATAACGATGGTCATTATGGCCAAACAGTTATATTTTTGTTTCATCAGACCATAGGACATTTCTCCAAAAAGTATGATCTTTGTCCCCATGTGCAGTTGCAAACCGTAGTCTGGCTTTTTTATGGTGGTTTTGGAGCAGTGGATTCTTCCTTGCTGAGCGGCCAATCAGGTTATGTCGATATAGGACTCGTTTTACTGTGGATATAGATACTTTTGTACCTGTTTCCTCCAGCATCTTCACAAGGTCCTTTGCTGTTGTTCTGGGATTGATTTGCACTTTTCGCGCCAAAGTACGTTAATCTCTAAGAGACAGAATGCGTCTCCTTCCTGAGGGTTATGACGGCTGCGTAGTCCCATGGTGTTTATACTTATATTCTATTGTTTGTACGGATGAACGTGGTACCTTCAGGTGTTAGGAAATTGCTCCCAAGGATGAACCAGACTTGTGGAGGTCTACAATTTTTTTTCCTGAGGTCTTGGCTGATTTATTTTGATTTTCCCATGATGTCAAGCAAAGAGGCACTGAGTTTGAAGGTAGGCCTTGAAATACATCCACAGGTACACCTCCAATTGACTCAAATTATGACAATTGGCCTATCAGAAGCTTCTAAATCCATGATATAATTTTCTGGAATTTTCCAAGCTGTTTAAAGGCACAGTCAACTTAGTGTATGTCAACTTCTGACCCACTGGAATTGTGTTAGTGAATTATAAGTGAAATAATCTGTCTGTAAACAATTGTTGGAAGAATGTATTGTGTCATGCACAAAGTAGATGTCCTAACCGACTTGGCAAAACTATAGTTTGTTAACAAGAAAATTGTGGAGTAGTTTATGTGTATGTAAACTTCTGACTTCAACTGTACGTATTCCCTTACAGTCATCGCTCAACAAAGAGTTTATCTCAGCATCACTGAGTCAACCTGATTCAAACAGAGCCATGGATATAATCAAACAGTCACCTTTCATTTTTTGAGTCACTGATTAGTAAAAACTATATTAAGCCTCAAATTATATTACAGTCCTATCTTAGCTGGTACATAGAGGATGTCCGTAGAACCCCTGACACAGCAATCTTTATAAACACTACTCTAAGCCACTTGACAGCCTCACTCAGCAGTACTGGGCAAAAATACAAAACCAGATGGACACTCTCTCACACACACACACACACACACACACACACACACACGCACACACACACACACACACACACTCGGTGACCTTATAAGCACAAACACATCAGTCGCACTGTCAATGCTAACCACCTCCTAATGTACACTTAGCTGATACACAAACACAGAGAGGGAGAGAAACACAGATAGATGAGGTGATGGAGAGAGGGAGGGATAAGAGAAGGATAAAAACAAAAGGGAGGACAGGGAACAACATCACGTATTACAAAGACAGAATCCCCCACCCCTCAAGACACACTGACCTATTTAACAGTGCCCTTTGTTTTATATTGTACCTTTTGGTGCGTCGGAACATGTTGCTTGCGTAGTGAGGGTAGCTTAGCGTAATGCTAAGCAACGAGAGCAGTTGAGAAGTGAGAGTCAGGAAGCAGCAGGGTCCCTTGAAAATGTCATCGCAAACGCTCCCTCAACCTTTAGATGTGCACCGGTGTCTGAGTGATGTGGCGGTAGACAAACGACAGTAAAGGGGAGGGAGGGAGGGAGGGAGGGAGGGAGGGAGGGAGGGAGGGAGGGAGGGAGGGAGGGAGGGAGGCTGTCTTTGATTTTAAATAGGAACAAAAAAGCAGACAGGGAATTGTGGATTGTGTCTCAAGGGTAAAGGCCATGGCAAGGGAAGGGATGATGAATTCATAATCCCAGGGAGCAGGAGAATACTCTCAAAGAAGTCCAGAACTTGTTAATTGAAGCTGATGCTAGAAGGTGGTAGAGGTGTGTGTGTTTATCTGCAATATGTGTGTATACAAGTGGACGTGTTGTGCATAACAAAAAACAGATATTTTAAATTAGATATGTGCACATCTATTCCATAATTCATCCAAGCAAATGTAAAACCACAAAAGTGCTGATAAATACAAGCCTACTGAGAACAATAGAGGAGACACCACATCCAGATTAATAGATCAAGGCAGTAGATGAATGTGAGGCCTACTCCAGTGAGCTCATCTATAATGGATGATATGGATGATACTGGTCTAAGGGGAGGGAGGCCTAGAATGGGAACCAGACTGAGACAGAATGAACCCAGATGGTACATCTCTGGAGGAGAGCATAGAGTTGATTACTAAATGGGGGACAAAATGAAAGCTGAATACCACTGTGAGGGAAAGATAGAGGAGATGACCAGTGGGCACTGAGGTCAGAGGTCAGCACAGTCCCCAGGTTCATTTCCTGGTTTATTTCCCAGGGGTATGGTGTGGGTGATATGGGCAGGGGGAAGAGACGGGTTACAAAGAAAGGCAGAGAGAGGGACTGGATGGAAGTAGGGACAGAGACTACACAGAGAGACTGCTTGTGTCTCTGTTATGTATGCTGTGATTATAAACACACACAAGCGTGCACATACACACACACACACACACAATGATAGAATGATAAAAGCTTCATCTACCACATTATTAACTTATTATAACATTTAATTAACACAATAAATCATTTCAGCCATATCTTTGTCTTGCTGACACAGACAATAACACACTGGAGCTGTTTCCCTACCACACACAAGCTAGGGTATGAGAAGGAGGGTGAGAGAGAGAGAGCGAGAGACAGAGCGAGAGACAGAGCGAGAGAGGCAGAGTGAGAGACAGAGCGAGAGAGGCAGAGCGAGCGAGAGACAGAGCGAGAGAGGCAGAGCGAGAGACAGAGCGAGAGAGGCAGAGTGAGAGACAGAGCGAGAGAGGCAGAGTGAGAGAGGCAGAGCGAGAGACAGAGCGAGAGACAGAGCGAGAGAGGCAGAGCGAGAGAGGCAGAGCGAGAGACAGAGCGAGAGAGGCAGAGTGAGAGACAGAGCGAGAGAGGCAGAGTGAGAGACAGAGCGAGAGAGGCAGAGCGAGAGAGGCAGAGCGAGAGACAGAGCGAGAGAGGCAGAGTGAGAGACAGAGCGAGAGAGGCAGAGCGAGAGAGGCAGAGCGAGAGACAGAGCGAGAGAGGCAGAGCGAGAGACAGAGCGAGAGAGGCAGAGCGAGAGAGACAGAGCGAGAGAGGCAGAGCGAGAGACAGAGCGAGAGAGGCAGAGCGAGAGACAGAGCGAGAGAGGCAGAGCGAGAGACAGAGCGAGAGAGGCAGAGCGAGAGACAGAGCGAGAGAGGCAGAGCGAGAGACAGAGCGAGAGAGGCAGAGCGAGAGACAGAGCGAGAGAGGCAGAGCGAGAGACAGAGCGAGAGAGAGCGAGAGACAGAGCGAGAGAGAGCGAGAGACAGAGCGAGAGAGGCAGAGCGAGAGACAGAGCGAGAGAGGCAGAGCGAGAGACAGAGCGAGAGAGGCAGAGCGAGAGAGAGCGAGAGAGGCAGAGACAGAGACAGACAAAGAAAGAGGAGGAAGTGTTTCAGCACCATGGAAAGCAATCAGACGCAGAGCGCTGTCTACCCAGACAGACAGCAGGATTGCCTCCTCCATTCATTCTAATTCCCCTCTAAGTACCTCTCAAGTATCCTCAAACCCACAATAGGGTGTTGAAATGCTAATCATGTCTTAACAGGGATTCAACATGGATGAAATCTTCCAACCAGGACAGTAGAGCCCTCGGCTGATAAAAGAGTTGTTGTTTCCAAACACACACTTCCCCATGCTCGGGGGGGGGGGGGGGGGGGGGGGGGGGGGGGGGGGGGGTTCATAGGGAGTGCCCAGTTGGCCAGGAGGGAGGGAAGATGTACTAACCTGCTGTTCTTGCGGGGCAGTGGCAGATCCTTCTGGAAGAAAGGCAGAAAAAGAGAGGACAACAGAGATCAGGTACTGGTAACATTAGAGGGATTCACAGGTTACGAGGTGGTTAGAAACAGAGAAACAGACATCAACTAAACCACTGTACGTCACCTCACCACATTTGTACATAAGCTAAACAATGGAATGTTATGACTTGACACCTCCCTTCAGTCTCTTAGTCCACTTGGACCTCGCCTCTGCTATAAAGACTCACATATACAGGACATTAATATACACAGTACATGGTATTCTGTGTGTCTTTGTTTGTGAATTCCGTAGGGGGAAAGATACCAGGAAACAGCAGAACAGAGAGGATGGGTAAGTGCATTATGTGCTTGTATATGTGAGTGTGTACTTCAGCAATGTGGACCAGTGCTTTGAAGTGGACCAACACTCTCTCTACCGCTCCCTCTGTAAGGGAGTGCATAACTGGTGGCAGGGAAGTCAGACGCAGGAGAGCAAAACTGGGTAATCAACGGAGCAGTCTTAATCATAAAATCACCGGAAACCAGAACAACAAACAAATGGGTACAAAACCGGTCGCGCACCAGAGAAAACGTGCACATGCACTTACAATAAACAATTCCGCACAAAGACATGGGGGGGGGGGGGGGGAACAGAGGGTTAAATACACAATATGCAATGAGGGAATTGAGACCAGGTGTGTGGGAAGACAGGACAAAACAAAAGGAAAAGTGGATCGATGATGGCTAGAAGACCGGTGACGCCGACCGCCAAGCGCCTCTCTCTCTCTCTCTCTCTCTCTCTCTTTCTCTCTCTCTTTGAAATGCTTCTAACTGAGGCACTGGTTTAGCATTTGGAAACAATGCCAGGAAAATAAAACTAACGCATGGATTGCTGTCATACCTTGTCTATAGACTGCTTACTACAACAGACTCCCACTCTCTCCAGACATTAAAGAGACAGAACATTTTCAAATTGACCAAGAGGTACTGCAAAATAAATCGGGGAAAAGAGGGGCCAAGAGAGAGAAGGCCAAGAAGAGGTGAACAGAGAGATAATGGAGAGAAAAGTGCTCACAGGCATCACTTTGGTGACTAACACTGAGCCCGTTTCCCAGGTGTGTGTTGTGTAGAGCGCTAATTAATGCATTAGCAACTCCACATCCACTCCTGTCAATGACGAGCGACTCAGTCAAGATGCCATTAATCAATACAATATTAGGTTAATCTTGAGCTAAAGTGTACATGTTTGTGTGTGTGTGTGTGTGTGTGTGCGTGCGTGCGTGCGTGCGTGCGTGCGTGCGTGTGTGTGTGTGTGTGCTTACATGTATACTATAAGCTATTAGGGCTTGGAATTCCCAGGGACTTCACAATACGATATCATCCCAATATTAGGAGCTGATACGATATGTATTGGAATTATCATGATTCTATATTGCGATTTGATGTTGCGAACATATTGCTCACTATATGTCTGCTGCAGAGAGACGAGAGAGCCATGATAAAATTAGTTTTGATCTGTATGGGAAAAAGAACTGCTGAAATAATGTTGGCTCACTATTTAAAAGGAAGGCAGAGTACAAGCTATAGGATGAAAAATACCCGAGTTTTGGCGCAGCTACAGCCAACTATCTCTACCTACAATTATTTGTATTCTTTTTTATTATTACAAATTAATAATTCATTTCATCCAAAAATAATGTTTGTGATATGTAACTGTATCAATTTTTTCCCATCCCTATAGGAAATAGACTGAATCATGTGTGTGTGTGATCCTCTTCATAAGGTTCTCCCTCTGAAACAACTAGAGAAACCCTCTCCACAGTGTGTGTTTGTCAAGTAGAATGTCTTTGTATCCCAGGGACAAACCTCCCACGTAGCAGAATACCTTCAACACTCAGCTACCTTGAAGTGTCAAATGGAACACTCTACAGATTTAGTCTTACCCCAGAGAGAGTTGGTAAAAGCAATGAATGCTTGGAAGAGAAGGCAGCAGAACCTTGATTGAGGAGTAAATATGAAATAAATCATTTTGGATCAAAAGAGAAGTAACCTCACCATTGTAAGGTCAGATTCTCACATGAGTATTACACCCAGCACAAGCCGAAGGTCATCGATAGTTGTTGGTGTATGTTAAGCTCCTCCCATGGGTTTACGTGTTAATAGAAACAACTTCCTCTTTACAAGGATGACCGAATATTCAACCTATTGATTCCTCCTCACTCCTCCTCCATTGGTCAGACTAATTGATCCTGAGCCATCAGAGCTCTGTACATTACTTGAAAGTGTGGATGGAGGGAAGACAGTGCAGAGAAAGACTAGTAATGTGGAAGATGTATGAACATATCTCAGACACAACATCATAAGCTATCTGGATCGTACCCGTCATACTGCACATACCAGTGAATTACTTTATAATTGCCACTTTAAGAGCTGTGGCATAGATCCATATTGAGTCTATGCCTGTACTGAAATGCACTTTCAATAGATACTCTCCATTGCGCATAATTTTTCATCCAGGTCATGTAACCTCTCATAACATGATTATCTAGTTTGCTTTGACACACAAAGAGCGGAAATATTTTTATGCTACAAGTGCAGACTAGTTAGAGTAAGAAAGAATGAAGAGAAAACCTTCCGAATATAGAGGTATGAAACCAAAGGAACAAAGCAGGATGCACTAAGCCAACTACAGCATTTAATCAAAATGAGTCTGCTCATTGTCTGATGTCCTCAGTAGGGCCCTTTACTGCTGTGGCCTGTCTGAGGCATGTCTAGACAACAAAGAGAACAATGTGGTGCATCAAAGAGAATGCGACCTTCTATTTGTCTGGGAGGAAGGAATCAGAACCATGGACAGGGCCCTACAGGTGTAGGATCTTAATTTGGAAAATTAATTTAAATGTAATTTGGACATCAGGAAAATAATCCAGCAGCAACAGGAAATGTGAATTATTATGTTGATTATAATTAATGGAAATGTTTGTCGGGGTTGATACATTTTAAGCAAGAGAAAATCAAGTCTGAAATTTCAAAATGTAAATTGCTTTCACGGATCCCTCCAAAACTTTCATCAAGCACACCTGTCCCCTATTCCCACTGATTAGTATTTGTATATATGTGTCCTTTGGTTTCCATTGGGGGGTCGGTTATTGTTCCCATGTCCGTTGGTGGTGTGAGTGCCTATGCGTTGGTGCAGTAGTTATGCTGCGTGCTATATATATTGTGTATTATGGGTATTGTCCTGTGTTGGTCAACGAGGTTTACCCTCGCTCTTTTGTTTGGGTACAGCCCAGTGTTTTTGTATACGTGTTTGTTTTGGGTGTATTAAAAAAACCTATTGCGCCTGTCTCCAAAATCCTTTATACCAGCATGACAATTGCAAACTTCAGAAGCCTTTTACAACGTAAAATACACTACAAGTTTTAAATGTCCTGCATTGGAATCAGCACCATGGACAGGGCCCTACCTTGGAAGAAGGAATCAGTACAATGGACAGGGCCCTACCATGGAGGAAAGAAACTGGACCCTGGACCGGGGATACTTAGGAGGAGGTCACTCCACAGAGCCAACTCAGGAGTGGGATATGGAAGAGGGATATAGTAAAGCGATTCAGGAAAGCGTATAGGTTGAAAAAAACCAAATGAGTTCAGGAGAGGAGATTAGCTGCTTGAGAGCCAATGTATCCAATCAGCTCATATATGATGGAATAACATCTGGTCTGGAGAGTGGTCTGACAAAAGGTGCCTCCCCTCCTGAATATTAATTTGCTTTAGATTTGCATGAGAATGTCAGATAATGTAAGTTATAATGTCATGTTTTCGATTAAAAAAATATGCAATGAATAAAGGTCACCCCCTCAAACTGCCTGACAAACAACATGATTTTCATTGTTGAACCAATATTTTAATGCTCTCTCACTTTGTCAGGCCATATGGGGAGAAACTCATGTCACACTGAAATATAGACTTTATCGATGGCCAGCCATTGTGTCATTGACTTAGTCAATCCAGGAAGCTGAGACTAATGAAAGAGATTGTAATTGAGTTTCCGCTCTCTGAATGTTAAACACACTAAAAGCACAGCGACTGGCTGACGGTAGAGATTGGTGCTCTGAATCTGATGGATCTGGAGCGGAATGACGACAGATGGAGCTCTGTCACAACCGTACCGTTCCCACTGACTGATCACAGATTTGAAAGCAAAACAATTATGCTCTATATTTACCCCCTCCCTGTGACGAGGGTGACTGCTCTTCCAGAAGGTTCTGCACTGTGGATTGAGGAGTCTAAATGGTCCTTCTGAGTCGCAACGACATTGGGATGTTTGTGACACAATGACAAAAACATACGTCAAATGTCTATGAATATATTCAAATAGACTGTATTGTCCTGTGATTGCTGTGGTTGGCAGCATTACAAATACAGTTCAGGAGGTTGAACTCTCAGTTATAAGTCACTGTTCCACCGGATGCACCACAATATACTTGTGTATTCAGCCCAGAACAGAACATGGTGCGCTGGTGACCGTTTCAACACGGGATGGTGCATCTCAAGGAGTTTTATCCTTTCAATAAGAAATCCTCATTTATAGAATACAAGTGATTGTGATGTACAGTGCATTCGGAAACTATTCAGACCCTGTAACAACATTCATCGTCGGAAGAAGAGGAATCATCTGACCAAAGTGCAGCGTGGTAAATGTTCATGTTATTTTTATCTAAACTGAACACAAAACAAAATAACAAAGAGAATGAACGAAAACGTCCTGTCAGGTGCAGAAACACAAAACAGAAAACAACTACCAACAAGACACAGGTGGGAAAAGGCTACCTAAGTATGGTTCTCAATCAGAGACAACGATAGACAGCTAGCTGCCTCTGATTGAGAACCACACCTGGCCAAACACACAGAAATAGAAAACATAGAACACAAAAACATAGAATGCCCACCCCGACTCACGCCCTGACAAAACCAAAATAGAGACATAAAAAGGATCTCTAAGGTCAGGGCGTGACAGACCCCTTGACTTTTTCCACATTTTGTTTTGTTACAGCCTTATTCTAAAATTGATTCAATTGTTTGTTCATCAACCTACACATAATACCCCTTAATGACAAAGCAAAAACAGGTTTTTAGAAATGTATGCAAATGTCATAAAAAAATGGAAATATTACATATACAGTGCCTTGCGAAAGTATTCGGCCCCCTTGAACTTTGCGACCTTTTGACACATTTCAGGCTTCAAACATAAAGATATAAAACTGTATTTTTTTGTGAAGAATCAACAACAAGTGGGACACAATCATGAAGTGGAACGACATTTATTGGATATTTCAAACTTTTTTAACAAATCAAAAACTGAAAAATTGGGCGTGCAAAATTATTCAGCCCCTTTACTTTCAGTATAGCAAACTCTCTCCAGAAGTTCAGTGAGGATCTCTGAATGATCCAATGTTGACCTAAATGACTAATGATGATAAATACAATCCACCTGTGTGTAATCAAGTCTTCGTATAAATGCACCTGCACTGTGATAGTCTCAGAGGTCCGTTAAAAGCGCAGAGAGCATCCTGCATTGACTTGGCTGTTTGCTTAGGGTCGTTGTCCTGTTGGAAGGTGAACCTCCTGGTGCAGGTTTTCATCAAGGATCTCTCTGTACTTTGCTCCGTTGATCTTTCCCTTGATCCTGACTAGTCTCCCAGTCCCAGCCGCTGAAAAACATCACCACAGCATGATGCAGCCACCACCCTGCTTCACCATAGGGATGGGGACAGGTTTGCTCGACATGACCCATGGCACTCGGGCCAAAGAGTTCCAGCTTCGTTTCATCAGACAAGAAAATATTGTTTCTCGTGGTCTGAAAGCCTTTAGGTGCCTTTTGGCAAACTTCAAGAGGGCTGCCATATGCCTTTCACACAGGAGTGGCTTCCGTATGGTCTTTTCTACTATGATGGCCTGATTGGGGGAGTACTGCAGAGATGGTTGTCCTTCTGGAAGGTTCTCCCATCTCCACAGAGGAACGCTGGAGCTCTGCCAGAGTGACCATCGGGTTCTTGGTCACCTCCCTGACCAAGGCCCTTCTCCCACGATTGCTCAGTTTGGCCGGGTGGCAAGCTCTAGGAAGTATTGGTGGTTCTAAACTTCTTCCATTTAAGAATGATGGAGGCCACTGTGTTCTTGGGGACCTACAATGCTGCAGAAATGTTTTGGTACCCTTCGCCAGATCTGTGCCTCGACACAATCCTGTCTCGGAGCTCTACGTACAATTCCTTTGAACTCATGGCTTGATTTTTTTCTCTGACATTCACTGTCATCTGTGGGACCTTATATATATGCAGCCTTTCCAAATCATGTCCAATCAATTGAATTTACCACAGCTCGACTCCAATCAAGTTGTAGAAACATCTCAAGGATGACCAATGGAAACAGGATGCACCTGAGCTCAATTTTGAGACTCAAAGCAAAGGGTCTGAAGACTTATGTAAATAAGGTATTTCTGGGTTTTTTAACATACATTTGCAAAAAAAAGTATAACTTTGGAACAAGTCTTTGAATGTCCTTGAGTGGCCCAGCCAGAGCCCGGACTTGAACCCGATCTAACATCTCTGGAGAGACCTGAAAATAGCAGTGCAGCAACGTTCTCCATCCAACCTCACAGAGCACACCAAATACAGGTGTGCCAAGATTGTAGCGTCATACCCAAGAAAACTTTAGGTTGTAATCACTGCCAAAGGTGATTCAACAAAGTACTGAGTAAAGGGTCTGAATACTTGTGTAAATATGATATTTCTGTTTTTCATTTTTAATAAATTAGCAACCATTTTAAAAAACTGTTTTTGCTTTGCCATTATGGGTTATTGTGTGTAGATTGATAAGGGGAAAAAACTATTTAAATGTGGAAAAAGTCAAGGGGTCTGAATGCATTCTGAAAGCCCTGTATATAGAACCTTCCATCCCCAGCTGGGATATGGATGCTGATGAAGACCTAATGGTAGAAACATTGTTGTAATAAAATCCCCTGGGAGCATGAGCAACAGTGTGCAGTGTTTTCCTTTCTATTAAACATAAATTCACCTAGAACTCCAGCACCTGCAAAAAGTACCTGGATGAACGTATGTTCTTCAGCTTTTGTACAACACCTCAATATCAGCAATATGGTGCTATTTTAATTATCTTCCCCCAGACCACTTCCTGGCAGTAATCTCTGTGAAGCTCTCTGATAATGAGATGGGCTGGCTAAGACACCAGCCAGCCATGAGGATCAGACAGAGGCAGGCTGAGAGTAATGCTGCTGCCGGACCCTGCCATGCTTCCCGAGATAGGAGAAACAGCAGCACTATAAATGGTCGTCTGACGTCATGCCCTTCAGCTCCTCCTGTCTGAGCCGGAAGAGAAATGTCCCCGGCTGTAATGAAACAGTACCGGCTGGACTCCCTTCCCACAGCTACACCACCGCTGGCCCCATCATTTCGTGGACACACGAAGGACAATGGTTAGAAAGTGAGTCTGGGGGGCTGATCAGAACCTAGACAGGGGCCTACTCATCACCTCAGTCAGTGTCAGTGATTGGCTTACCGTCCCATGTCTGACAGATGGAAAGTGGCTGGGGAGGAGGGTGATACTGTAGTATGGAAGTGTCATGTCATCCCCACTGGCTGGCACACAATCCTCAATAACCCACACATTATTCAGGTCGGTCCTCCCCCTGTATGCTACTATACATACTGTACATGTATATACGTGTGTGTGTGTGTGTGTGTGTGTGTGTGCGTGCGTGCGTGCGTGTGTGGAGGCTGGAGGGATAGTGTGGAGCAGATACAAAGATGTTTGTTTCATGTTAGTCATGTTGAAGCAGTGCATTATGGGGCTGGCCTTTGACCTGCCCTCTGTGGGAGTGGGGTGTGTCACCCACCATATGGCGCAGAGAGATGAGAGATGCGCCAGAAGGGGAATTTTAAACAGACACTAACGGTTGTGAGAGTGGCTGGGATGATGAGACTCCAGGGAGATGAGCTGTTGGATGTATCTGAAGGATGGTCATCCAGACACTATCCATCCTCATAAACACACAGAGAGAAGCACACTGGCATACACACACATCTTCCTTATGCACATTCATGACTCATGCTTGTTGTTGAGACATGTAGATGTTTCTAGTTGTCACCCGATGTCACTAGTTTGCTTTGCCTTATGTTTTACTTCACACACACATCCACTGTTTGTTTGCTGTTGTGTTGCTGTTGCCAGTGTCTTCTGTCTGTGTTGTCCATTTTGTCTTACATTGCCATTTGCCTCTTGCCAGGCCATCATTGTAATTAATGATTTGTTCTTAATTGAATTGCCTGGTAAAATAAAGGTAAAATAAAAAATAAAATACTGTGAAGTCAAGCATATGTGCACCGACACAGACCCCACCACACATGATGGAATTGAGAGAGTTGACGATGTGGATTTTCCCAGCACAATAAAGAAACTGAGTAATGGTCAACCCCAGTCTCTCCATTCCCAGCTCTCTATCCTCCCTCCTCTTCATCACTATACTGCCCAGCCCTAATCAGGCCCTAAGGCACTCTGCCTGCCTGCCTGCCTGCCTGCCTGCCTGCCTGCCTGGCTGACCGCTCAGCTCAGTTCACTTGACTGAATCACACTCCAAGGGGGAGGGGTGACCCGTACTTAACCAGGCTACTTCATAATGGATGAACACGTAGGCTTTAGTAATATGAACATGTCATATCAATATGCATGGCGGTACATTTTCATTATGGAGATATTACCTTGAATGGCATTATAGACATAGAGTCGCCAAGTATCTTATGAATATGACCTCTGCTGAGATACATTAAATCAAGATTTCTACAGCTGAGCATATGAAGTCATAAATGCATAACACAGTTGTTATAACACATGCTCTAAAAAGGATGTTGTGTGTGGGTAATTGGTTATTAACATATTAGCCTAAAAATTGTATTGAACATAATCTCAACTCAATGGCACATTCTGTACGATTTCTATTGACATGAGTGTAGCCTACATGGAACTAACTGTCAATTAGAGATACTATCAAACACATTACACCCGGACCTCACCTGCAGCCTCCGACGCCGAATTATCCCCGAGTCATCCATGTTGTAATAAGGCGCAGTCGGATGGGGAATTCCCCAAAACAGCCCCCTGACCCTTCACTTGTTTCGGTTTCGACCCAAACAACTCTGCGGCATCCACTGGCTGTCCGGTTCTCACTCAAATAACACAGCCGAGACGGCGGCGTTGCTCACTTCGAGCCAAAGCTCACAGTGCGCGTGTGGTGTCACGTTGAGGAACCGCTTGAAAACCACCAAATGCCAGGATGTCCCGTAGCATCTGAAACGAGCAGGGTCTTCGGGCTTTTACGTCTCTAAAATAAAGTTATTCCGCTGTAGCCTGTATGTTAATTAAATGATTAACTCATAAATCCCCATGTTGATAGTCGACTGTCACCTTCACTTCTTCCGGTTGTTTTTAGAGCATATTTGTGCACCACCAACAATGTCTTTAGAGACTTCACTTGCAATATAGTCTACTGCACCAATTATTTGGCGGTGTCTAAAATAAGTTACACCTACAGCATTAAATGTTCACAATACACCAGAATGTTCATTTCGCGGTTGATGCTGCTTGAACAACGGTGCGTGACGTGCAAAGATGCTTCCTCGAGCTCAGTCAGTCCCGTTGACATTGTCGCTGAATCGCCCAGGAATCCATCCACTTCTTTGGACTCCCAAGGCAATAACAGTCCATGACATAACAAAACACATCGTCTTTCCGCTCAACCTTTAAAAATTCGAGAGAATGTTATTCTCCCTGGCTGCATATCGCGGTCCATTCATTATTCCACCTTCACTTCCTTTGATAACGGACGACAATAGCGCGATATCTGTAACCCTTCGTGCCCGGGATTCCCTCACGCCCCTCCTTCACGCGCAATCCGCAACCGGGCCAGTGTGATGAATTTATATCCCTCTCCTCTCGCCACAGGTAAATGGGGGGGGGATAAAAAGGATAATATGGGGTGAACTGCTTCATTGTTGGGCAACGATGAGAACCGCATGCTTGTGAACGGCCATACTGGTCATTCAGGAGCATGGACAGCGCCACGTAGCCTACGAATGAGTGCCTTAGCGTTTAGATAGTTTTACTGCGAGCCATTGCATTGTCTTTTTTTTTTAACCAGCTTTACAATCAAAATGTTGTACATTGTATACGATATACAGTACCACTCAAAAGTTTGGACACACCTACTCATTCAAGGGTTTTTCTTTATTTGTACTATTTTCTACATTGTAGAATAATAGAGAAAACATTGAAACTATGAAATAACACAAATGGAATCATGTAGTAACCAAAAAAGTGTTAAACAAAACAAAATATATTTTAGATTTGAGACTTTTCAAAGTAGCCACCCTTTGCCTTGATGACAGCTTTGCACAGTCTTGGCATTCTCTCAACCAGCTTCACCTGGAATGCTTTTTCAACAGTCTTGAAGGAGTTCCCATATATGCTGAGCACTTGTTGGCTGTTTTTCCTTCACTCTACGGTCCAACTCATTCCAAATCATCTCAATTGGGTTGAGGTCAGGTGATTGTGGAGGCCAGGTCATCTGATGCAGCACTACATCACTCTCCTTCTTGGTAAAATAGCCCTAACACAATCTGGAGGTGTGTTGGGTCATTGTCCTGTTGAAAAATAAATGATAGTCCCACTAAGCACAAACCAGATGGGATGGCGTATTGCTGCAGAATGCTGTGGTAGCCATGTTGGTTAGATGTGCCTTGAATTCTAAATAAGTCACAGTGTCACCAGCAAAGCACCATCACACCTCCTCCTCCATGGTTCGCCTTGGGAACAACACGTGCAAAGATCATCTGTTCACCTACTCTGCGTCTCACAAAGACACAGCGGTTGGAACCAAAAATCTCAAATTTGGATTCATCAGACCAAAGGACAGATTTCCACCGCTTGTGTTTCTTGGCCCAAGCAAGTTTCTTATTATTATTGGTGTCCTTTAGTAGTGGTTTCTTTGCAGCAATTCGACCATGAAGGTCTGATTCACGTAGTCTCCTCTGAAAAGTGGATGTTGAGATGTGTCTGTTACTTGAACTCTGTGAAGCATTTATTTTGACTGCAATTTCTGAGGCTGGTAACTAATGAACTAATCCTCTGCAGCAGAGGTAACTTTGGGTCTCCTTCCTGTGGCGGTCCTCATTAGAGACAGTTTCATAATAGCACTTAGTGGTTTTGCGACTGCACGTGTAGAAACTTTCAAAGTTCTTAAAATGTTCCCAATTGATTGACTGTCATGTATTTTTACTTATTTGAGCTGTTCTTGCCATAATATGGACTTGGTATTTTACCAAATAGGGCTATCTTCTGTATACCACCCCTACATTGTCACAACACAACTGATTATGTCATGTATTGTCATATTATGTCTTGTTCCTGTTCTTTCTCTTCATTCTGTCTCCCTCTGCTGGTCGTATTAGGTTACCTTCTCTTCCCCTCCTTCCCCCAGCTGCTCCTCATCTTCTCTAACTACCTCGTTCACCCTTTTCCCACCTGTTTCCTTTTTTCCCTCTGATTAGGTCTCTATTTCTCTCTCTGTTCCTGCTTCTGTCTTTGTCAGATTCTCGTTTGAGTTTTTCATGCCAGAACCAAACTATCGTCTTGTTTGCTTGTTTGCTTGTCCTGTCCTGTCGGAATCTGCCTGTTCATCTGAGGCTACGTGTGATCAGGTACCTCTGTCCTCTACAACCCAGCTATTCTCCTCTGCTGCTAGAAGGGGAACTCTTCAGTGATATTCTGAAGGACTTTATGTTTCATTTGTCGCCCTCTCTGCGGGTTGTTTATTTTGCCTCCATATACATTTTAAGAGGATCTGTCTTACTTGTGTTTTGACATTAAAGGACTCTGTTTTTGTTAAACCGCTTTTGGGTCCTCACTCACGTGCATAACAGAAGAATCTGACCAAGAATGGACCCAGCGACTTCGGATCCTCTCCACTCAGCCGTCGAGATCCAGGGAGCGATGCTAGGCAGACACGAGCAGGAATTGTCTGCTGCTCAACATGCCGTTGAGACCCTGGCCGCCCAAGTCTCCAACCTCACAGAACAGATTCACCATCTCCGCCTCGATCCACCGGCCACTTCCAGGGCTTTCGAATCTCCGGAGCCCAGAATCAATAACCCGCCGTGTTACTCTGGGGAGCCCACTGAATGCCGCTCGTTCCTCACCCAGTGTGATATTGTGTTTTCTCTCCAGCCCAACACTTACTCCAGGAGCACAGCTCGTATCGCCTACGTCATATCTCTCCTTACTGGACGGGCTCGTGAGTGGGGCACGGCAATCTGGGAGGCGAGGGCTGAGTGTACTAACCAGTATCAGGACTTTAAGGAGGAGATGATACGGGTTTTTGATCGTTCTGTTTTTGGGGAGGAGGCTTCCAGGGTCCTGTCTTCCCTATGTCAAGGTAATCGATCCATAACAGATTACTCTATTGAGTTTCGCACTCTTGCTGCCTCCAGGGACTGGAACGAGCCGGCTTTGCTCGCTCGTTTTCTGGAGGGTCTCCGCGCGGAGGTAAAGGATGAGATTCTCTCCCGGGAGGTTCCTTCCAGCGTGGATTCCTTGATTGAACTCGCTATTCGCATAGAGCGACGGGTTGATCTTCGTCACCGAGCTCGTGGAAAGGAGCTCGCGTTCTCCGTTGCCCCCCTCTCCGCATCACTACCATCTTCCTCCGCCGGCTCGGGTGCTGAGCCTATGCAGCTGGGGGGTATCCACATCTCAACTAAGGAGAGGGAACGGAGAATCACCAATCGCCTCTGTCTCTATTGCGGTTCCGCTGGTCATTTTGTCACTTCATGTCCAGTAAAAGCCAGAGCTCATCAGTAAGCGGAGGGCTACTGGTGAGCGCTTCTACTCTGGTCTCTCCTTCAAGATCCTGCACTACCTTGTCAGTCCATCTACGCTGGACCGGTTCGTCAGCTTCCTGCAGTGCTTTGATAGACTCTGGGGCGGAGGGCTGTTTTATGGACGAGACCTGGGCTCGGGAACATGACATTCCTCTCAGACAGTTAAGGAAGCCCACGACCTTGTTCGCTTTGGATGGTAGTCCTCTCCCCAGGATTCAGCGTGAGACGCTACCTCTAACCCTTACTGTCTCTGGTAATCATAGCGAAACCCTTTCTTTTTTAATTTTTCGTTCACCTTTTACACCTGTTGTTTTGGGCCATCCCTGGCTAGTTTGTCATAATCCTTCTATTAATTGGTCTAGTAATTCTATCCTCTCCTGGAACGTCTCTTGTCATGTGAAATGTTTAATGTCTGCTATCCCTCCTGTTTCCTCTGTCTCTTCTTCACAGGAGGAGCCTGGTGATTTGACAGGGGTGCCGGAGGAATATCACGATCTGCGCACGGTGTTCAGTCGGTCCAGGGCCACCTCTCTTCCTCCACACCGTTCGTATGATTGTAGTATTGATCTCCTTCCGGGAACCACTCCCCCCCGGGGTAGACTATACTCTCTGTCGGCTCCCGAACGTAAGGCTCTCGAAGATTATTTGTCTGTAGCTCTTGCCGCCGGTACCATAGTCCCCTCCTCCTCTCCCGCCGGAGCGGGGTTTTTTTTTGTTAAGAAGAAGGACGGGTCCCTGCGCCCCTGCATAGATTATTGAGGGCTGAATGACATAACAGTGAAGAATCGTTATCCGCTTCCTCTTATGTCTTCAGCCTTCGAGATCCTGCAGGGAGCCAGGTTTTTCACTAAGTTGGACCTTCGTAACGCTTACCATCTCGTGCGCATCAGGGAGGGGGACGAGTGGAAGACGGCGTTTAACACTCCGTTAGGGCACTTTGAATACCGGGTTCTTCCTTTCGGCCTCGCTAACGCTCCAGCTGTCTTTCAGGCATTAGTCAATGATGTCCTGAGAGACATGCTGAACATCTTTGTTTTCGTTTACCTTGACGATATCCTGATTTTTTCACCGTCACTCCAGATTCATGTTCAGCACGTTCGACGTGTCCTCCAGCGCCTTTTAGAGAATTGTCTTTTTGTGAAGGCTGAGAAGTGCACTTTTCATGCCTCCTCCGTCACATTTCTCGGTTCTGTTATATCCGCTGAAGGCATTAAGATGGATCCCGCTAAGGTCCAAGCTGTCATTGATTGGCCCGTCCCTAAGTCACGCGTCGAGTTGAAGCGCTTTCTCGGCTTCGCGAATTTCTATCGTCGTTTCATCCGTAATTTCGGTCAGGTGGCAGCTCCTCTCACAGCCCTTACTTCTGTCAAGACGTGCTTTAAGTGGTCCGTTTCCGCCCAGGGGGCTTTTGATCTCCTCAAGAATCGTTTTACATCCGCACCTATCCTTGTTACACCTGACGTCTCTAGACAGTTCGTTGTCGAGGTTGACGCGTCAGAGGTGGGCGTGGGAGCCATTCTTTCTCAGCGCTCCCCCTCTGACGACAAGGTCCACCCTTGCGCGTATTTTTCTCATCGCCTGTCGCCGTCGGAACGTAACTATGATGTGGGAAACCGCGAACTGCTCGCCATCCGCTTAGCCCTAGGCGAATGGCGACAGTGGTTGGAGGGGGCGACCGTTCCTTTTGTCGTTTGGACTGACCATAGGAACCTTGAGTACATCCGTTCTGCCAAACGACTTAATGCGCGTCAGGCTCGTTGGGCGCTGTTTTTCGCTCGTTTCGAGTTCGTGATTTCTTATCGTCCGGGCTCTAAGAACACCAAGCCTGATGCTTTATCTCGTCTCTTCAGTTCTTCAGTAGCCTCCACTGACCCCGAGGGGATTCTCCCTGAGGGGCGTGTTGTCGGGTTGACTGTCTGGGGAATTGAGAGGCAGGTAAAGCAAGCACTCACTCACACTCCGTCGCCGCGCGCTTGTCCTAGGAACCTTCTTTTCGTTCCCGTTCCTACTCGTCTGGCCGTTCTTCAGTGGGCTCACTCTGCCAAGTTAGCCGGCCACCCCGGCGTTCGGGGTACGCTTGCTTCCATTCGCCAGCGTTTTTGGTGGCCCACCCGGGAGCATGACACGCGTCGTTTCGTGGCTGCTTGTTCGGTCTGCGCGCAGACTAAGTCTGGTAACTCCCCTCCTGCCGGCCGTCTCAGACCGCTTCCCATTCCCTCTCGACCGTGGTCTCACATCGCCTTAGATTTTATCACCGGACTGCCTTCGTCAGCGGGGAAGACTGTTATTCTTACGGTTGTCGATAGGTTCTCTAAGGCGGCTCATTTTATTCCCCTCGCTAAGCTCCCTTCTGCTAAAGAAACGGCACAAATCATCATCGAGAATGTTTTCAGAATTCATGGCCTTCCGTCAGACGTCGTTTCGGACAGGGGTCCGCAATTCACGTCTCAATTTTGGAGGGAGTTTTGCCGTTTGATTGGGGCTTCCGTCAGTCTCTCTTCCGGCTTTCACCCCCAGTCTAGCGGTCAAGCAGAACGGGCCAATCAGACTATTGGTCGCATCTTACGCAGTCTTTCTTTTCGTAACCCTGCGTCTTGGTCAGAACAGCTCCCCTGGGCAGAATACGCCCACAACTCGCTTCCTTCGTCTGCGACCGGGCTATCTCCTTTTCAGAGTAGCCTCGGGTACCAGCCTCCGCTGTTCTCGTCTCAGTTCGCCGAGTCCAGCGTCCCCTCCGCTCAGGCTTTTGTCCAACGTTGCGAGCGCACCTGGAAGAGGGTCAGGTCTGCACTTTGCCGTTATAGAGCGCAGACTGTGAGAGCCGCTAATAAGCGTAGAACTAAGAGTCCTAGATATTGTCGCGGTCAGAGAGTTTGGCTCTCCACTCAGAACCTTCCCCTTAAGACAGCTTCTCGCAAGTTGACCCCGCGGTTCATTGGTCCGTTCCGTATTTCTCAGATCATTAATCCTGTCGCAGTGCGACTTCTTCTTCCGCGATATCTTCGTTGCGTCCACCCGGTCTTCCATGTCTCCTGTGTTAAGCCGGTTCTTCGCGCCCCCGCTCGTCTTCCACCCCCCCCCATCCTTGTCGAGGGCGCACCTATCTACAGGGTCCGTAAGATTTTGGACATGCGTCCTCGGGGCCGTGGTCATCAGTACCTAGTGGATTGGGAGGGGTACGGTCCTGAGGAAAGGAGTTGGGTTCCCTCTCGGGACGTGCTGGACTGTTCGCTGATCGATGATTTCCTCCGTTGCCGCCAGGTTTCCTCCTCGAGTGCGCCAGGAGGCGCTCGGTGAGTGGGGGGGTACTGTCATGTATTGTCATATTATGTCTTGTTCCTGTTCTTTCTCTTCACTCTGTCTCCCTCTGCTGGTCGTATTAGGTTACCTTCTCTTCCCCTCCTTCCCCCAGCTGCTCCTCATCTTCTCTAACTACCTCGTTCACCCTTTTCCCACCTGTTTCCTTTTTTCCCTCTGATTAGGTCTCTATTTCTCTCTCTGTTCCTGCTTCTGTCTTTGTCAGATTCTCGTTTGAGTTTCTCATGCCAGAACCAAACTATCGTCTTGTTTGCTTCAACCTTGTCCTGTCCTGTCGGAATCTGCCTGTTCATCTGAGGCTACGTGTGATCAGGTACCTCTGTCCTCTACAACCCAGCTATTCTCCTCTGCTGCTAGAAGGGGAACTCTTCAGTGATATTCTGAAGGACTTTATGTTTCATTTGTCGCCCTCTCTGCGGGTTGTTTATTTTGCCTCCATATACATTTGAAGAGGATCTGTCTTACTTGTGTTTTGACATTAAAGGACTCTGTTTTTGTTAAACCGCTTTTGGGTCCTCACTCACGTGCATAACAGATTAGTTAAAACGCATTAAGAAGGAACAAAATCTCAAAAATGAACTTTTAACAAGGCACACCTGTTTATATAAATGCATTCCAGGTGACTACCTCATGAAGCTGGTTGAGAGAATGCCAAGAGTGTGCAAAGCTGTCATCAAGGCAAAGGGTGGAGAAGAATTTCAAATATAAAATATATTTTAGGTTACTACATGATTCCATATGTGTTAATTCATAGTTTTGATGTCTTCACTATTATTCTACAATGTAGAAAATAGTTTTAAAAAAATAAAGAAAAACTCTGGAAAGAGTAGGTGTGTCCAAACGTTTGACTGGTACTGTATATATTTATCCTTTCGCAATATCTGTTCATGGTGTATGTTGGTCTCAAAAGCTCAAATCAGGAGACCATGCAAATGGAATCCAGTAAGTCTACTGACCCGCTGTTGATCAAGCATGGATCATCTTTATCATTGTCACGACTCCGACCGAAGGTGGCTCCCCTTCCCGTTCGGGTGGCGCTCGGCGGTCGTTGTCGCCGGCCTACTAGCTGCCACTGATTATTTCCTCCCCCTCCCTTATGTGTTCATTGAGTGCACCTGTTTTGAATTATGTATAATTAGTGAGGCTTTATTTAGTCAGCCGGCCCGCCTGGTTCCTTGTGCGGGATTAATTATTGTGACCTTCTGTGTTGTGTAAACTTGTGTGCACGTCTGTGAGTTACGTGCTTTCCCATTTCATGGGTCTTTTCTGGACAGTTTAAGTCCCCCTGTTTGGGGCGTTTGTTTTGTATTACGCCCTGTGTTTTCGTGGGGTTGGCTTATGTTCGCCGGTGTGGTGCATTAAAATAGCACTCCCCTGAACTCTCTGCTTCCTGCGCCTGACTTCTCACCCACTACACTCAGAACGTTACAGAATCCCGCACCCTGAGGAATGGAGTCAGCAGGAGCAACAGCCAATCCCCTCCCATCGATGGAGGAAAGGGTTCTACATCATACCACCGTTCTCCATCGGATCGGAACGGCTATGGATCAAGTGATGGAGAGAATGGACCGATGGGAGAGAAGTGGTCTCCTCTCTCCACCTTCGGCTCCCCCCCCTCAGGACTCCCCATCTCCCGACTCCAGCACCCTCCATCTTACGCTCCCGAGGGTCTATGATGGAGCGGTGGCGGGGTGCCAGGGGTTCTTACTCCAGCTGGAACTGTACCTAGCCACCGTCAGACCCACTCCCTCGGGAGCGGAGAGGGTGAGTGTCCTCATCTCCTGTCTCACGGGTCGTGCTCTGGAGTGGGCGAACGCAGTCTGGAATGGCCCAGACTCAGCGAAGGAGCACTACCCAGAGTTTTCCCGCCGCTTCCGCGCAGTGTTTGACCACCCTCCAGATGGCCGAGCAGCGGGAGAGCGACTATTCCATCTCCGGCAGGAGAAGAGGAGTGCCCAGGATTACACGTTGGAGTTCCGGACCTTGGCAGCAGGATCTGGGTGGAACGACAGGGCTCTTATCGACCACTACCGGTGTAGTCTCTGGGAGGACGTCCGCAGGGAGCTAGCGTGTCGGGACACCGCTCTTTCCCTGGATGAGCTAATTGACATGTCCATCCGACTGGACAATCTGCTGGCTGCCCGCGGGCGTTCGGAGAGGGTCCTGTGTGTTCCACCACCCAGCACCGCCACTCCCGTTCCGATGGAGTTGGGAGGGACTGTGCCGAGGGGTACCGGAGGAGGAGGCTCCCTCTGCACCAGCTGTGGTCGGAGAGGACACACGGCCGATCGGTGCTGGCGGGGTCCGTCTGGGAGTCGAGATGGCAGGCGGAACATTTCTCGATCACCCCAGGTGAGTCAGCACCAAACTCACCCAGAACCCCCTGTTGGTCACATGTTTGTCTTGATTTTTTTCCTTAAATTTTTCCCCTCTTCCCAGCATAGGGCGCTAGTCGATTCAGGCGCAGCTGGGAACTTTATGGTTCGCGGAATCGCTACTAAATTAGGTGTTCCGCTTGTGCCGATAGATTCTCCCTTTCCCGTGCACTCCCTAGATAGCCGGCCATTAGGGTCAGGGGTGGTCAGGGAGACCACGGTTCCACTGGACATGGTAACGCAGGGGAATCATAGGGAGCGTATCAGTCTCTACATAATTGATGCGCCTGCGTTTCCAGTGGTGCTAGGGATTCCCTGGCTGGCCCGGCACAATCCTAAAATTTCGTAGAGACAGGGGGTTCTCCAGGGGTGGTCAGAGGAGTGTTCTGGAAGGTGTCTGGGAGTTTCCATCAGTGCCACGTCGGTGGAGAGTCCAGACCAGGGTCCCACGGTGTGCATTCCCCCCGAGTATGCCGATTTGGCAATCGCTTTCAGTAAAAAGAAGGCGACTAAATTACCACCACATCGACCGGGAAGGGATTGTGCGATAGATCTCCAGGTAGACGCTGCGCTTCCCAAGAGTCACGTGTACCCATTATCCCAGGAGGAGACGTTGGCTATGGAGACATATATCACGGAGTCTCTGGGACAGGGGTACATTCGGTCCTCCATCTCACCCGTCTCCTCAAGTTTCTTTTTTGTGAGGAAAAAGGAGGGAGGTTTGCGTCCGTGTATTGATTATAGAGGTCTAAATGCCATCACGGTGGGATTCAGCTACCCACTACCTCTCATTGCTACGGCAGTGGAATCATTTCAGGGAGCGCATTTCTTCACAAAATTGGATCTCAGGAGCGCGTATAGCCTGGTGCGTATTCGGAAGGGAGACGAGTGGAAAACCGCATTTAGTACCACATCGGGCCATTATGAGTACTGCGTCATGCCGTATGGGTTAAAGAATGCTCCAGCCGTTTTTCAATCCTTTGTAGACGATATTCTCAGGGACCTGCACAGGCAGGGAGTAGTTGTTTATATCGATGATATTCTGATCTACTCAGCCACTCACGCCGCGCATGTGTCTCTGGTACGCAGGGTGCTTGGTAGACTGCTGGAGCATGACCTATACGTCAAGGCTGAGAAGTGTGTGTTCTCCAAACGAGCCGTCTCCTTTCTGGGTTATCGCATTTCCACCTCGGGGGTGGAGATGGAGGGTGACCGCAGTAAGGCCGTGCGTAATTGGCCGACTCCGACCACGGTAAAAGAGGTGCAGCGGTTTTTGGGTTTTGCCAACTACTACCGGAGGTTTATCCAGGGTTTTGGCCAGGTAGCGGCTCCAATTACCTCACTGCTGAAGGGGGGTCCGGTGCGGTTGCGGTGGTCAGCAGAGGCGGACGGAGCTTTCAACAAGTTGAAGGCGCTGTTCACGGATGCACCCGTGTTGGCCCATCCGGACCCCTCTCTAGCATTCATAGTGGAGGTGGATGCGTCCGAGGCTGGGGTGGGTGCCGTGCTATCACAGCGCTCGGGTACGCCACCAAAACTCCGCCCCTGCGCTTTCTTCTCGAGGAAGCTCAGCCCAGCGGAGCATAACTATGATGTGGGTGACCGGGAGTTGTTAGCGGTGGTCAGGGCTCTGAAGGTGTGGAGACACTGGCTTGAGGGGGCTAAGCACCCCTTTCTCATCTGGACCGACCACCAAAATCTGGAGTATAGTCGGGCAGCTAGGAGACTGAACCCGCGTCAGGCAAGGTGGGCCATATTTTTTACCCGATTCCGGTTCACTTTATCGTATAGACCGGGCTCCCAGAACGTGAAAGCGGATGCACTGTCCCGCCTTTACGACACAGAGGATAGGTCCACCGAACCTACTCCCATCCTTCCTGCCTCAAAGCTGATAGCACCAGTGGTATGGGAGGTGGACTCGGACATCGAGCGGGCGTTACAGGCTGAACCCGCGCCTCCTCAGTGTCCGGCGGGGCAGAAGTACGTGCCGCTTGGTGTTCGGGACCAACTGATTCGGTGGGCTCACGTCCTACCCTCCTCGGGTCACCCTGGGGTGAGGAGGACAATAGGGAGCCTTCGGGGGAGGTATTGGTGGCCTACCTTGACTAGGGACGTTAAGGTTTATGTCTCCTCCTGTTCAGTATGCGCCCAGAGTAAGGCTCCTAGGCACCTTCCTAGAGGGAAGTTACAACCCCTCCCCGTTCCACAACGGCCATGGTCACATCTATCCGTAGACTTCCTGACCGATCTTCCCCCGTCTCAGGGGAACACCACGGTTCTGGTGATTGTGGATCGGTTCTCTAAGTCCTGCCGTCTCCTCCCGTTGCCCGGTATCCCTACAGCCCTACAGACTGCGGAGGCATTATTCACCCACGTCTTCCGGCACTACGGGGTGCCGGAGGACATCGTTTCTGATCGGGGCCCCCAGTTCACGTCCCGAGTATGGAGGGCGTTCATGGAGCGTCTGGGGGTCTCGGTCAGCCTGACCTCCGGTTATCACCCCGAAAGTAATGGGCAGGTGGAGAGAGTAAACCAGGAGGTGGGTAGGTTTCTGCGGTCGTACTGCCAGGACCGGCCAGGGGAGTGGGCGAGGTACATCCCCTGGGCCGAAATGGCCCAGAACTCACTACGCCACTCCTCTACTAATGTGTCCCCTTTTCAGTGTGTGTTGGGGTACCAGCCGGTCCTGGCACCGTGGCATCCGAGCCAGACCGAGGCTCCTGCGGTGGAGGAATGGTGCAGCGCTCCAAAGAGACCTGGAGGGCCGTCCGGGAATCCCTTCAACAAGCTAGTGGACGGCAGAAAAGGAGTGCTGACCGCCACCGCAGTGAGACCCCCGTGTTTGTACCGGGGGACAGGGTCTGGCTCTCGACCCGAAACCTGCCCCTCCGCTTGCCCTTCCGGAAGCTTGGGCCGCAGTGTGTAGGGCCTTTCAAAGTCCTGAGGAGAATAAACGAGGTGTGTTATCGATTACAACTCCCTTCCTATTATCGTATTAACCCCTCGTTTCATGTGTCTCTCCTCAGGCCGGTGGTAGCTGGTCCCCTACAGGACGGTGAGGTGCCGGAGGTCCCTCCTCCCCCTCTGGACATCGAGGGTGAGGGGCCTGCAGTACCTCGTGGACTGGGAGGGGTACGGTCCGGAGGAGAGGTGCTGGGTACCGGTGGGGGACATTTTGGATCCGTCAATGTTGAGGGATTTCCATCGCCTCCATCCGGAGCGCCCTGCGCCTCGTCCTCCGAGTCGACCTCGAGGCCGGTGTCGGCGCGCTGCGGGAGCCGCGCGTCAAGGGGGGGGTACTGTCACGACTCCGACCGAAGGTGGCTCCCCTTCCCGTTCGGGTGGCGCTCGGCGGTCGTCGTCGCCGGCCTACTAGCTGCCACTGATTATTTCCTCCCCCTCCCTTATGTGTTCATTGAGTGCACCTGTTTTGAATTATGTATAATTAGTGAGGCTTTATTTAGTCAGCCGGCCCGCCTGGTTCCTTGTGCGGGATTAATTATTGTGACCTTCTGTGTTGTGTAAACTTGTGTGCACGTCTGTGAGTTACGTGCTTTCCCATTTCGTGGGTCTTTTCTGGACAGTTTAAGTCCCCCTGTTTGGGGCGTTTGTTTTGTATTACGCCCTGTGTTTTCGTGGGGTTGGCTTATGTTCGCCGTTGTGGTGCATTAAAATAGCACTCCCCTGAACTCTCTGCTTCCTGCGCCTGACTTCTCACCCACTACACTCAGAACGTTACAATCATGCATGGCATACCCAGGATTTAACCCCCCTAGGTACGACTGATCATTCCTGGCCCATTTCCAATATCGTTAGGTCCTGGTTATTGATCAATCGGCCTATGTGCAGCAAACAGGTTAGATCTCAAACATTTGTCATCCATTTTTTGCATAATAAATTAGAATGAATGACTAGAGGACTGGGAGCTGAAACTTTTGAATGTTTCTCTCCATCAGAAAAATGCTTGAGTGGAGAGAATGTTTTACTCGTGGTTTGGTGCCCTCAACATTTGTGAACAAACTGAAACAGACAGTCAGACAGTGCATGACCTGAGTGAAAAGAAGGAGCACAAACAATGGCCAATGTTTGCCCTTGGACAGTTGGCCATTGGATAGATCTACAGATCTACTATAATGAGTTCCTCCCATCATATTTGTTTGCCTGGGATGATGATGAGGGACAGATGGGTTGCCCTTTGGCAGAGAGAGGTTGCGTAATGCTTTGCGATCAAGGATTAGGACTTTCACGCTGTTTTCATGTAACATATGGTCGGTCCGAGTGTATGGCCCACGCAATGATGACCTCACCCTCAGCCCAGACATAGCCAGCCCACAGAGCAACACTGCACCACACACACACACACACACACACACACACACACACACACAGTTCAGCTAGACCATCCCGTCCAAACAAATATGCTGTAACCAATTTAAATGTATTCAACAGATTACTTCTCCACATAGAATTGTGATGCCACTTGAATTAGTACATTGTGCTCATAATGCAAAATCATGGAGAAAGGCTGTGGTAAGCAGGCTTTGATTCATTTGATTAAATAGCAACCATCAGGGCTTTCTGGCTGGCTGGCACGCTTTCCTAATGCTGATGGCTGCTCTTTATGTTCTAATTCTATCCAGCCAACATCCACCTAACAGAGACAAACGCTCACAACACAATCAGGTAAGCCATTATCAGGAAGCCAGTCCCTCACCCAAACCCTGTAGCACCTCATCCACTCCACTCAGTGAAATCCTCAGGCATCTCTACTGCTGTGGTGCCTTCAGACATACTGAAGGTACAGGTATTGATTATTGCTCCTTGTTGCTTTCACTCGTCTGACCGATAGACCCTGCAAGATGCCCTGCACGGCAGGTAAAAGTCTGGTGGGCATACAGTACATTCAGAAAGTATTCAGACCCTTTGACTTTTTCCACATTTTTGTAACATTACAGCCTTATTCTAAAATGGATTAAATACACATTTTACTTCATCAATCTACACACAATAACCCGTAATGACAAAAACTGTTTTTTAGAAAAACAGAAATACCTTATTTATTTAAGTATTCAGACCCTTTGCTGTGAGAATCGAAATTGAGCTCAGGTGCATCCTGTTTCCATTGATCATCCTTGAGATGTTTCTACAACTTGATTGGAGTCCACCTGTGGTAAATTAAATTGATTGGTGATGATTTGGAAAGGCACACACCTGTCTATATAAGGTCCCACAGTTGACAGTGCATGTCAGAGCAAAAACCAAACCATGAAGTCAAATGAGTCTCTGTAGAGCTCCAAGACAGGATTGTGTCGAGGCACAGATCTGGTGAAGGGTACCAACAAATTTTGGCAGTATTGAAGGGCCCATGAACACAGTGGCCTCCATCATTCTTAAATGGAAGATGTTTGGAACCACCAAGACTCTTTCTAGCGCCTGGTCAAACTGAGCTATCGGGGGTGAATGGCCTTGGTCAGGGGAGTGACCAAGAACCCGATGGTCACTCTGATAGAGCTCCAGACTTCCCCTGTGGAGATGGGAGAACTTTCCAGAAGGACAACCATCTCTGAAGCACTCCACCAATCAGGCCTTTATGGCAGAGTGAGCAGACGGATGCCAAAGAAGTGGGTCACAGTTTCCACACACACACACACACACACACACACACACATGCACTTTCACACACACACACATACATACACACGCACATACACACACACACCGCCTGCTGGAAAGAATCCCCAGAGGATCATCATTAAGAGGCAACAGACGTGGCTCTGGACTTCAGAGAACACATTCAGCCACACAAGGGGCTTGTTCCAATGCCAAGGCATGAGGAGTGTAAACATCACATAAACGAGGGGATGAGAGGGAGGAGACTAGAATAGACAGAGATAAAAACACAACTGATGTTGGCAGTTATTTTTCCCTCTTCCTCTCTGAACCATCCATTGACATTCCCATAGGAACATCAGTTTCTTTGTTTCTCTTTTCCTTGCCTTTCTTAAACCACTGTAACCTTAGACCAGACTGTTCTAAAATAAATCTGATTATTCCTAATGAGTAGTTTCATTTTATTTCATTTTGAAGAGGTGGTGAACTTTAGTTTCATACCACAGCCGCTGTGGAGGGACATGAGTCTGGTAAACAAGACCAGCTTCACTGTAATAAAACCCAACTGTGCCACTGCCACCAAGTGGTGATATGTGACAGTGCAGCAAAGTTGCCGCACCTATTTTAACAGCACTGAGTGGACCCATGCTGGCCTTCTCCCAGTGAGAAGTGACTGCCAATATATTTTACAAAGGAAATCCATGAGGCAATAAAAGGATCATGCAGTTTAATGTAAACCAGTCTTCAGGCAGTCTTTCAGTTATTGTTCATGGTGGTACAGTCAGATCTGGATTGGCCTGCTTTGTATTATGCAATTGCAGATGATACACTGCCCCATCATAGAGTCACTAACAAATCAGTCACAGTAAACAGTATCCTATCTATTCTCTGTCTGCCTGCCTGCCTGCCTGCCTGCCTGTCTGTCTGTCTGTCTGTCTGTCTGTCTGTCTGTCTGTCTTTCTCTCTCTCTCACGCACATGCCCCCCCCCCCCCCCCCCCCCACCCCCCCCCACCCCCCCCCACCCAAGCATTAAGAAGATCCCCCACCCAGAAGGCATGGTGGGTAATCCGTGTGGTCAGCGTGTCTGTGTCTGAGTCAGGAGGTGAGTCCCCTCTGCTAAACCAATGGATGAGCCCAGCAGGATGCCATTACTGTAAGCTCTGATCAGCACCACAGTCATCACCCACTGTTAGGGACAGCCACTCTAAGATGATTGGTCACACAGACACAGGCGCACACACACACACACATCTCAAATGGCTCACAACCAACAAGCCAGGGACTGAGGGAACAGCCTGGCCTAATGACCATGGCATGGCTCCTTTCTTTTGGGTAGCTAGATATTCTCCTGGATCAGACTCTTTTTACTGTAACTGAGAGAACAGCAGACAGTAACCGTAAACCCATATGTGCCAGATAACTGTATTGAGATCCAGGTAAATTAATCCTTGTTCCTGATTGACAGGGGATTTCAAGGTAGGATTTGCCCTGGTCACGTTGGGGTCTTACAATCTTTTTTTTTTTTTACTCAATGGGACATTCTGGTAAAAAAAAAGAAGAAAGTGAAACAACTTTACTTATGAGAGAGGTTTTTCTGTCACTCTTTTAAGCCAACTTCTGAAGAGAAACTCCTTTTCATGTATAATTCATAGTTACTTAGCTCAGGCAGAAGGCAGTACACAATATACCAGAGATAACAGGCAACAACAAAGACAGACACAGCAAACGTCATTAGAAGAAAGTGTTTTCAGAGAGCAAACTGAGATAGATTAAAGTCTTAGTGCAGTGTTTGTGTGTGAGTGTGTGTGTCACTGTGGAGTAGAAAACAATGTTTAGCACTGTTGCCAAGTGGCTCTGCAGGCACTGTGAGTGAAACATGGCGATCAGAATAGATGTCATACACAGCATGTATATAGGATGTACTACTTCCCTGTTGATTTGATGACCACAGAGACAGCTGGAGTTATGGTCTCCCTGGACACCTCCTGTCACACTCACACACATACATGCAGGCTTTACACTCACACTCTGTTCCTGTCCAACTAAGCCTATTAAATAGAAGCAGAGGGTCAGTGTGTGAATCTGTTTGAGAGCGTGTGACGGCGTGAGAAAAACTGTACCCTGCTGCAGTAACAGGCTTAGAAGGGGTAACGCCCCACTGACCCACTGAACATAGGTCACAGGGGTGTTCCATCAGAAACAAGTCTTTCTCAGGTTTTTTCCGGTTCCACTCATTTCATTAACAGTGGTTACAGCCTGCCCCTCGTCTACAACGAATGATGATGAATGCCAAAACAAAGTGTGATCAGCATGCATACGGCTGGTCGCACTGCGGAGAAGGCAGCGCTGCAGAGAAGGAAGAGTGGGAGGTCAGTGTGGTGTATTGATCTGTTCCCTCTGAGGTGTCAATGTAAAGGTAGAATTATGGGACAAACAGGGCCTTACGAGAGGACGCTCCCATCCAATCCATCTACAGGAGACGAGATTGAGTGCAGAGACTGCTCGTAATACAAACATGAATCTGTCCGCGTGGTGTCTCATGCACGCTACGTTGAGTGTACAAAACATTAGGAACACCTTCCAAATGTTGAGTTACACCCCCACAGCCTCAATTTGTTGGGGCATGGACTCTACAAGGTGTCGAAAACATTTCACAGGGATGCTGGCTCCAATGCTGACTCCAATGCTTCCCACAATTGTGACAAGATGGCTGGATGTCCTTTGGGTGGTGGACCATTCTTGATACACACGTCAAACTGTTGAGCGTGAAAACCCAGCAGCTTTGCAGTTCTTGACACACTCAAACCGTTGCGCCTGGCACCTACTACCATACCCGTTCAAAGCCACTTAAATATTTTGTGTTGACTCGTGTGTGTGTGTGTGTGTGTGTGTGTGTGTGTGTGTGTGTGTGTGTGTGTGTGTGTGGGAAACTCCAATTGGGAAACTCGTGTGTCAGTGCACCTCTGTCGAAATCAGATCTGATTATTATTACTCATTGATTATTTCTCTCTGTTCATCACTCCATCTTTCTCTGAGCCTGTCTGTCACAGGAAGGAAATGAAAAAAGATACTCTTGGAAAGCGTAAAATGTCTACCGCCTCCTCCAGCTAAGTCATAGGCTGGATGGATGCCAAAAGAAGATGAAAAAGACAATGAAAAAGCCTTGCTCCCCCACTCTCATTTATACAGATACATTGTTTTATTGAAAACAAACTTCATCCATGTAACCATATGATATGCTCTATTGTAGACAGAGTCCAATAATATCCCTGTTGGTTGTTTAGAGACACAGTAATCCCATTAAGAAAATAATGGGAGGTAAGTTACTATAGGCCTTGGCCCCATAGAGTGGGGGGGTAAACAGAGCTAGGTTGGCCTGACCTGCTGTTGTTAGGTCACAGGCTCTTTCGGAAGGCTGTGGTGCTGTCTACGTTTCCTGATTTAGGTACTGGAGTAGAGGCAGCATAATGTTGGGTGGGACTTTTCTTCAGAAAATAGATGAATGGATAGCACCTCTTTGGCATGGCAAGACTCTCTAATGCAGTTACAACCTTTCGATCCTTTGCTAAGGAGCCGATGGCAATTGTCCAGACACGGACTTATCTGTCACCAATCCTGTCAACGCAGCAGGCCAGGGTGCTTAGCTAATTTGGAAGATTTTACATGTAAACAAAACACTGCATATATTAGAGCACTGAAACAGATGCCAAGTTCAAGACAACTCAGAAACTCATAGTTACAATATGAGTAAATGTTTATGTGTTGCACTTCCTATTGGTTGATTCGGACACTTTCCAATTGGGAAACTCGAACCTCACCTTTCTACGAGTTTCCAAGTCAGAAATGTAGGGAGTTTCCGAGTTCCGAGGCAACTTGTCTTGAATACGACAAGAAGGTTAGAAGTATAGTCTTACATCAGATAGAGTGTTGAGTTCACCTGCACAAATGGTACTTTCAAGACAACTCGGAAACTCTGAACTTCTGAATTAAAATGTGGGTCTGTTTTTTTTGCGCAGAGCTTGATATTGTTTGATTTTTTTCGGATACTTTCCAATTGGTAAACTCTGAGCTCATCTTTCCACGTGTTTCCAAGTCGGACATTTCTAAGTTTCCGAGTTCTGAGTTGTCTTGAACGCAGCAGGATATCGGTTGAGGGGTAAGCGTTGCAGAGGAGTGACGCCATCTGACATAAAACAATGGGTTAGTTATGCCGCGTTCAAATCATGTCGGGGACTCTAAATATATCCTTCCTACTGGGACAAATGCACGTATATGATGGTATGATGTCTGGACTGCGATCTTTCCAACATCATGCACCACTGAAAATGGCAACAAACATGGTTTCTGCTGTCAACACGATTTCTGATGTCAATCGTGAGAATGGTTCTTGCGTACCTTCCGAGCCCCGAGCACGTCAACGCGCCAAGTCGTTCCTCCGAATTTGACAAGTAATTTCTCCGATCAGTCCGACATGACATTAACGCAGCATTAGAAGCGCATCCGTCCTGAACAGGTGTCTGTCTACAAGTTAGCCAGGTGAGCTACTAATCCGGTAGGCCTCTAAGAAAGAAGCGTTTCAGTCCAGACACTCCACAAACCTTCAGCCACCACCGAGAGCAGAGATTGATCACATCTCACAATCCGTCGTTGCCTCCGACACCCACTTCCAGAGGCGGGGATGGAGCATTGCACCCCGAGGCGCCTCTTCCCAATTCGTGGGGAGCACTAACACAGCAATCCATTTCAACGTTATACTGAACCATTTAAAAAGTGTCTCTCCTAACTCCCCCCCAATAACCTACATGGATGAATAATAATACTGTTTTTTACTATTGAGCATGACATGTTAACGTACTATTTTATGGTTTGTTTTTTTATGTTCTTCATGTAGGCCTGCTGGACCTCGGGTGTTTTTGAGATCATCGGGCTGAGAATATCCCTACAAAGTGTAATAACATAGTACAACCACAGGGTGGGAGTCTTGCCATTAGATTATGCTTCAGTTGGGCTTCAAACCAATGCGCCATGCTCTACAAACGGACACACACGCACTCTTTATTTTCATCACACCCAACACACCTTAATGAAACATGGTGACATTAAAGCACCCAGGTTGTTGTGACCTTAATTTACAGCCTAAATTATACACTGCCCCAAAAAATAAAGGGAACACTAAAATAACACATCCTAGATCTGAATGAATGAAATATTCTTATTAAATACTTTTTTCTTTACATAGTTGAATGTGCTGACAACAAAATCACACAAAAATTATCAATGGAAATCAAATTGATCAACTCATGGAGGTCTGGATTTGGAGTCACACTCAAAATTAAAGTGGAAAACCACACTACAGGCTGATCCAACTTTGATGTAATGTCCTTAAAACAAGTCAAAATGAGGCTCAGTAGTGTGTGTGGCCTCCACGTGCCTGTGTGACCTCCCTACAACGCCTGGGTATGCTCCTGATGAGGTGGCGGATGGTCTCCTGAGGGATCTCCTCCCAGACCTGGACTAAAGCAGCCGCCAACTCCTGGACAGTCTGTGGTGCAATGTGCCGTTGGTGGATGGAGCGAGACATTTTGCCACATTTCAGGCTTCAAACATAAAGATATAAAACTGTATTTTTTTGTGAAGAATCAACAACAAGTGGGACACAATCATGAAGTGGAACGACATTTATTGGATATTTCAAACTTTTTTAACAAATCAAAAACTGAAAAATTGGGCGTGCAAAATTATTCAGCCCCTTTACTTTCAGTGCAGCAAACTCTCTCCAGAAGTTCAGTGAGGATCTCTGAATGATCCAATGTTGACCTAAATGACTAATGATGATAAATACAATCCACCTGTGTGTAATCAGGTCTCCGTATAAATGCACCTGCACTGTGATAGTCTCAGAGCTCCGTTAAAAGCGCAGAGAGCATCATGAAGAACAAGGAACACACCAGGCAGGTCCGAGATACTGTTGTGAAGAAGTTTAAAGCCGGATTTGGATACAAAAAGATTTCCCAAGCTTTAAACATCCCAAGGAGCACTGTGCAAGCGATGATAATGAAATGGAAGGAGTATCAGACCACTGCAAATCTACCAAGACCTGGCCTTCCCTCTAAACTTTCAGCTCATACAAGGAGAAGACTGATCAGAGATGCAGCCAAGAGGCCCATGATCACTCTGGATGAACCGCAGAGATCTACAGCTGAGGTGGGAGACTCTGTCCATAGGACAACAATCAGTCGTATATTGCACAAATCTGGCCTTTATGGAAGAGTGGCAAGAAGAAAGCCATTTCTTAAAGATATCCATAAAAAGTGTTGTTTAAAGTTTGCCACAAGCCACCTGGGAGACACACCAAACATGTGGAAGAAGGTGCTCTGGTCAGATGAAACCAAAATTGAACTTTTTGGCAACAATGCAAGACGTTATGTTTGGCGTGAAAGCAACACAGCTCATCACCCTGAACACACCATCCCCACTGTCAAACATGGTGGTGGCAGCATCATGGTTTGGGCCTGCTTTTCTTCAGCAGGGACAGGGAAGATGGTTAAAATTGATGGGAAGATGGATGGAGCCAAATACAGGACCATTCTGGAAGAAAACCTGATGGAGTCTGCAAAAGACCTGAGACTGGGACGGAGATTTGTCTTCCAACAAGACAATGATCCAAAATATAAAGCAAAATCTACAATGGAATGGTTCAAAAATAAACATATCCAGGTGTTATAATGGCCAAGTCAAAGTCCAGACCTGAATCCAATCGAGAATCTGTGGAAAGAACTGAAAACTGCTGTTCACAAATGCTCTCCATCCAACCTCACTGAGCTCGAGCTGTTTTGCAAGGAGGAATGGGAAAAAATGTCAGTCTCTCGATGTGCAAAACTGATAGAGACATACCCCAAGCGACTTACAGCTGTAATCGCAGCAAAAGGTGGCGCTACAAAGTATTAACTTAAGGGGGCTGAATAATTTTGCACGCCCAATTTTTCAGTTTTTGATTTGTTAAAAAAGTTTGAAATATCCAATAAATGTCGTTCCACTTCATGATTGTGTCCCACTTGTTGTTGATTCTTCACAAAAAAATACAGTTTTATATCTTTATGTTTGAAGCCTGAAATGTGGCAAAAGGTCGCAAAGTTCAAGGGGGCCAAATACTTTCGCAAGGCACTGTAGGTGCATCCTGTTTCCATTGATCATCCTTGAGACATTTCTACAACTTGATTGGAATTCACCTGTTGTAAAATCAATTGATTGGACATGATTTGGAAAGGCACACACCTGTCTATATAAGGTCCCACAGATTACCGTGCATGTCAACGCAAAAACCACGCCATGAGGTCGAAGGAATTGTCCGTAGAGCCCCGAGACAGGATTATGTCGAGGCAGAAATCTGAGGAAGGGTTCCAGAACATTTCTGCAGTATTGAAGGTCCCCAAGAACACAGTGGCCTCCATCATTCTTAAATGGAAGAAGTTTGGAAACACCAAGACTCATCCTAGAGCTGGCTGCCTGGCCAAACTGAGTAATCGTGGGAAAATAGACTTAGTCAGGAAGGTGACTAAGAACCCGATGGTCACTCTGATAGAGCTCTAGAGTTCCTCTGTGGAGATGGGAGAACCTTTCAGAAGGACAACCATCTCTGCAGCACTCCACCAATCAGGCCTTTGTGGTAGAATGGCCATATGGAAGCCACTCCTCAGTAAAAGACACATGACAGCCCACTTGGAGTTTGGCAAAACCAAGATTTAACTTTTTGGCCTGAATGCCAAGTGTCACTTCTGGAGGAAACCTGGCACCATCCTTACGGTGAGGCATGATGGTGGCTGCATCATGCTGTGGGGATGTTTTTCAGCGGCAGGGACTGGGAGACTAGTCAGTATCGAGGCAAAGATGAACGGAGCAAAGTACAGAGAGATCCTTGATGAAAACCTGCACCAGAGCACTCAAGACCACAGACTGGGGCAAAGCTTCAACTTTCAACAGGACATTGACCCTAAGCACACAGCCAAGAGTTGCTTCGGGACAAGTCTCTGAATGTCCTTGAGTGGCCCAGCCAGAGCCCGGACTTGAACCCGATTGAACATCTCTGGAGAGAACTGAAAATAGCTGTGCAGCAACGCTCCCAATCCAACCTGACAGAGCTTGAGAGAATCTGCAGAGGAGAATGGGAGAAACCCCCCAAATACAGGTGTGCCAAGCTTGTAGCGTCATACCCAAGAAGACTGAGTGAAGGGTCTGAATACTTATGTAAATTTGAGATTTCCATTTTATACCTGTTGTTGTCTTGTCATTATGGGGTATTGTGTGTAGATTGATGAGTAAAAAAAACAACTACATATTTTTTTTAATAAGGCTGTAACCTACAAAAATGTGTAAAAAGTCAAGGAGTCTGAATACTTTCCGAAGGCACTGTATATAAAGAGTTTCTTTTTTTTTTATCATATAAAGTATGTAACACTATCAATATTCTGTAATTTCACAGAATATTTTTCAGATTATTTCTAGGGTCCAGTCTTGAGGAAGTTATACTCAGGCCACATTCTGTTGGCCTGGAATTCCAATCCGTCTGTATTTCACTTGTCATTGCGTGAGAGATCAGGTTGTGTGTAGCCTCTCTTAGCTTACATAATCACACTACACAGCCTCTGCAAAGCAACACAGACTAAACTAATATTTTTTATTTGTTTGGAAATTCAAAAGGGGGACTATGAGATTAGTATTTTGAGTTGTCTTCCCCTTTAGTTGTCCACCACTCTTAAACCGATCAGAAAACAAAAGCCTAAGAAATGGGTCAGTGGATCAAAGCAAAGAATGTCTTGCAATTAGCGAGACAACAAGGATCGCTACACTGTTTGCCAACTCTAGGACTGGTTCCCGGCAACCTCGCGGTTAATTAAAAACAACAGTTCACAGCAATGCAAATCTCTGTCCCCCATTTCATTGGTCCCTGAATAGCTCCCACACAAAGGATATCATTATTCACCTTCTAATAGCCAAATGGAAATTGTTTCTGTCTGCCTCTCGCCACCTCATCCCCTGATTGTGAAACTGTTTGGTGAATTTGAGCCCATGTGAGGCAAATGTGTAGAATCCTCCTCCTATAGGAAGATATGAATCTAGGCATTCTATAGGTCTACTATATGTTATTGCTCCATTAAGCTCCATCCTTTTCTTCTATGAATACACTGGAACTACCGTACAATGGACTTATATAAGACTCAAGGTATTGCACACCAATGCTACAAAACCCAATAATGTCAATGGATCCGAATGTCATTATCTTACTCCCATATCTTATTGTCATATCTCATTGTCATATCTTATTGTTATATAATTCCAGGTTCTTGGTTTTAGGCAATCGTATCTAGGCCACAAGGAACTCCATCTGCTGTGAAGAGGCCAAAAGGCTAGTGACGACACAGGGAGTCTGGGGCAGGGATTAGTTGGCACCCCGGGTCTGGGGGGGGGGTGACAGATTACAGGACAAGACTACAGGACAGGATGAGCACTGGGCAAAGTGTCTGTTCGGATCTCTATTTTCACCAACATACAGTAGGTCACACAGGCCCAAACATCAAAACATTGAAACAAATGTATGCCTCATTGCAAAAATAAATGGAGTGTGGATTTTGCTGCAAGTGGCAAATTGAAGTTATTTGTGGGGCAATGGTTGTCAGAAGGGAGATATATTCCAATGCGCTCAGCATATCATACAGTATCAAATCTCATCCTTCACCTCCCCTTCACACAAAGCCCTGACCTCTGGGTTTGTGGGAGGAGGGGAGGACAGGTGACTCAGCACTTGTGGAGGATGCACTTATACCAAGGACAACGCAGCGCCAACATGTTCATATAGGACCCAATCAATTTGATGAATCCAATGACAACCACATCCTGGTGTTTTTCAGTAACTGGTGTTTGATACAGAATGACAGTACGTTTGATACAGAATGACACTACCTGGACATAATATGCTCAGGCCAAATCATATTACATGGTACAATACTGGATGGGAATACCTCCACACATATCTTTCTAATGTATATGATAGAAATTAGTGTGTGTGTGTGTGTGTGTGTGTGTGTGTGTGTGTGTGTGTGTGTGTGTGTGTGTGTGTGTGTGTGTGTGTGTGTGTGTGTGTGTGATATGGATTACCAGCAAGCGGGAGGTCGGAGGAGGAGGTGGGGGAGGTGGCCAGGGGCTTAGATGTCCTTCAGTTAAACCAGTGAGAAACTGTCGTGCTGCCCCTGGGAAGAAGTGATCATAACAAGCAGTCAGCCCGGAGGAAGAGCTGCGTAGAGTGGTGCTGATTCGACGACGATTCCAAAGCTGAGGAGACACGTCGCACAAGACCAAGCAGAATCAAAAGGAAAACGGTTTCTCCCACCGACAGGTAGGCTAAGGCAGGCGAGGAGTAAAGTATTTTTGTCGATAGTGGAAAATAAACATATGGACACAGATTGCAAACTACGCAGTTGGGATGTTGTGGTGTTAAATCTTGCCATTGCCGTTATTTTTGTTTAAAGCTAATCAAACATGGTTTTACAGTAGCCTATCTTTGCATTTGTTCAAATCTTAATTATTTTGTTGTGAAATTATTAGTTGATAGTTGAGTTTGTCAGGTATGGTCATCGTTTTACTGAAAGAAAGTCAGTCATTTGTAGGTTTGTAGCTGATAGCCTACATACAGACGACCTACAATAAGTAGCCTACATTGTTATACATCTAACAACGCGATTTGTAAACTCTGAAATGTGATAAACATGTCTGTAACTCATGTTCTATAAAATAGTTAAATGGAAGTTCATAAGAAAATACCATATTTAGGATTTAATCAGGTTTTGTTATGCATGCCTAGCGTTATCCAATGGCTAGATAGGCTATAGCTTAATATTTCACAGGCTGTGTCATACATCACACCAATCCTTGAACATCCTTAATTAGGCTAGATGCTCCACGGCACGTCATTGAATTCAAACTATGTTATGGACAGACTAGACATTCTTTGATCAGTGGTGGTTGATCTTACTCCTTTTTGAGGGAAAATTTATCTTTAGTGCTATAGGCAATAGGGAAACATTCAAATGTCACATTATTTTAAAAACTGGTCTTCATGTTATATGGTTCACTGAACCCGCTTGTCTCCCGCTCCGCTGTCCAAGGTCCTGATTATAGCCGGCTAGCTGAACGTATCGCAGGTTGAAGAAATGGCTATCACGTCAAACTCCCTGCCATTGGTCTGTGCATATTTAGCGGCTACCCTGATTGGTCGCATTTTGTGTTTGGAGGGGGCGTGTCTACAGGACGGTAGACAGAAGACCACGCCCAGCCAGGAACCTCACCTGAAAGAGTGCACACTCTATGCTGAGAGTGAGTGAGAGCACTGTGCTTTTTAAAGACAACAACATGCATCATCAAACCATGATAAAGAGAGAAAACTGCTGTTGGAAGTTTGCTATCAAAATCCTCAATCCTCCTATGAGATGAGGTGTCTCCCCATGGTCATAATCTATCCATATCTGTTTTCTAATCAGATGCATGTTGTTCAGAGGATGACATCCAGGATCTTAATCCCATGACCAGTGAGAAGAACAGCCCCTGGGACAAGTGTGGGAAACTGAGCCCGAAGTAAGTCTGCAATTTACAGCGGCCTTTGATCATGACTAGCTGATATAACCAATATTTTCAATCTGTCAACAAAGACAACACCATTGCACTGCTGGAGCAAAGAGAGAGTTACATGCTGTGGTCTACCCCCCCCCCCCCCCCCCCCCCCCACCTCTCTCTCTCTCTCTCTCTCTCTCTCTCTCATCCATCTCTATGACCAGGTGTGAGGACTTCCTGAAGCGTGTGACCTGTTTCTACCGTTGTTCCCCTGATGCAGCCCGCTGGCCACACTCTCACCTCCAGTCCTCCATGCAGGCCGTGCCACTGTGCCACAGCTTCTGCCGTGACTGGTGAGCTCACTACAATAATCTAGGGTCCCCAATGTAAACTGTACTGAAGGCTCTGCGCTAATCACATCATCCAGCAGTATCAAATGTTGATCTGTCATCTGGTCATTGCAACATAACATTTTTCTTCAGGTATGAGGCCTGCAGGATGGACATGACATGTGCTCGTAACTGGGCCAGAGACCCCAGAGGACAGAACTGCACTGGGAACTGTGTGTCGTATCAGCAGGTAGGCTGTTGATTGGATGGGCAGCAGCCAGTCTCATGGGAAGGAGCCATGTTGAGTTGGCTGTAATGCTGTGTTGAGCTGTGTTTTAACCTTGCTATAAATATATATGGGTTTTTTTTTTCAAAAAGAGATATTTAGACTCAACGATTCGTTTCTTTGAGGAAGTTAAGAACCGTCCTATTCTCTTTCTCCAGCTGTGTCTCTTATGATAGAGCTGTAGGAAGATAGAGAAACCTGGCATGCAAGGACACCTGGCATAGCAAAGAATCATGGTAGTATAGCTGAGTCAGTGTTAGTTGTACTGGTACTGCTGGTCTCAGTGGTCAGTGAGGGGTTAAGGACACAATGCCTGGCTCAGTGGAATAAAGGAGGGGCTCTGCCAGGGGCGGACTGGGACCAGAAATTGGCCCTGGCATTTCTAACAAACCTGCCAATTTCTTTCCTTGAGGGCCACACACTGACCCATTTTTTTTATTTGAGGCCCCCACACCGGCCCATTTCTTTCCTCAAGGCCCCCATTATTAGCCAGATAATGATTATTTTGCCCCAAAAAATCCAAGTTAGACAGGCCCAATGTGATAAAAAATGGTCCAGCCTATCTGGCATTTGTTCAGAATGCCAGATGGCCAGTCCGCCCCTGGGCTCTGCTCTGTACTGCTCCACTGGACAGAGGAGGATATAAAAAGAGGCAGAGTGACCCAGGGCTTGTGCACAGCTGGGACCAACTGTGAACCCCTCAGTCACACACAAACATGCACGCACACCAGAGGAGGCTGATGGGAGGAGATGTAAGGGGACGTGCTCATTGTAATGGCTGTATTGGAATGAATGGAATGGTACCAAACACATCAAACACATGAAAAAAGAATGGTTTCATTGATTCTATTCCAGCCATTACACTGAGCCCGTCCTCCTATAGCTCCCCACACCATCCCCCTCTGACACACACACACACACACACACACACACACACACACACACACACACACACACACACACACACACACACACACACACACACACACACATAATCAGTGGTTGGATGTGATGATGAGAGGTGACAGGAGTGTGTGTATGTTTATGTGGAAATGGCAGGTCAGGGAACCACAAATATACCAAATAAAAACGTAATTATTGTGAGGCCATTCAATTAAAGTTCATCTGTTCTGAATATGAGGGTCCTGCTATACAGAGACCTCCAAAAGACCCCAAAAGGAGGAGTCAGAATGTTTGAACAAAACAACTATCTAATAGATATATTGTTTACACAATAACAATATTTTCACAGATTTATGCTATTCATTAGTTTGACCCTTTGCTTAAGAGCAACTGACTCAATGGAACTCAAATGAGGTTGGAAACAATTTGTGTCCAGGCATTTTAATGACGGCTCTTTTAATGACCTTCAGCTGTTAAAAAACAATTATTTTATCAGTAGATAGTAAACAGGTTTGAGGTAAACAGTTTGTAGGTTAGACTGGAATGTTCAGTTTGATTCCTCATCAGACAAAGGAATTGGGAATCTAACTGCACCTCACCCATTCACATGTCCTCTCTAATCGAGCTGACAATGCTTCAGTCTGCCTCAGGGCCACTGTACACAGCACAGGCAGGATGCAAATAAATACACGGAAACACACACACTTGCATGTTGGCTACTGCACTCACATATAGGCTACACACACACACAAACAAACACATGCACATTCTGTACTCACATATAGGCTACACACACACACACACAAACACATGCACATACTGCATTCACACATAAGCTAGACACACACAAAAGCATTTGTACATGCACACACAATACTGCACACACACGTACAAACCATCAAAACGTCCCCCTGGCTCTTCTCCCAGGATCCTCTCTGGCTTTCTCCCTCAACGTCTGTAAGCTCTGCTGGCTCCTCTCCATCGCCTCACTGGCCACAGCAATGTTCTGTGGCTTCTTAACATCATCAACAAGGAATCCAACACTCTCTTCACGCTCTCCACTCAAACACTGGTTCTGAAGTGGGCAGTGACTGTGCACTAACATGCACACAGACTGGCAAGCCTGTGTTGCGATAACAGCAGGTTGACGTTTATTGGGATGAATCTTCTCCTTAAGGCAGAACTAAGCGATTTCCTCTAGATCCAGCCAACAGCAAAGTAAAAATATTGTATATATCATAAAACTTAATGAAAACAAATGTAAGGTTAGGGTTAGGCACTAGGGTTAGGCACATGACCATGGCCGCCCCAGGAGAGGAGGCTAGTAATAAGACCAGCTAGTAGCTCTCTGCTGCACAGCAACAGCACTGTCCTTTTAACACAGTCAATATAGCAGTGCTTCCTAAATGTTCTGAGTGACTCATTCACTCCTTATCCCTCAGACAGACAGGATGAGAGAGGGGGAGAGGAGAGAGGGGAGGGAGGAGAGAGGGGGAGAGGAGAGGGGGGAGGGAGGAGATAGGATAGGGGGAGGGAGGAGAGAGGGGGAGAGGAGATGGGGGAGGGAGGAGAGGGGGAGAGAGGAGAGAGGAGAGAGGGGGAGAGGAGAGAGGAGAGGGGGAGGGAGGAGAGAGGAGAGAGAAGAGGGGGGAAGGAGGAGAGAGGGGGAGAGGAGAGGTGGGAGCGAGGAGAGGGGGAGGGAGGAGAGAGGAGGGAGGAGAGGGAGAGGGAGGAGAGAGGGGAGGGAGGAGAGAGGAGAGTTGTAACGGTAGCACTTCTTACAAAGTGGTGATGACTCACTCCCCAGAGAATCAGAGTTTACAGATATAGGATCTTAATTTGACCTATAATGTCACAGCAAAATAATCATTCAGCAACAGGATTTAAATGCTTAGTCCATAATGTAGCTGGAGCTGTGGTTAAGCTATTATCTGGCCAAAAGTAGGCTACATGAAAAGTGTAATACTGTTAATATAATTGTGTGTTAGATTGGGTTATCAGTTCATTTAAATAAGAAAGCTCATCTGCATTCAAATCAAATCAAATGTATTTATATAGCCCTTCATACATCAGCTGATGTCTCAAAGTGCTGTACAGAAACCCAGCCTAAAACCCCAAAAAGCAAGCAATGCAGGTGTAGAAGCACGGTGGCTAGGAAAAACTCCCTAGAAAGGCCAAAACCTAGGAAGAAACTTAGAGAAGAACCAGGCTATGAGGGGTGGCCAGTCCTCTTCTGGCTGTGCAGGGTGGAGGTTATAATAGAACATGGCCAAGATGTTCAAATGTTCACAGTAGTTGTCGAGGGTGCAGCAAGTCAGCACCTCAGGAGTAAATGTCAGTTTGCTTTTCATAGCCGATCATTAAAGAGTATCTCTTCCGCTCCTGCTGTCTCTAGAGAGTTGAAAACAGCAGGTCTATAATCACAGTAGTTGTCGAGGGTGCAGCAAGTTAGCACCTCAGGAGTAAATGTCAGTTTGCTTTTCATAGCCGATCATTAAGAGTATCTCTACCGAGTTGAAAACAGCAGGACTGGGACAGGTAGCACATCCTGTGAACAGGTCAGGGTTCCATAGCCGCAGGCAGAACAGTTGAAACTGGAGCAGCAGCACGGCCAGGTGGACAGGGGACAGCAAGGAGTCAACATGCCAGGTAGTCCTGAGGCATGGTCCTAGGGCTCAGGTCCTCCGAGAGAGAGAATTAGAGAGAGCATACTTAAATTCACACAGGACACCGGATAAGACAGGAGAAGTACTCCAGATATAACAAACTGACCCTAGCCCCCCGACACATAAACTAATGCAGCATAAATACTGGAGGCTGAGACAGGAGTGTTCAGGAGACACTGTGGCCCCATCCGATGATACCCTCAGACAGGGCCAAACAGGAATGAAAAAACCCCACCCACCTTGCCAAAGCACAGCCCCCACCGCTTGCAGTGCAGGAAAATTCTCAGTAAAAAAAGAGTGATCAAATTAAGATCCTACATCTGTAAATGTGTAGACCCATGGTGTCTACCATTCTACTAATAAGCTTTTCCAATATCAAGCTTTTCTGAGAAATGTAGGCTTAGACTTCATTAGACTTCGTTTTTTTGGCCCTAAAACCTGAATTTGGATTAAAGTGAAGGGGAAAACATATTTATTTCCCTCAATCAGCTGGCTTTTAGATGACAGATGAAGCATGACCTTGTGTGCCTGTCCCCCATGTCTCCAAAAGCCTTTCTCTGTATGATGAGGGCACTAATGGATGGGTGAGAGAGAGGTGGGAGTGGCAGCTGCTGCCTGGCAAATACTTTGTTTTTTCAGAAAAGGTACACCTTTGTGTAATCAATAGTCCCAATTAAAATGAGTGCCTTAATCAGAGGTATAATTTGCAACACACAGAGAAGATAAGGGTCATATTGAATCTAATGTCAAACTACACCTCCAATGATTTCCTCTTTGCTACCACAGATGTACCAGCATGGCCGGGACCTGTGTGAGAGCCTGTGGGGGGACGCCTTCATGACGGTGGAGGATGAGGAGGAGGAACGGGAGGGGGGTGAGGGTATTAGCAATGGTAATGGTGGACGTCCCTGTGGATGCCTGACCCTCAGCCCCTCGGACAGGGAGGTGATCTCTGCCCTCAGGGCCCTGGAGGAAGACCCAGAGGAGCTGGACACCACAAAGAGTGGCTTGCCTCAGTACCGTGCCCCCTGCCACAAGCAGCCCAAGACCAAGTCTGCCACACTGCCCCTGCAGGCGCGGAGGAGCAACGGCAACATTGTGATGCGAAAACGCTCGGTCGTGGTGGATGATGTGGAGGGTAGTGGGAGTGGGCTGTAGATGAACTGACAGAATCTGATCTCTGAATCTGTAGCTCTGTCCCCAAGCTGGGGTTGTCATATCTTGCTACTATAACTAACCTTACCTCACATACTGTACCTCTCGTCATTACGCACCATTATAACCCATCAATCAAATGTTGCTTAGAGACGCACCATATTTTGAAGTAATACCAAACATATAAACCATTATGACATGACATGCCCTTAACACTGTGTAAATGATGTACGAATAGTGACATTGACCGTAACATTATTCTGAAAGGTTAAACAATCAACAGCTACAATCAAAGTGTATGACATCATGTTGTATTACAGTCTGTTGTTACATGGTACTTGGCCCAGGGACTGCAGTTGAAAATTAGCCGGCTGGCTAAAACTCGCACATTTATACAGTAGTAATGTTGATTAATGTCCACTGTCCCTGTAAAAGTAAATGTAATAAAGTAAAGTAGTTGCTAAAACAGGTGACACCATTCATGATCGCCATCAATGTTTGGCATGTAATTGTCAGTCATGTAAGCTGATTATAAACATATGTAGTCTTGCAGCTACATTAGTAGGCCTACAAATGAAAATATCTATCATCTTGTGAGGCGCCTGGGACTGCCTCGGTGCATATCATACTGTAGAGTTGTGTTTACCCATCAGTGAACTGCAGTAGTTTCTAAACTGCAGTTGTGTAACTTTACCATCAGACTAGGCATACAGGAGATATACATATCCATACAGAAGCGTCCAAAATTCCTCTATTCCTCAATCCTAAACACCTTTTTTTAGACATACCTGTACAACTGTCAACATGCTTGGCATATTTTACTATCGTGATATAACGTAATCTGTTTTCTTGTCATGAAATGTTTGATAGTGGAGGAGAGAGGTAGGGTGTTTGTGATGGTGGTGCACAGCCACATCATTAGAGTGGTTGCCATCCTGCAACCATAGGAGTCAGTCAGCTGTTAAAAATGATGAAGTATTTTATATAGCTGGAGGAAGTCTTGAATTTCAGAAAGAGAATCCGCGCAAAGGACAGACTTAGACTGCTGATGTAGAAACATGACTCATGCCAGTAAGGCTTTTGTGTTAGTATGATAATGCATCAGAACTCTATTCAGGCAATGCCATTCAAGATGCTGTGAAGTAGAATTAGAGCCAAACTCTATAGAATGTCTATAGAATGGTTGACCAAAAGGGAACCTGTTTGTCTGAGTGTGACATGAATTCCTATTTGGTGTTCTTTTGTTTCTTGACATCCTCAATAAACACTGGATTTCAAAATCATTCCATTAGTATGTTCTATTGTGTTGTTATTAGAGCAATTGCCAGATCAAAACACATAGCAAATATGTGTTCTGTGTTCTCCATATGCAGCACTGTCCAACCGTTTGACCTGTCACCTCAGGATAAGAACACTGTGTATTACAAGGATGATGTCATCACCAAACATGGCCGCAGGGTCAGTCCATCTCTGATGTTCTCACCAGTCCAGCTCAAGCTGGCAGACAGCTTGACAGTTTGATTATGGGAGTGAATAAATATAGTATATGTATTGTTCAAATTACAAAGGCACCACACCACCAGCCTTCAATATGGTTGTTTTAAAATAATAATGTAATAGTCATCAATAATACCACAATGTACTACTTGACATTTTCAAAACACAGCCTGCTCAACCCTCTCCAATTCTGCTGCCTAAAGGATAGACAGCAAAACACAGCCTGCTCCACCCTCTCCAATTCTGCTGCCGAAAGGATAGACAGCAAAACACAGCCTGCTCCACCCTCTCCAATTCTTCTGCCTAAAGGATAGACAGCAAAACACAGCCTGCTCCACCCTCTCCAATTCTGCTGCCGAAAGGATAGACAGCAAAACACAGCCTGCTCCACCCTCTCCAATTCTGCTGCATAACGGATAGACAGCAAAACACAGCCTGCTCCACCCTCTCCAATTCTGCTGCCTAAAGGATAGACAGCAAAACACAGCCTGCTCCACCCTCTCCAATTCTGCTGCCGAAAGGATAGACAGCAAAACACAGCCTGCTCCACCCTCTCCAATTCTGCTGCCTAAAGGATAGACAGCAAAACACAGCCTGCTCCACCCTCTCCAATTCTGCTGCCTAAAGGATAGACAGCAAAACACAGCCTGCTCCACCCTCTCTAATTCTGCTGCCTAAAGGATAGACAGCAAAACACAGCCTGCTCCACCCTCTCAAATTCTGCTGCCGAAAGGATAGACAGCAAAACACAGCCTGCTCCACCCTCTCCAATTCTGCTGCCGAACGGATAGACAGCAAAACACAGCCTGCTCCACCCTCTCCAATTCTGCTGCCTAAAGGATAGACAACAAAACACAGCCTGCTCCACCCTCTCCAATTCTGCTGCCTAAAGGATAGACAGCAAAACACAGCCTGCTCCACCCTCTCCAATTCTGCTGCCTAAAGGATAGACAGCAAAACACAGCCTGCTCCACCCTCTCCAATTCTGCTGCCGAAAGGATAGACAGCAAAACACAGTCTGCTCCACCCTCTCCAATTCTGCTGCCGAACGGATAGACAGCAAAACACAGCCTGCTCCACCCTCTCCAATTCTGCTGCCTAAAGGATAGACAGCAAAACACAGCCTGCTCCACCCTCTCCAATTCTGCTGCCTAAAGGATAGACAGCAAAACACAGCCTGCTCCACCCTCTCCAATTCTGCTGCCTAAAGGATAGACAGCAAAACACAGCCTGCTCCACCCTCTCCAATTCTGCTGCCGAAAGGATAGACAGCAAAACACAGCCTGCTCCACCCTCTCCAATTCTGCTGCCGAAAGGGTAGACAGCAAAACACAGCCTGCTCCACCCTCTCCAATTCTGCTGCCTAAAGGATAGACAGCAAAACACAGCCTGCGCCACCCTCTCCAATTCTGCTGCCTAAAGGATAGACAGCAAAACACAGCCTACTCCACCCTCTCCAATTCTGCTGCCTAAAGGATAGACAGCAAAACACAGCCTGCTCAACCCTCTCCAATTCTGCTGCCTAAAGGATAGACAGCAAAACACAGCCTGCTCCATCCTCTCCAATTCTGCTGCCGAAAGGATAGACAGCAAAACACAGCCTGCTCCACCCTCTCCAATTCTGCTGCCGAAAGGATAGACAGCAAAACACAGCCTGCTCCACCCTCTCCAATTCTGCTGCCTAAAGGATAGACAGCAAAACACAGCCTGCTCCACCCTCTCCAATTCTGCTGCCGAAAGGATAGACAGCAAAACACAGCCTGCTCCACCCTGTCCAATTCTGCTGCATAACGGATAGACAGCAAAACACAGCCTGCTCCACCCTCTCCAATTCTGCTGCCGAAAGGATAGACAGCAAAACACAGCCTGCTCCACCCTCTCCAATTCTGCTGCCGAAAGGGTAGACAGCAAAACACAGCCTGCTCCACCCTCTCCAATTCTGCTGCCTAAAGGATAGACAGCAAAACACAGCCTGCTCCACCCTCTCCAATTCTGCTGCCTAAAGGATAGACAGCAAAACACAGCCTGCTCCACCCTCTCCAATTCTGCTGCCTAAAGGATAGACAGCAAAACACAGCCTGCTCCACCCTCTCCAATTCTGCTGCCTAAAGGATAGACAGCAAAACACAGCCTGCTCCACCCTCTCCAATTCTGCTGCCGAAAGGATAGACAGCAAAACACAGCCTGCTCCACCCTCTCCAAATCTGCTGCCGAAAGGGTAGACAGCAAAACACAGCCTGCTCCACCCTCTCCAATTCTGCTGCCTAAAGGATAGACAGCAAAACACAGCCTGCTCCACCCTCTCCAATTCTGCTGCCTAAAGGATAGACAGCAAAACACAGCCTGCTCCACCCTCTCCAATTCTGCTGCCTAAAGGATAGACAGCTAAACACAGCCTGCTCCACCCTCTCAAATTCTGCTGCCGAAAGGATAGACAGCAAAACACAGCCTGCTCCACCCTCTCCAATTCTGCTGCCGAACGGATAGACAGCAAAACACAGCCTGCTCCACCCTCTCCAATTCTGCTGCCTAAAGGATAGACAACAAAACACAGCCTGCTCCACCCTCTCCAATTCTGCTGCCTAAAGGATAGACAGCAAAACACAGCCTGCTCCACCCTCTCTAATTCTGCTGCCTAAATGATAGACAGCAAAACACAGCCTGCTCCACCCTCTCCAATTCTGCTGCCTAAAGGATAGACAGCAAAACACAGCCTGCTCCACCCTCTCCAATTCTGCTGCCGAAAGAATAGACAGCAAAACACAGCCTGCTCCACCCTCTCCAATTCTGCTGCCGAACGGATAGACAGCAAAACACAGCCTGCTCCACCCTCTCCAATTCTGCTGCCTAAAGGATAGACAGCAAAACACAGCCTGCTCCACCCTCTCCAATTCTGCTGCCTAAAGGATAGACAGCAAAACACAGCCTGCTCCACCCTCTCCAATTCTGCTGCCTAAAGGATAGACAGCAAAACACAGCCTGCTCCACCCTCTCCAATTCTGCTGCCTAAATGATAGACAACAAAACACAGCCTGCTCCACCCTCTCCAATTCTGCTGCCTAAAGGATAGACAGCAAAACACAGCCTGCTCCACCCTCTCTAATTCTGCTGCCTAAATGATAGACAGCAAAACACAGCCTGCTCCACCCTCTCCAATTCTGCTGCCTAAAGGATAGACAGCAAAACACAGCCTGCTCCACCCTCTCCAATTCTGCTGCCGAAAGAATAGACAGCAAAACACAGCCTGCTCCACCCTCTCCAATTCTGCTGCCGAACGGATAGACAGCAAAACACAGCCTGCTCCACCCTCTCCAATTCTGCTGCCTAAAGGATAGACAGCAAAACACAGCCTGCTCCACCCTCTCCAATTCTGCTGCCTAAAGGATAGACAGCAAAACACAGCCTGCTCCACCCTCTCCAATTCTGCTGCCTAAAGGATAGACAGCAAAACACAGCCTGCTCCACCCTCTCCAATTCTGCTGCCGAAAGGATAGACAGCAAAACACAGCCTGCTCCACCCTCTCCAATTCTGCTGCCGAAAGGGTAGACAGCAAAACACAGCCTGCTCCACCCTCTCCAATTCTGCTGCCTAAAGGATAGACAGCAAAACACAGCCTGCGCCACCCTCTCCAATTCTGCTGCCTAAAGGATAGACAGCAAAACACAGCCTACTCCACCCTCTCCAATTCTGCTGCCTAAAGGATAGACAGCAAAACACAGCCTGCTCAACCCTCTCCAATTCTGCTGCCTAAAGGATAGACAGAAAAACACAGCCTGCTCCATCCTCTCCAATTCTGCTGCCGAAAGGATAGACAGCAAAACACAGCCTGCTCCACCCTCTCCAATTCTGCTGCCGAACGGATAGACAGCAAAACACAGCCTGCTCCACCCTCTCCAATTCTGCTGCCTAAAGGATAGACAACAAAACACAGCCTGCTCCACCCTCTCCAATTCTGCTGCCTAAAGGGTAGACAGCAAAACACAGCCTGCTCCACCCTCTCTAATTCTGCTGCCTAAAGGATAGACAGCAAAACACAGCCTGCTCCACCCTCTCCAATTCTGCTGCCTAAAGGATAGACAGCAAAACACAGCCTGCTCCACCCTCTCCAATTCTGCTGCCGAAAGAATAGACAGCAAAACACAGCCTGCTCCACCCTCTCCAATTCTGCTGCCGAACGGATAGACAGCAAAACACAGCCTGCTCCACCCTCTCCAATTCTGCTGCCTAAAGGATAGACAGCAAAACACAGCCTGCTCCACCCTCTCCAATTCTGCTGCCTAAAGGATAGACAGCAAAACACAGCCTGCTCCACCCTCTCCAATTCTGCTGCCTAAAGGATAGACAGCAAAACACAGCCTGCTCCACCCTCTCCAATTCTGCTGCCGAAAGGATAGACAGCAAAACACAGCCTGCTCCACCCTCTCCAATTCTGCTGCCGAAAGGGTAGACAGCAAAACACAGCCTGCTCCACCCTCTCCAATTCTGCTGCCTAAAGGATAGACAGCAAAACACAGCCTGCGCCACCCTCTCCAATTCTGCTGCCTAAAGGATAGACAGCAAAACACAGCCTACTCCACCCTCTCCAATTCTGCTGCCTAAAGGATAGACAGCAAAACACAGCCTGCTCAACCCTCTCCAATTCTGCTGCCTAAAGGATAGACAGCAAAACACAGCCTGCTCCATCCTCTCCAATTCTGCTGCCGAAAGGATAGACAGCAAAACACAGCCTGCTCCACCCTCTCCAATTCTGCTGCCGAAAGGCAGACTCTCATCCTTTCCTTCTTCTGTATAATTCCTAGGATTGATAGATCATGTTTCTGCCCATGTACAGTACATTATATAGAGATTATAAACAGAATGTACAGGCAACTGCCAAAATAATGGAAATATTTGAGTAAATGAAGGATTTAAAGTGTATTGAAAGCAGGTACTTCCACATAGGTGTTGTACCGGAGTTAATTAAGCATTTAACATTGCACCATCAAATCAAATCATATTTTATTTTTTATTTTACCTTTATTTAACCAGGCAAGTCAGTTAAGAACAAATTCTTATTTTCAATGACGGCCTGGGAACTGCCTGTTCAGGGGCAGAACGACAGATTTGTACCTTGTCAGCTCGGGGGTTTGAACTCACAACCTTCCGGTTACTAGTCCAACGCTCTAACCACTAGGCTACCCTGCCGCCCATACACATGGTTAGCAGATGTTAATGCGAGTGTAGTGAAATGCTTGTGCTTCTGGTTCTGACAGTGCAGTAATATCTAACAATTCCCCAACAACTACCTAATACACACAAATCTAAAGAGAGGAATAAGAATATGTACATATAAACATATGGATGAGCGGCACAGGCATGGTGCAGTAGATGGTATAAGGTACAGAATGTACATGTGAGATGAGTAATGTAAGATAAGTAAATATTATTAAAGTGGCATCGTTTAAAGTGACTAGTGATCCATTTATTAAAGTGATCCCTGCCTACAGACAGAAACTAAAACAAGAAGCTCCCGTGCTGAGGTCTGTTCAACGCTGGTCCGACCAATCTGATTCCACACTCCAAGACTGCTTCCATCACGTGGACTGGGATATGTTTCGTATTGCGTCAAACAACAATATTGACGAATACGATGATTCGGTGAGCGAGTTCATTAGAACGTGCGTTGAAGATGTCGTTCCCATAGTAACGATTTAAACATTCCTTAACCAGAAACCGTAGTGGCTTGGGTGGTTGTTGTCCTAGATTATCGTTTTGGCCTTCCTGTGACATTGGGCACTGTAGATGTCTTGGAGGGCAGGTAGTTTGCCCTCGGTGATGCGTTGTGCAGACCGCACCACCCTCTGGAGAGCCTTGCGGTTGAGGGCGGTGCAGTTGCCGTACCAGGCGGTGATACAGCCTGACAGGATGCTCTCGATTGTGCACCTGTAAAGGTTTGTCAGGGTTTTAGGTGACAAGTCAAATTTCTTCAGCCTCCTGAGGTTGAAGAGGTGCTGTTGTGCCTTCTTCACCACACTGTCTGTGTGGGTGGACCATTTCAGTTTGTCTGTGATGTGTACGCAGAGGAACGTAACACTTTCCACCTGCTTAGGGTCATGAATAAAATTGTTGGGCACGTCCTTATTTTGTCTACCATAGCTATGACCCCACAGGATGACAATGCCCCTATCCACAGGGCACGAGTGGTCACTGAACGGTTTGATGAGCATGAAAACTATGTAAACCATATGCCATGGCCGTCACAGTCAATAGAGCTCAAACCAATTGAACACTTATGGGAGATTATGGAGTGACGCCTGAGACAGCATTTTCTACCATCATCAACAAAACTCCAAATTATGGACTTTCTCGTGGAAGAATGGGTTGCATCACTCCAATAGAGTTCCAGACACTTGTAGAATCTATGTCAAGGTGCATTGACGCTGTTCTGGCTCGTGGTGACCCAAAGCCCTATTAAGACACTTTATGTTGGCGGTGTTTCCTTTATTTTGGCAGTTATCTGTAGCTCTACATCATTTTACACAGTGGGTCTTCAGGCTCTGACAGGCCTGTTTTAGGGGGCAGTGTCATTGAACTCCAGCAGTAGAATACATTGCTCGTAAAATCATTGTTCAAAATCATTAGGCCTGTCTATGCTTTATTTCTTAAAGTCTAAGCCGCTGATACCATGGATCATTTTGCTATTTTATTAAGAATTTGATATTGAATTTGGCCTTTACTACTTTTGTCCATAGAAACAAATTGAATTACACATTCATAAATGGCAACAAAAAAAGACAGTCAAAAAATAAATCATATGGAATAAGGTTTTGAAGTCTCTGTCCTAAAAGTTCAAAGATGAGACACAATAATTGTAACAGAAGACACTATTAACATCTAAATATTATTGGTAACAGAATAATAACTGCAGACTAAATAGTACTGCAATTGAAAATTGTACATCCAATATAGCAGATACCCATAGACTTACACTAGTTACGCTAGTTAGCATTGGCGTGCGAAACTACCTCTTAACTTCCTATATTCTGAACACAGAGGCATAAAAATGGTATCCACGAATTCATTTGACTCTGCCAAAATACCGAAATATGCATTTAAGAGCTAGAATTGATGTTGTACCCTATGTTGTGATTCTCACCAATGTTGTGGTCTTCTCACACTATTCAAACAACACAATTGAATAAATGGCTTATGAAGCTCTCTAAGCCTATAGATCACATAGGCTTTTTAAAATAAATCATCTTAACTAAAGACACAGACAATACTGTGCAGCCGTCTTCATCGACATGGCCACGGCCTTCGACTCTGTCAATCACAGCATTCTTATCGGCAGACTCAACAGCCTTGGTTTCTCAAATGACTGCCTCGCCTGGTTCACCAACTACTTCTCAGATAGAGTTCAGTGTGTCAAATCGGAGGGCCTGTTGTCCGGACCTCTGGCAGTCTCTATGGGGGTGCCACAGGGTTCAATTCTTAGGCCAACTCTTTTCTCTGTATACATCAATGATGTCGCTCTTGCTGCTGGTGAGTCTCTGATCCACCTATACGCAGACGACACCATTCGGTATACTTCTGGCCCTTCTTTGGACACTGTGTTAACAAACCTCCAGACGAGCTTCAATGCCATACAACACTCCTTCCATGGCCTCCAACTGCTCTTAAATGCAAGTAAAACTAAATGCATGCTCCTCAACCGATCGCTACCCGCACCTGCCTGCCCATCTAGCATCACTACTCTGGACGGTTCTGACTTAGAATACGTGGACAACTACAAATACCTAGGTGTCTGGTTAGACTGTAAACGCTCTTTCCATACTCACATTAAGCATCTCCAAACCAAAATTAAATCTAGAATCAGCTTCCTATTTCGCAACAAAGCATCCTTCACTCATGCTGCTAAACATACCCTCGTAAAACTGACTATCCTACCGATCCTTGATTTCGGCTTGACTTGTTTGTGCGGCCTTGACGTTTTCTGGTATTTTTTTATTTCAGCTAATGGGACTAACACTTTAAATGTTGCATTCATATTTTTGTTCAATGTAGTTGTAGTTATAGACGTGTTGCGTTTAACAAATCAGCAAGTCGGACATTTCCGAGTTTCCTAGTACCGATTAGGATGAGTGTGGCATATCCCCCCAAAAGACAGTAACCTACAGTTGGAAGATTGGCAGAAACTACTTCTACAACAGAAATACCGATCACGCTGGTAGGCGATGTCATGGCGACATTTGCTAGCTGAACTCATGAGCAAAATCGGGTCTAACGCTCTTCTCGCGCCAAACTGCGCATGTGCATGCCGTAAATTCAAAGGCATACCTTGGATATAAAGCGGTTTTTGACGAAAATGTAAATGTGTCAGTTCGACACTTTCACGAAGTTCAGGTAATAATATGTTAAACTACTTAAGACATTGACTCGAATCTAGGTTGTGCCTTTAGATTTAGAAAATTAACAACTAAGGAAGAACGTTTCAGTTCTCTCATTGACTTCTCAAACTCCGGCCTAGTCTGCTTGGTCATTTTCTCGGGAGTCTCGCGATGTTGTGTGTCTGGGTTTAGAAACTCTGTGATATTCATTTTCCGCGATTGATAACGTCAATCAAATTCTTCACTTACAGAAAGCTGAGACAGCCTATTCTCGCGGGATTTGCATCTCCTCAGCTTTTAGTTACTGGTCAGTTAGTTACTATGTCCGTGTTCTGACAGCAGTAATGGCCTAGTCTATATGTTGCCACTTAATTGTGCACTTTCTTTGACACAAACTCAGACACTGGTACTATCTCTTCTTACTTGTGTGGCAGTGACCTGAGAAAGTAGCAATAACATAAACCTACACTCTACTGACAGTCAAACTGACACTATTAAACTGCTGACAGACTAGCTAGAGTAGGCTACACTGTAGAGAGGGAAATAGATCAGACAGCCTAGGTTAGTTTGGTTGTTGGCTGTGTGTGAACTGCAGTGTTCTTTTATTAGGCTATTGTAGACTACACATTTTATCTTACAGTGTTTGGAATGCAGTAGATTGATAGAAGAACAGTTTAACCAAATGTGACTGTTTCCTTTCATGTTTAATACCAGCTTTAACTCTACCAAACTCTTATCTGAAGTTCATGTTTCATGATAAAGATTTCTGAGACAGATTTCTGGTTTTATTTGGTAATCAGAACAATTAGTATTCTGTGTTTGATTCTCCTCTGCTACTTTCTTGCTGTGTCATGTGGGGGAAAATCATCTGCTCACAGGTCTGAGATGATCTATTCAAAGCCTAAAGTAACAATTATAAAAATTTGATGTGAGTTAAAAAATAATACAATAGGATATGATTATAATATCCCTCTGTTATATCATGTTTTAAGTACATTTTTCTCAAGGTCATTATCTGCAGCTTAGAGTTCCCCTTTGGAGCAGTGAGTTCAGTGAACTGTCCTATCGTCGCAGCAATGGGTACTTGAAAACAAACTTGTGTGCAAATATTATGGTGTCCTTCATTGAGAGGTTGCTGCATGAGGACTTTACAAAGAAACCAATTCCTCAACCTCAAGCATGACTGTGCAGTGTGTCATGTGCTTCGGGCATGTGCTCGAGTGTTTTGAGGCAGACAATAGTGTTGTCAAAGATTCCTGACTCTCAACAACAGGTTTTCATGTCTCAAGAAATCCAAATGTCAGCTTTCTTAGTCGAGACACACTTTCATTTTGTGGCAAGGCTAGGCTTATAGTACTCAAACATTAATTTTACTTTAAGCTCAATTAATGCCCTTCTCTAAATATTAAGTCTATTGGCCTGTAATGCCGTTAACCAAGGTTTTCCACTCTGATTCACGTCAGGTGATTGTGGCCTTCAGTGAACGTGCTGAGGAGTTCAGGAAGAGTGACTGTGAGGTCCTGGCAGCCTCTACAGACTCCCACTTCATTCACCTGGCCTGGTGAGACCTATACTAGGGTCATATATGGAAAATACTGATATAGGAAAACAAACCAGAATCTTATCCTCTACTGTCCTTCTGTATAATCTATGTTTTTATTTAATTATTTTGCATATTGCTGCATATATCTAACTTAATACCCCAACTTGTGGCTATTGTTAGGTAATCATTTTCATGTTTGTGAAGAGGAATCCAGAAAATAAATGCACTAGGCTGCATAGGGTCCTGAAGCCCCACCCTGCCCAGAGTTAAGCTTCTCCTGTCAGCCTGTGTAGCTGTGATAAGACCCTGGAAGACTGACTGAGTCGGTTTTCAGCTCCAGATACACAGCAGATGTGTAGCGGCCACTGTTCAAGTCATCAATAATCATGCAGGCGTGCAGTGCATTTGCCTACAGTCCTGTATTTATTGTGTGTGTAATAGTGATTCTTTCTCTCCCCCTCCTGTGCAGGATCAACACAGAAAATAAACAGGGAGGTCTGGGCCCTATGAAGATCCCTCTGCTGGCTGACCCCACCCAGGCCATCTCCAGGGACTACGGAGTACTGAAGGAGGATGAGGGCATAGCCTACAGGTCTGTTACCAAGCTCTGGGACAAGTCTTATAATCCTATTCTCTCTCTCTCTCTCTCTCTCTCTCTCTCTCTCTCTCTCTCTCTCTCTCTCTCTCTCTCTCTCTCTCACTCTCACTCTCACTCTCACTCTCACTCTCACTCACTCTCACTCAGAGCTGTCCATTTCCTGACCTTTATACAGTGCTCAACCCTTTACCTGTTCTAACCTTCCTCCCTACTGTTGTGTCTTTGGCTATGCCGGATTAAGTGATATGACATGCTATTCTATAAAATAATTTCTCCGTAATGAATATTACCTGATTGAGCTAATCATGTAAATGTAATTAACTAGAGAGTCGGGCTCCACTAAATAATATTTATAGAGCTGTTATCTTCCAAATAAACTCTTAAAGACCTAGTAATATTTTACAGCAATAGCAGTCAATATTAATCGTCATCTTAATTCAGTCTCATCTGAAAGTTGTAAATTCTTGGTTTTCTGCACGAACCCTGGCTAACAAGTTGAACCAGCAATACAAAATTGGGTTTAATTATTTATTTCCTATATACCTAACTAATCACACAGAATTACACATAATTAAATCATAACTTGATTACAAATTACGCCATAAAGGAAAACGTCCCTAGCGGGCGGAACAGATATGACAGCTTGTTACACAAAAGAAAAGGGGCTTGGTTTGAGTGAAAGAGCGGGAAGACTGAGGAACAAAGGGCGAAGCTGTGCTATCGTAAATACAGCATCTAAATGCATTCTAAATGACCGCCCATTTGGAAAAGGAAAATGCAATAAATATTTACTCTGAGCTGGGCTTCGGTAGATGGAAGGCCGTGTTGCCCAACCGAGTCCTTTGTCCTTTGAAGAATGTCTCTGCTGTTAAATTGAATCCGTTGTAGTAACGTTGTTGTGGGGTAGACGGGATACTCTGTCTGTTTCTTCCTAACCCTCGTTTGCAGCGGCTGTTGCTAACTCAACGGCTAGGAGGTATCACTTCTGTAGTGAATAAGAGTGTAAAGTTCATACCATTCGCAACCAAAGCTCACGCTGATGTTGGCTTCGTTCTGTAGTTATTATCTTAACCATTCCGACATCGGACCGTCGTCCTCACATCCTCGGAACAGGAGGTTATATTGTCGTCAAGGCTTTATATAGGAAGGAAGAGGAGGGTGTGTCTGAAAGGTTTTATAGCCCATGTCCCTTCACAGGGGCGGACCACTGATTGAGCAGAGCCCTTATGAAAACCCAAATCTCACATTTTAGAAGCTAAAATCACATTTCATCCCATCACAAATAATTTAATATTCAAACATTTAAATTGAACAACAATTCCATGTTAATCTGATAACTCTGATGTGTAGATTTTCCACTGTAGAGTTTACAGTGCCTTGCGAAAGTATTCGGCCCCCTTGAACTTTGCGACCCTTTGCCACATTTCAGGCTTCAAACATAAAGATATAAAACTGTATTTTTTTGTGAAGAATCAACAACAAGTGGGACACAATCATGAAGTGGAACAACATTTATTGGATATTTCAAACTTTTTTAACAAATCAAAAACTGAAAAATTGGGCGTGCAAAATTATTCAGCCCCTTTACTTTCAGTGCAGCAAACTCTCTCCAGAAGTTCAGTGAGGATCTCTGAATGATCCAATGTTGACCTAAATGACTAATGATGATAAATACAATCCACCTGTGTGTAATCAAGTCTCCGTATAAATGCACCTGCACTGTGATAGTCTCAGAGGTCCGTTAAAAGCGCAGAGAGCATCAAGAAGAACAAGGAACACACCAGGCAGGTCCGAGATACTGTTGTGAAGAAGTTTAAAGCCGGATTTGGATACAAAAAGATTTCCCAAGCTTTAAACATCCCAAGGAGCACTGTGCAAGCGATAATATTGAAATGGAAGGAGTATCAGACCACTGCAAATCTACCAAGACCTGGCCTTCCCTCTAAACTTTCAGCTCATACAAGGAGAAGACTGATCAGAGATGCAGCCAAGAGGCCCATGATCACTCTGGATGAACCGCAGAGATCTACAGCTGAGGTGGGAGACTCTGTCCATAGGACAACAATCAGTCGTATATTGCACAAATCTGGCCTTTATGGAAGAGTGGCAAGAAGAAAGCCATTTCTTAAAGATATCCATAAAAAGTGTTGTTTAAAGTTTGCCACAAGCCACCTGGGAGACACACCAAACATGTGGAAGAAGGTGCTCTGGTCAGATGAAACCAAAATTGAACTTTTTGGCAACAATGCAAGACGTTATGTTTGGCGTGAAAGCAACACAGCTCATCACCCTGAACACACCATCCCCACTGTCAAACATGGTGGTGGCAGCATCATGGTTTGGGCCTGCTTTTCTTCAGCAGGGACAGGGAAGATGGTTAAAATTGATGGGAAGATGGATGGAGCCAAATACAGGACCATTCTGGAAGAAAACCTGATGGAGTCTGCAAAAGACCTGAGACTGGGACGGAGATTTGTCTTCCAACAAGACAATGATCCAAAACATAAAGCAAAATCTACAATGGAATGGTTCAAAAATAAACATATCCAGGTGTTTAGAATGGCCAAGTCAAAGTCCAGACCTGAATCCAATCGAGAATCTGTGGAAAGAACTGAAAACTGCTGTTCACAAATGCTCTCCATCCAACCTCACTGAGCTCGAGCTGTTTTGCAAGGAGGAATGGGCAAAAATTTCAGTCTCTCGATGTGCAAAACTGATAGAGACATACCCCAAGCGACTTACAGCTGTAATCACAGCAAAAGGTGGCGCTTCAAAGTATTAACTTAAGGGGGCTGAATAATTTTGCACGCCCAATTTTTCAGTTTTTGATTTGTTAAAAAAGTTTGAAATATCCAATAAATGTCGTTCCACTTCATGATTGTGTCCCACTTGTTGTTGATTCTTCACAAAAAAATACAGTTTTATATCTTTATGTTTGAAGCCTGAAATGTGGCAAAAGGTCGCAAAGTTCAAGGGGGCCGAATACTTTCGCAAGGCACTGTAGGTGCATCCTGTTTCCATTGATCATCCTTGAGACATTTCTACAACTTGATTGGAATTCACCTGTTGTAAAATCAATTGATTGGACATGATTTGGAAAGGCACACACCTGTCTATATAAGGTCCCACAGATTACCGTGCATGTCAACGCAAAAACCACGCCATGAGGTCGAAGGAATTGTCCGTAGAGCCCCGAGACAGGATTATGTCGAGGCAGAAATCTGAGGAAAAAAAATACAGTTTTATATCTTTATGTTTGATGCCTGAAATGTGGCAAAAGGTCGCAAAGTTCAAGGGGACCGAATACTTTCGCAAGGCACTGTATGTCATCTTATCATTGATGAGAATGTCTCAGATGACAACCGAACTGACATCATATTCATTAAGTACCACTGCATATGTTCAATTGGTCGGATTACCAGAATATAGTTCATTTCCCCCCACCTTCTGATGTTCCCAGAATCTCTATGTTAACCAAGGGTTTTGCAAATGTAACATCAGTAGGGTAGAGAGAGGAAAAAGTGGGGAAGAGGTATTTATGACTGTCATAAACCTACCCCCAGGCCAACGTCATGACACTACTGTCCAGAGGTCTGTTTGTGATTGGTGACAAGGACATCCTGAGGCAGATCCCCATCAATGACCTGCCAGAAGCGTGCTCTGTGGATGAGACACTGTGCCTGGTGCAGGCCTTCCAGCACACTGACAAGTTTGGAGAGGGTAAGAGGAGGAGGGGAAAGAGAGCAGGTAGGGGATTTAGAGTAGCATGTGCTGACATCTCAGGACATGGCAGGAGACTCATATTGTTAGGCACCAATAGACCTCCATTGTATGCACTCTAGTGCTACTTGACCTCTAGCCCCTCTTCACCTCAGTTCCTATTCTTATTAGAATATACAGTACATTTAGTGAGCAAATGTGTTTGATATACACTGTATGGTCACAGGGCAGATGTGTGACTTGTTTCTCTTTACAGTGTGCCCAGCAGGAAGGAGACCAGGGAGAGACACCATCGTTCCGGACATCCAGAAGAGCAAGGAGTTTTTCTCCAAACAGAAGTGATCCATCCACACCTCCTTAGATGTGCTATGTCTGTCTATACAGGGTACTAACTGAGCACTTACTGTTGTTATTTAGATCGCTGACTGACTGAGTCTGCTGATCGCATTGATTCTGTGTCAACTACACTGTCAGTGGGGATGTGTTTTGTGAGAGTTCTTGAAAATTATATATCATTTGTGCATTAGGCTTGATGTTGATTCCATCACGGGGCTTATTTTACTGCTGTTCTCTAATGATTTTTTATTTTTAACTTATCTAACTTCTACTTAACACATATTTTTATGAAAACTGCATTGTTAGTTAAGGGCTTGTAATTAAGCATTTCACTGTAAGGTAAACATGTTGTATTCGGTGCATGTGACAAATAACATTTGATTTGTTTTGATTACAATTCAAACAGTGCCATGTGAGTATGAACTGGAATGTTAATAAAAAAGCAGAATTTCTAGCTAAATTGTTCTCTAGTTTTGTTTGTAGTGATGAGGCATTTGGAAGTTGCTTTTGCCTTTTTAAAGAAAATATAGTTTAAAACCAAGTGTTTTACTCAGTACATTTATATTGGAATATGACATAAATACTGGTATAGAGTTAATAGTAAGCTTTAGTTACTAACCACTAGATGGTGCTATGCACATATTCAACAAGCAATGTGCCTGTTTTTCTGGAACGCATTGGTTTTGTATAGGTTTTGTTAATTGATACAATACAAACAAATTAGTTTTAAAGAGCAACTGCCCCTAAAAAACAACTTCTCATTTAGAAAACAGCCTATGTGGCATCGAGTCATAAACATTCATTATGCTGTCTAAATTTAGTATAATGTGTATATAGGATCATTTTGGTCATAGTCTCATCTAAAACTGAGTTTTGTGGGACTTGTGGTCGTGACTGCATCACAATGTAAATTAAGGTTGGGTTTGTTTCAATCCTCCCCACAGCTGGCAGTACACAAGTAATCATTAATTCGGAGTGTAGCTGCAAGTTACCAGATTGTAATGCCTGTGCTTGGGTTGCCTTTGGATATGCTGTACCAATGAGGCTAGTTAGGGACCATTGCTAAATTACACAATGTACATGGGACAATATGTAAAAAAAATCTAATAGCTGCAAATGTCAATGACTTAAATACCTCAAACCAACTATAAATTGTAGAAATGATAATACAAAAATGTAAAACACAATGAGAACTAACAGGTGTACAACATGAAAATATTCGCATTTACATTGCGTAATTTATTGACAGTCCGCTAATTGGCAAAATAGTTTGGTTAACTCTTCCCACCTGCGAACACACACACACACAAGACACCCACATCAAATCACACCCTGATATCAACTCATGTTTTGAATTCAGTCATGGCCGCTAGCATTTCTTAATTAACCTACGGTAATCTAAAAACGAGGCCAGATCAGGAAGTGTAGTTGCCCTTTTAAAGATTTTATATTGTAATAGATTATAAACATTCTCTATTTTTGAATGACCCCACTTGTTATGACCAAACTGCTTCTTGTATCTCCCAGGGTAATAGTGAACCCTGCATGTCTCAGAAGAGACATAATCTGTTCCCTGTGTTCCAGAGGTCATTCATTTTGAGCTGCACAGTGTACACTGCATATCACCTCCATTCTATTACAACTTAACTTACTCCTCTGGTGACACATGGGACTGAGAAACCAGACATTATGTAGACTCCTACTTATCACAAATTGACTGTCTTTAAAAGATTATGGGATTACCTCCCTCGGTTTGAGATAGATGGAAAAAGTTTGTAGTAGTGTTTTAGATGATTCCTATTGAAGACCCATGTCTTCTTTTAGATAGACATTCATCATGCAAAATCCCATTCAATCTGCATTGTCCTACGTAGGTCTAAATGTCTCGGAAATGAGTTATGTAATTATTGAAAGAAGCTCAGATGGCCATGGTGAGGTGGGAGGAATATGTATGATGCGAGAGAAATGTGGGAGATGAAGCGAGAGAGTGAGGCCTGTAGGAGTGAACGGGGGCTAGAGGGGAGGAAAATAAACCCACCCCAGATCTTCATACGTCATCACTTGCATCACAGATATTCCCACAGACATTGTTGGTTGTGGGCTGTGGTAGCGAGAAGCTGAAATGGGCAGGTTGTGCGTGTGTATTTATACATGTTGTGTAGGCCTACACATAAATAACCATGTTAACACCATGTTTTTATGTATTTCCCCCTTGGTGGGATCTGAGAAATCAAGTATCCAAAAAACATTGTTCCATCTGGCAATGGAACATTTACGTTCCCACCAATGTGTCGAGAAGTGAAAACAATAGAAGAGTACAAGAAATTGGTATAGGATAGAGAAGGGTTCAAATAGGACACCTTTGCTCTTGACTGTCACATTTGAATTAGGTATGTGTTATAACAAAATCAAAACAAATAAATCTTACACAAGTTTTTTTGTACTAAAACATTGAAACGGTGGAAACTGCACTTGTTTTTATGAATACTAGTTGGACTATTTCAACTGAAAGATACACAAATGGAATACACGTAGGTGTCGTAGCTGATATTTTCCATATTGGGGCATAAAAAATCTCTCTCCAAAACAGCTGAGGTGAGAAAGTGTGTCAAAACCCCAGCGTTCAGCGATTCTTTTCAAGTGGTTTTCTTTTATTTTCTTCTCAAGTGTGCTGAAGGTTGTGGAGAGCAGGCTGTCTGGGTTGTTTGCCTAGCTGGCTGCTGTAGCCTACATCATTAACTGCTTAACAGGACAGAATTCCCCTCCTGTTTTTCTGAGAGCAGCTTGTGCATACTCAATAACTCCTCTGTCTGCCAAAGACCGCAAAACAACAGGAGTTGCAACTGTTGCCAACTTTGAAGGGCTTGAATTTAAAAAACTGTTTGGATAAGAAGATAATGTATGATGACTAATCTTCAATTAACTAGACTTTAATGGGACTTTTCCCATATCCCTGGCTCAATTCAAAGAGAACAGGGCCTCACATATTTTTCTGATGTCCCCACAATGTTCTTGTCCTTGGCAATGCCAACCCAACCCATCCATACACACAGATGCGCTAACACACCAGATGCCCACTCGCTTCTACTACTCTGCCAAGCGGTGTGGCATCTTTAAACACCCCCGGCATTCCAAAGGCCACTGTCACTTCCATGTGCACTCATTCAAATATAAAACCCGAATCTGTCTTAACTGTGGTGTGTACGCAACCACCATGTTAAGTTACCCTGGCTAGGCATCATGGGAAACAATGTGCCCAGAATGAGCTGGTGGCCATAAGTCTTTATGCAAATAGATGATTCAACTAGAGAATTGATGGACTGAGGACAGACACCTTGAATATGGGAGGACTTTGAATATTTTTGTCTAGTGGTTGACCACTTCATGCCATATGAAAAATGTATATACAACATACTGTAATTTAAAATAGTCAAGTTAGTGGCTGAACTTCGTCCGTAGTTATTTATTGATCACCCTTGCGAGGGTAGCCTAGTGGTTAGAGTGTTGGACTAGTAACTGGAAGGTTGCGAGTTCAAACCCCCGAGCTGACAAGGTACAAATCTGTCGTTCTGCCCCTGAACAGGCAGTTAACCCACTGTTCCCAGGCCGTCATTGAAAATAAGAATTTGTTCTTAACTGACTTGCCTGGTTAAATAAAGGTAAAAAAATAAATAAAATGACTGTGCCAAGTCCATATCTGGTCAAAGTTAGTTTCCCCTTGTTATGCTCCTTAGCTCAGTTCTTAATTATTACCCTATGCGCCAGCTTAGTTTCAATAATAATATTGGAAATTCCGTTGTGCCAAACCATCTTAATGATACAAAGTGTTAGATGAAGTGTAATGAAAGCAATTTGCGAGGAAGGCGGGAGTTCCCATACTTCGCTCACAGTGACGTAATCTCTACCAGAAGAGTCCTTATATGGACACGCTGTGCGTAAAAGGTAACGCGCTGACGTTCTGGACATGAAGGCCTGAATGTAGTCTATTAGCATCGAAGCTCTCATTGTAAAGGAGCATGACCTAAACCCATCTTCAATGAAAACTAGCCATTTGATTCACACGCGTAAGGTGGTTGTTTATGCATAACACTAGACTTCAGTAAATCCTCTGCGCATATAGCCATCATACTTCAACGACCAATATAATTTCAAAGTCGCATTTTTATCAAACACCATGAATGGCATAATGACACCAATAGACAAACATGAAGCCAAAATCGTTTTGAACATGAGACTTTACTTAAATATACATCGCACAAATAAAAAAAATACATTGTAAACATGACAAAAATATTAATTTGTCAGGATCAACCTGGCAAACAATAACTTAAACATTTAATGAATGCAGCATTGCATGACGATATGCAAAATTACAAACAATACAATAACATTTCCATTGAATAGGTATCAAAAACCAGCCTATCAAGTGGTCTCTGGTTTGTTTTTCTAGTCACTCAGTGTCAGTGTCTATGTTCAGTCTGGATGCTGTTCCTGTTGTCATGTATATGGATATATGGTCCCTTGTGCGGTGTCCAGCATCCGGAAGTACCATTTGTCAGTCTTTTACCCGAAATGAGAGCAGCCAACACACAGCCTGCGACCGTATTGTCATTACTAACAATAGCCTGCCGGTATATGGCCTCTTCCAGTGCTGTTCATGTAGAACATTCCTCCAGTGTTGTCACTTCTAAATTATGAATTACTCTGCGTAATGCCCTCGCCTCTCCATTTAAAATGCTTCCATTTTGCTCGTCAACATCAGCTGACAGCCGCTGCTAACATGTGTCAGGACTTTCTGTTTGAGCTGGGCGACTTGTTCACGAAGCACATTCGCTGTGTTGGAGAGCCCAGCATTGTCCGACTTCAGAACTTTCACCTTGTCCTCCAGCCGGGAGATGCGCTCCAGTTTGCGGCGCCGGCATTTGGTTGCTGCTAATCGGTTTCTAAGCCTCTTCCGCTCGGCCTTGATTATCTCTTGGTTTTCCATGTCGATTGGGGACATTGGCGGGGAACCGTCGCTGCTGTGTAGATCAGGGACGGTTTGTGGTTCTTCTTTGAAAGCCACAAGGCGCTGTGGATGGACCCCAGCGCCAGGTAGAGAGTACTGAAAGGGGTGTGACGCGTGCGTCGACGTCTGTTGGTGATGGCTCTGCTGGTGGTGCGGCGGTAAGTAGTTGATGGTGGTACTGGGGTAACTGGATGTAGAAGAGAGGTTAGTGTTTGGGCAATAAGCGTTCAGTGTTGTGTAGATTGGAGGCTCGGGCTGCAGGGAGGAGCCGAAGACACTAGAGGCCGCCGCCGAACAGGTCGTCACACCACCCGCTCCAATAGACACGTTGGGCGGGGCCATGGGCATATGGTTTATCTTGTGGAGCTCGTCCAGGGCTTTCACGAAGCCCTCCGCAAAGCCCTCCTGCTCATCGGTGATGCTCCGGTTGTAGAAGTACTGGCCTGGGGTGGGAGTAGTAATTATACCGTTACTGTTTTGGATGATAAGCCTTTCGAGTTCAGGGGAAGCAAGCTTCAGTGACCCGACGTCCTGGTGCGCTGCTTGGTACAAGTCAGACTTGAGGTTGCGATATGGCTCTGTCATGTTCAAATTCATATTCTGCTTTAGGAGTTTGTAGTCGTGCAATGCAGCATCAGAGTGGCCATAAGCCGAGATAAACGAGTCGTCATGATAAAAAGGCTGCTCCATTTTTGTAGACATAAAGTCGTAGGAAAGTGAGCTTACCAGTTGTTTAAACAGTCTCAGGATATTGGTCAACAAATGACGGTGTCAGCAAAAAGTAGGCCTACGCATCAACGCAAGCACCCCTCTTTTTCAGCAATGACCCAAGTTCAAAACTAAAAATAATGTAACTTCTAAAAGTGAGGGAAAATCCAAGATGTAGAACAGAGCAGTGGTCCACGAAGGCTGTCAACAGATGAATGACCGCAGTATTGTCGTGATCCAATGTCTTGAGCTATCTTTTTCAACCTTGTATAAGAAAAACCTTTATACCCACACATAAGGTTGCGTTCAGGGTATGTTGTTCTATGTGATAAATTCACTCTGAGTGAGCAGCTAGTAACATGCCGTTTTATATACACACCAAACATTGGGCTAGTTCGTGTTGCATGGCCCGGTGCCACGGGTGAGCGTAGTCTGTGTATTTTAGACTATTCCATTGGTCCATTAATAAAATCTCCACCCACCCGGTGCACTGGCCATGCAAAACGAATCAGCCCACACGCATGCTGTCAAGATTGGCAAAGGGAATTGATTGGATAGAAACTATTTGTGCACGCCCAACAACGTAACGTCATGATTATGACGCGTTTGCCAGGAACTACTTTGATTGTAAACCGATTGTTTATTAACACGCTCATGTAGGCAAGAAAAGTGAACAGTGAAGCAGGGCTGGATTAAGAATATACTTCTATACATTCTTCACGTAATTTATTGAAATCCCTGTGCAGACTAATACACACCGACGTGTAGACTAATTTGTCAACATGTTTGTAGGCTGTTGATATACGTTGATTTGTGATCTGACTGTTATATTGTAACTACAGTAGACTACGTTACTGTGATGTTGCACGGTCCACATTGTTACATGGTTACAAATTGATAGGCATTGTCCCATCAGACGCTGAACTGCGCTGCCTAGGCCTTCATATTATGTGGACGCCATATTTTGTAGGCGTATAAGATGAGTTGCAATTCACTTGTTAATTTTAAAGCAAGTTTGTTTGATGAATTGCATGTAGCATGGATAGCTATTAGCCTAATTTTCTGCTGAAATTATATTTGATTGTTCCGTGTCCAAATGTGATGAACAATGCCGCGATGGGGTTAGCGTAACCGTGGAGACCACATAATGTTTACCATGTATTAACTATATATATATGTATATATATATATTGATATACTAATGTGGGATCGAGTATTTAGTTCTGAAGAGAAAATCCGCGTTCCATATTTGGGCATGCCGACGCGTTAGTTCCTCTGAGAGAACGGGGAAGCTGCCCACCTCAGCCTCATTCCAGCAGCATTCCTGTTGTATAAAGCTCATCCGTCTGAGAGCTAGGGACTTTTTGTTTGAATAATTTTAGATGAAAGCGAAAATCTCTCAGCTACATTTTGTATTGTTGGAAGGCAACTCCTTTACTGAGTTCATGGTTATCAATTGATTTAATGTACCCCATGAGTCTTGTTTAATTGTAATTAATCAGTTAAAATGAATAATTCAATGTTTACCAATTGTAGCAGCGATATTGCCCTTTCTCATTTTATGTACAGTGCATTCGGAAAGTATTCAGACCCCTTGAATTTTTCCACATTTTGTTACGTTACAGCCTTATTCTAAAATGTATTAAATTGTTGTTGTTTTTCTCATCAATTAACACACAATAAGGACAAAGCATAAAAAAGGTTTTTAGAAATGTTTGCAAATGTATTAAAAAAACAACAGAAATATCACATTTACATAAGTATTCAGACACTTTACTAAGTACTTTGTTGAAGCACTTTTGGCAGTGATTACAGCCTTGGGAATGACGCTACATGCTTTGCACACCTGTATTTGGGGAGTTTCTCCCATTCTTCTCTGCAGATCTTTTTAAAAAACATTTTTTTATTTCACCTTTTTTTAACCAGGTAAGCCATTTGAGAACAAGTTCTCATTTACAACTGCGACCTGGCCAAGATAAAGCAAAGCAGTGCGACACAAACAACAGAGAGTTACACATGGGATAAACAAACGTACAGTCAATAACACAATAGAAAAATCTTTATACAGTGTGTGCAAATGTAGTAAGATTAGGGAGGTAAGGAAATAAAAAAAGAGCAAAAAAATAAATAACAATATGGGGATGAGGTAGTTGGGTGGGCTATTTACAGATGGGCTGTGTACAGGTGCAATGTTCGGTAAGCTGCTCTAACAGCTGATGCTTAAAGTTAGTGAGGGAGATATAAGACTCCAGCTTCAGTGATTTTTGCAATTCGTTCCAGTCATTGGCAGCAGAGAGCTGGAAGGAAAGACGGCCAAACGAGCAGTTGGCTTTGGCGATGACCAGTGAAATATACCTGCTGGAGCACGTGCTGCGGGTGGGGGCTGCTATGGTGACCAGTGAGCTGAGATAAGGCAGGCTTTACCTAGCAAAGACTTTTAGGTGACCTAGAGCCAGTGGCTTTGGCAACAAATATGAAGCGAGGGCCAGCCAACGAGAGCGTACAGGTCGCAGTGTTGGGTAGTACATGGGGCTTTGGTGACAAAACGGATGGCACTGTGATAGACTGCATCCAAATGGCTGAGTAGAGTGTTGAAGGCTATTTTGTAAATGACATCGCCGAAGTCAAGGATCGGTAGAATAGTCAGTTTTACGAGGGTATGTTTGGCAGCATGAGTGAAGGATTCTTTGTTGCGAAATAAGAAGCAGATTCTAGATTTAATTTTGGATTGGAGATGCTTAATGTGAGTCTGGAAGGAGAGTTTACAGTCTAACCAGA